>NW_024349519.1:9272729-9675457 GCF_902729225.1 Pteropus medius | reverse complement strand
GCATCATAAGGTTTCTCAAGCACACGGAATGAGATCTTTCCCAAGAAAACTCTTTGTCAAGGCCAGCACACATGAGAAAAGAATTTTTGTGCTTAGTTTTGTAACTGTGATTGTTTTTGTTTTATGAAGTTAGAAGAAATTTAAGTCACAAGACATAGCTATGCTTCACCTCTGCATTTACCTGACCTTTCTTCTTGAACTTTTCCAGGTAGCAGTACTTGTCCAAAGATCACTAGAGTTCCAACGTTTCTGAAAAGCAGCACAACCACACTGGTTGATCAGAATGTATCTGATGAAGAGGCTCAGGGAATAAATGGAAAAACGCCAGCGAAACACTCAGCCGCAAGTCCAAAGCCACAAGGTACGCTGATCAGGGTTTTTTGAACAGGTTGGTACTTTATCAGTGAAGGCTACCCAGAAGAATGATGACCACTAAAAATGAGTTTTAAGCTACCAATGAAAGGAATTGTGTGCATTTATTTGTTTAGGAGAAAACTTACTTTGTGAACCTTCTCAAACAAAGTTGGGTATTTGCTCTGCTCCTAAAATACATTATACATTTTTTCTGTCACAGTTCTCTTTATGTTGCAGAAATTGGGGACTGTGTGTGGTCTCTTTAAGAATGATGCTTGACTTAGTACAGGGCCAACTTACTGTTTGCGTAGTAAATGTGTAACAAATGAATATGTTTGGAAATACTGTCAGAAGTCATGACTTGCTAGATGTCAAAGGGTCTGTGAAACAGATCATTATAAAACAGTGCTTAGCATGCTTAGCAAGAAGATTATTTTTACAATATTAAGGAACCTGGGCTTGAAAAGCCTTCTTAGTAAGTCATCCACAGAAATTAAAAGTAAACGATCCCTCCATTCAGGAATGGAATAGCCAGCACGTGGTAAAACAATTACAATAGCGAAAATCTTTGAATCTGTTTTGTTCAGGGACCATTTCCTTTTACAAATAAATTTCTAGTGAACTGTGTATTAACTTTGAGAAGAACAAAATTATAATTTAAATGATAGCAAAGCCTTTTAAAATGTAATATAAAACTAAGCTCCACTGTGGTTTAATGTGTAGTTTCTTCCTAATATGTTTTTATGTACATTGAATGCTGAACATTCAGCCAAGAACAGTAATGGACATTTGTAGAATTACTATACTCTGGAAAAATCAATTTCTGTTTGGTTTCTTTTGTAGTCACTTTGGTGTCTTTCCTGCTCTTGCAAAGAGAAAAAGTGTTATAGAGAATGCATTATAAAAGAGCTGGTGTTATTTTTTAGAGTTCTTATGTTTTAAGGATTTGTGAAACAGACCCTTAAAAGGGATTTAAAATGGAATCTTCCACATTATAGGATATTTTCCTTTTGTTCTTACTACTAGCTACATTGGTGGTGATATGAGGTATGGCTATCAAGCAAGATGAAATAATTGGTGATTCAAATGAATAGCCAATTCATGAGTTTATAACCTTTTCTTTTAATCATACTCTTCCCCATGTGTGAATATGAACATAGAAATTTAGAAATTTTTTGATCATGATTTAATTAAGCCATTTATTTGCAGAATACAAAATTCCATCTTGCTCATTAGACCTGAGTTGACAAAGATTAAATGGGGTAAGAATATAAAAAGTGAATATAATTTAATTGTATGTAATTGCCTAGATCAAAAGCAAGAATTTCATTATTTATAAAGCCTTTTTTTGGAAGTATCATTGCATTACTTCATTGTTTTTCATAGTTCATTAAGATAAATTATAGCAGTGTCGTTCCTGAGCTACCATGTGCTAAAATAATCATATTCTTTAGGGAGACAACATTTGATCTTGCTTCTGCTGTTTGTAGTTATAGTAAAGTCAACATATTGCTACTTAAACACATATTTACTTATTATCTTGATTTGAATATGGGTTCATAGATACAATTTTACATAACTACATAGAATATTTCTAGATATAGTTATGTACTGCTTAACAATGTGGATACAATCTGAGAAATGCATCATTAGGTGAGTTCATTGTTGTGCAAACATCATACACTGTACTTACAAACCTAGCTCGTGTAACATACTACAACCCTAGACTAAATGGTAGAGTCTATTGCTTCTAGGCTACAAGCCTGTACAGCATCTTACTGTACAAAGAGCAACATGAGATTAAATCAAGCAGAAGAGAAAATGAGGCGATCAAGAGACGTGATAAACACGAGAAATATGAGGCTGCTGCCTGCGGCATAATAAAGCATTTTATTTTACAGCAAACGTTTTGTAAGTAGAAAGAGTACACTCTAAAATAATGATAAAAATATAATAAATACACAAACAAGTAACAGTTCTTTGTTATCATTATCAAGCATTATGTACTATACATAATTGTATGTGCTATACTTTTATACAACTAGCAACAGAGTAGGTTTGTTTACACCAGCATCTCCACAAACATGTGAGTAATGCATTGTGCCATGACGCTATGACGGCTGAGATGTCACTAGGCGATAAGAATTTTTCAGCTCTATTTTAACCTTAAGGGACCACAGTTGTACATGCAATTACTCATTAACTGAAATATCATTAGTAGGCAGTACATGACTGTATTAAACAAATTACATAGAGTATACGTTGTTTTCAAAATATTCTCACTCATTTTTGGCCCTTCCCTGGACCTCGTAGTTAAAATTTTAACTCAACTTGGACATTTCATATTTCCCCAACCCTACTTTTTATTATTATTATTACAATCTGACCTACTATTTATTTTACACATCCAGGTTGGTTTTTTTTTTTTTTTTCCTATCTTTTGCACTACCACCTCCCCCATGCCTAGCATATAACATAGCAGGCCTTCAGGAATACTTGTTGAATGAATCCCTGTTCCATCATGTTTCCTCTACTTCCTTTGTTTCTGATGTTCTTTGTTTACAACTTAGAATGTGTGCCATAAAGAGACCAACATCCCTGAAGTGAGGTTACACATCTTGATATTGTGAGATCAACTGCCAAATAGATGGGGTACTACTTATTGACTTATTGACAATTATAAGTGTTCCCTATACTCTGGTGGAGAGAAGCTACTTATCATTTCCCCAAACCCTGAAGAACATCTGGATGACTAAGGCTGAGAAAGAAAGGGGGTGCTAATGGGGACTTCCTATGCAGAGGAAGAGATTATCATCACACTGATATCTGTATTCCCACTGTATTGCAAATCCCTTACAAATAATGAATTGTGAGGCTGCTGAGGCTTCACGATCCATTATGTACTTTTAATTTAATTGAAGATGCTTATTCTAGATCAGTGGTTCTCAACTGGAGACAATCCCCCATTGGTATTGTCTGGAGACCTTTTGCTTGATAAAAACTTGTAAGAGTTGCTACTAGCATCTACTAAGTAGAGAGAAGCTTAGGGATGCTGCTCCATATCCTACAAGACAGAGGTCACCACCCCGATCCAAAAGAATTATCCAACCTGAAATAGCAATAGTTTGTGAAAATCTGATCTAGATCCAAAAAATAGTTCATAATTAAATTTTGTTTGTTTCTCATGTGGAGTGCTAATAAGATCATAGCTACAATTTGGTGATTTTTTAAAAGGAGAAATAACATTGAATAACTTTATAAGTGGTGAATATGTAGTAATATGTCTGGAACAATATCAGGTTTATGTTTGTGTTTATTAATTACCGATAAGTAAGTATTTTTGAAAAATTAAAATTTTTAGAAGGATAAAAGAGCTAAATTTTAAATTAAAGATAAGCTTGCATTTTAATCTAAACCAGAGCCTGTGAATTTAGAAAGAGGTTCCTTCAATAGTCAGGGCTTGTTTTCCCTTGCTTTCGAAAACAATGGTTCATTCACTTCATATCAACCCTACCAGTCAAACAAACAAACAAATTAGTGAGCAACTTCAAATGTAATTCACCACTTTTAATATTGTCCTATTTCCTTCCATACTAGACAAAATCCAAAATAACTTTCTTAGCAAATAAAGCTAATAGTTCTCTTTCTTTTAAGAACTTTGAGCGCAATAGTTGAAATGTACTAGTCATCCTCAAAGTTAAACTGCAATCAGTGTCCCTTTTCATTCTTAATAATTATTTTACATAGTTAGAAATTTTTGAATAATTGATATTGTCAGATTTAAAATTTTTGGTTAATCTGATGGGGCTGAAGTGATATCATATTGTGGTTTTCATTTGCATTTCCTTGATTATTAGTAAGGTGGCACACTAATTTTCCTATTTACATTTTTTGGGCTGTGGAGTGTGGGGAGGAAGAAGTAGTAACTTTTGTTCTAGTGATAATGAACTGGAGGGGCTGATAGGACACCCAGGAGATGTTCAGAGAGCATTTCAAAACGTTAACCCTTCATAGTATGAATGAAAGATAGAAATGGCGAGAGAGAGAGAGAGAAAAGAATAATTTTCACTTGTCAGTTATATCCTTTGAGCAAAGTATTCATTGTTTTCCTCCAAGACAATGTTTCTGACACTTTAGCCATTTATGAACCACTCAAGATTTTTGTCATATTCTTGTAATGTTTGTGCTTTTATTTAAAATGTGTATATTTACCAATTTACTATACATTTAGATTGTCTCTCTTGCTGAAATAGATGTTTCCTCTGTGTATCTAAAATAACTGTACACAGTGTCCACCTTTGTCAACATCATTAAACTGTCTCCCCTCTAGACTATGAGCTCCTTGATGACACAATTAATTAGTTCCTTCATGTATCCTACAAATTTGTCAAGCACTGTGCAAGTAGTTACTAGGAATATAGTTGTGATCAAAACAAATATGTTTCTTACTGTTACAGAACCCTAGCCTTGTGGAAGAAAAAGCTGTACATCTATAATGTATTTAATATTTTATTGCTGATCTGTTTAGTAATACTGCTAATTAATAATCATAATAATTTATAAGCACTTTCAAAAATACACAGCATTATGAAACAGTTTAAGAGAGGCATAATTGAGATGGGGAAGACTGCTGGAGTCATCTTTGAGCAACTGATTGATTGGCTGATACATATTATTTTATGTGAGTTTTTCAAGCATCTAACTATGTCTGGCACATAATAAATAAATGTTTACTGAGTAAACTCTAGATTAGGATGAATTATTTTATAACAGTCTTTGCACATGAAATTGTGAAGAACATATTCAGATTCATCTTTGAACATTCTAGTTAGAAATGTTGAAATTACTCCTAATGTTAAAACTATTTTTTTTGTTGTTGGGATATTGTCCTGGTTTACTATCTTGGTATACATTTTATACAGGAGATATTTCCTTAAGATTAATAAATATCACACTTACATAAGCCCCCTCCTTCCCAATAGACACTATATTAACTCCCCCCAAGCATATCTTGTGGGGAAATATCTTTTTCATAAAAAGAAGTATGTTATTTTTATTGAGATCGTCTTCTCATTTGTGTTGAAAAGAATGAGGTGAATTAATTGTTATACCTGTAGCTCATTGTGATTTTATACACACACACACACACACACATGAGTCACACACACATTTTTTTTCTCTGTAAGAATTGATAAGTTGCAAAAAAAATGATGAGATCTAGGCCAGTGAGCATCAGACAACCATTAACTGAGTTTATAAAAGAGATGAATTGACTGAAAACCAGGGTAACCAGCTGGAGAAAATGGGGCATGTAATTAGAAAGAGACATAATACCCCACCCTTCTTCCAGAAGTTAGGAAAAAGATTAAAAAAAACATTATTCGATTAATTTGTTAAAACCAGTAATAGAAAAACACATACATGGTATAATCTTTTATCCAAAATGTAAATTAAGCTCTTATGATATATTTTCTTATCTATAGAGTTTTTCATCTGTTAGGGGCAATTCTGTAGATTTTAGTATTTGGGGAAATGATCTTTCCTATTCTATTAATTAAGTGAAAGGCCTATTAGTAAACGTGATGTGTGGTAAATTAATGCAAACCAGCTATTAATGTAGCAGACATTAATAATAGAACTTTAATACCCCCCTTTTACTGGATTTATGATGAGGAGCAGTGCTGATAATGGATGAAGCCAGAGTCTGAATACCAGTTGTAAAATCAGATTAGCCTTGTTACCTCAGGCCAATCACTTAACCTCTCTAAGCCTTCCCGGACAGAAGGGATGAGAAATGGTACCTACCTCAGAGGATTGTAAAGTAAAACACTTATCTAAAATCAAATGAGATAGATACTTAGGTTAAATGGGAAGTTGCAACATTATAATGCAACATTACTGTTGTTTGTTGTTGTTTTGTTGGCTTTTATGTTAACTACCTACTTCTGGATTCTGTTATATTTGTTATTTATTCAGTTATTGGAAAATGTGTCCTTTAGCAAGCAGTGTATCCCTAGGAATTAGTTTCACGTTTAGCACTTTCTTTTCTCTGTTTAGATAAATAACTGTTATGTTAACTCTAACAGAGCTTGGAATGCTGTAGCCCTATGTAGACGCCTAGGTGGTTAATATCTATTTGAAATGACCTAAAATTAAAAGAACCACTTGAATCTTGGAAATAGAATTTCCATAGAACACAGAGCAAATGTCCAAGATAGAAAAAGGTCCCTTGGTTAAAGTTCAGTACAAATTTGACAAACCTCTTTACAAAAGTTTGATAATGCTGAAGATTTTTATATCCAGGACACCAGAATTTTTTTTGTTAAGAAATACTGAATTATATTAATTCTTTTCCTACAGTGCCTCCAAAGCCATTGCACCTGCAGAATTCACCTTTGTCCACTGTACACCAAACCCCCAGGCATAAAGCTTTATCTAGTGCAGCACAAAGGATGGAGGAAGTTAAACCTGCCTCTGCTTCTTGTGTCTCAAAAGAAAAATCCAGTAAAGTATCAGATCTCATCAGTCGCTTTGAAGGAGGCAGGTAAGAGCTAATTTACAATGGGAGAAGACAGAGGGAAGACGAAAGTTGAGTTTTGAAAAAGATGATGGAGTCAATAAGTTTTCTAAATCAAAAATGTCTTCTTCCATTAGGTTTAATAGGCCTTCAGAAAGAGTGATTTAAAAAAAAATATTTATTCTTGCCGTTAGATGAATTGTCATTTACTGTACATTACCTGGGTGCAGCACTTATACCACCAGCTTCTATATCACTATGTGTGCTATATAAATTTATAAATATGCTCTTTCTCATTCCTCTGTATCTGTGCATATCACTCTGTGTGTTTTTTCTTTGTGGGTCCTTCTGTTCGTCAGTGGATATCTGGGTTGGAAAGGCAGAAAGTTGTCTCTGTCTCTTTGTTTCTCACTTTGTATGTTTGCGAATGTGACTCCAGTGGGCTGTCCCATCTCTGTGGGCTTTATAGTTATATATTCTTTAGTCCTAATGTTTTAAAAACAGTGGGTGAACTATTATATATTTCTCGCTTGAGGATAAAAACAAACTCACGTAAGTTGCTTTTCTATTTATATGACCCTCAGTTGTTTTTTCTTAGAATTCCCATCACTGACAAATAGAATGTTTAAAAATTTCTATCAAAAGCATTTTATTTTTATATGTCACCGAAAGTCTGTATATCATTAAACAGAATATATATATATAACTTCACTTTCATCCTTGAAGCCACATATTTCAATTCGCTCCAGTGTGATATTGGGTAATGTTTTCCCATTAAGTGATTATTTTATTTATCTGCAGTGATTTTATTACTTATTAAATATTAACAAAGATTATTGAATATTGTTAAATATTAATAAATATTTTAATATTTGTTTATTTATTATTACTTATTTAATTAAGCGTAGCTTGGAAATGCTTTCAAAACCTTCTAGAAATTGTAACCAAGTGTAAAACGACAGTGTCCCTCATTTAAAATGAGACTACATTTAGTAACAAGTTCTGGAGAAAATTAGTTCAGAAGCCTGTCTTCGTTCCCAATCAATTGTGGGAATTTGGATCATGAATATTTAAACTTCAACATCTCCCACTCTAAAGTAGGATTTGTAATACCTTCTCTATCTTAAAGTCGTCTTTACTAGAATGAGTCAATTCTACTTTAAAAGTTTTCTTTCCTGGGGCAAATTGATTCAATTGCACAGAGTGACTCCTCATATTTGTAGATTTTCAGGGCCATGTCCAGTGACAGCATAATTTAAGGAGGCACGGGATTCCCGACCCCTATCTATTAGGGTACATGCCAGAGCATGAATCCCCTGAATGGGTCGGTATGCCAATGGCTGAGTCCTCTAAACTTCAAAAATGCGATAACCTACTCTTTCCATTCCTTTCCCTACCCAAAAGGTGCACAGTTTTTCTACTTATTAATATTGGTCTTCTTTTTTGCTTTCAGATTTCAGAGTCAAAGTCATATTTTGATGCAAAGCTTGACAGTTGATTCTGAGGAGAGATGTGATGTAACTTATGACCTTTTAAACAAACTTGTTCGAAGTGAGGCTAGGATGCCATGTGAGCGTTTTGGCAAATCTGGCGAAGGGCTGTTACTTGTGGCAGAGTCCACTGCCAGTGGGAAAAATAATAATGTTCTTAGTGAGATGTTATCAGTTGGAAATGGCCCTAAAAGGGTCTGAAGGGGCTAGCATTGCATTAGGTCTGTAGGATTTTAATGAGAAGCTTGTATTTCCCACTGAGTCATGTCCATGTGCCTGCAGTGTAGCTATCTCATTTTACCCCAGTTATTTATTACAGCTTTGTAGAAAAGAGGGAGCTTCAGCAGGCTATGAGTTACCATAGTAAACTGACCAGAAGAGCCCACGTCTGTTACAGTGGCATCATAGAAGACCAGACCACACTGTTAAGACCTTAACCATGTATTATTGTTTTGCTTTAAGTAACTCTGTTTTAAGATGAGTGACTCAGAGGGTGTATTTGGAGCCAGTGAATTTTATCTATTTATTTTTATTGTGGTATTGTGGATTCCTTTTCTTTTTCTTTCTTCTTTTCTTTTCTTTTTCTTTTCCTTTTTTTTTAGAGTAAGAGAAACTAGTCTTTTTAATCTGCGAAAGAATTTAAGATCTTAGGAAGAAATAACATTTTCTCACAAAACTGAACATTAGATTTTCCCAAGGACACCTCCAAACCAACTCCTTTTCTCCAAAGCAGCAGGAATCTCCTACGTGCTAGTTGAACCACTGCTTTTACTAACCTTCCTGCCCCATCCTATCCCTCCCCCTCCCCCACATATTCCCTGGATGTCCCTTATTACAGAAAATTCTCACTTCTCATCCAAAACAGTCCTTTTCAGAAGTCTAAAGAAAGCCTAACCTTTGGTACAGGTGATCTACTACTGGGGGGTCCTTCCACCGCGTTGCTGGACGGATGTGGCCAGGAAAAGGAAGACAGTTTGATTCAGATCTCCCAAGACTGCTAGGAAAATTATCTAGGCCAAGGATATAATCTCCTGAAAGACAAATATCAGTTTATAGGGTCCACATTTTGGAATTATTATGAGAATGAAACAAGATAATCAACATGAAGGTCATAGTAGAGATTCTGGTACTTAATGTTAGTTGCTAATGTCGATTTAGTGCCATAATCATTATCATCATCACAGGTATTACTTGAGTATTTATTGAGCACTTTCCATATGCAAGTGCTGTATTAAGAAGTAGGGTGAAGCAGAGAACAAGACAGGCACTTTCTGCACCCTCAAAGAGTACTTGTCTATATTTAGCTTTTCTCTTCATTAGGTCATAGGAATCTCTCTAAGACTGCAGCCAGAGTTTTATGTTTTTTTCTCCCAGGAATCTTAAATTAAAATACTATACAAATATTTTCATAGAAACATTGTAATATATTGGCAGTTTGATTCCATCGTACTATTATGGTTCTATATAATGTCAAGTAATAATAGAGGTTTTAAAGAAAATGAAAATGTGTAGTCAGTGGTGGAGTGTGCTGTAATAGATAGCATAATCCAGGAAAGCCTCTTTCAGGTGACATCTGAACAGAAACCTGAAAGATGGGAAGACACAAAGCACACCAGTGTCTTGGGGAAGGTTGTCTTGGGCAGAGAGAGCAGCAGCTCAAAGGCCCTTTAATGCATACATTTGCTTATTGGGAGTTGGGGGACAGCAAGGAGACAGATATGGCAAGGGCACAATGAATGAGGAGAAATGGAATTTAATGAGGCCAGGGCTAGTAGAGTAGGCCACAGTCAGGATGCCAAATTTACCTTTAAGTGTGTGGAGAAGCCCTCACGGAGTGTCATCTCTACAGCTGACTTGGAGAGACTAGATTGGAAGGGATCAGGGGTGGAAGCAGAGAAATAAGAGGCTGTGGCAGCATGTGTAATAAAGTTTTTGAGACTATACATTCTATTTTCCAAACAAAAATAACTTTTGGTTTCTAACATGTTTATAAATGAAGGGCTCATTATATTTGTTTTTAAAATGTTAGAGGAGTAAAAAAAAAAAAAATCTTGGGAAAAGATGGTTTTATTAAATATAAATATTTCTCATATCTAAGTCTATGCTATCAGTATTGGTAAATAGCCTGAGGAAATGTTTCAGAGCATACAGGTAAAGCTCAGGCTTATCATCGTTATTAAAATGTTTAAGCGTGGTTAGCATTCCAAGAGACAGAGCTACAGGGAATATTCTTATCTATGTTTCTAAAAGGATCAGAGGGGAGAAAGAATGTCTTCACTAAATATCTCTTTTTAGCTAGTATAAACTTGTTTTTATTCTAGAACTTGTCCTGGTCAACGTTGTCATGCCTCCTTTGTGTTTTATCTTTTAGCACACTATCAAATTATGGTGATTTGAAGAAGGATTCTGCCATGAACATAAATGCTTCCAGGACCCCAGGAAGGCATGGACTGACAGCCACACTTCAGCCAAAACTCCTTCCCTTGCATCCACCACAGAAGCAGGAAAATGATCCGGATCCAACTCAGGGAGTACAGACTTGTGTGGCGAACGGTGTTACGGCAGCACAAAACCAGGAGGAACATGAGCAGGATAAAGCAGGCACCCATAGCCCAGGTACTCCTATTCAAACTTCTGAACCCTTGCTTGACACACATTTAGTGAATGGAGAAAGAGATGCAAGTACCACGGGCCCTGCCTCACCCACAATAAACGACTGTGATGGAAATGCTTCTGACAGTGGCTGCAGGACTCTAGGTGTAGGCCCAGTCCTCCTGGAAGATGGAAAGGCAGACACAGAAGCCAAGATACAAGAGAAGGAAAATGGAGACAGCCCTCTGGAACTGGAACAGCTGGACCAGCACCACGAGATGAAGGTAAAGCATGAGACGAGCTCGTAAGTGGGAGGAACCACTACTGTTTTAAAATTCTACTTCATAGCACTGTGAAATGAATGAGTCAGATCACCCTCGCTGCCAGTTTAACAGTTTTCAAGTGTAGCTGCTAATGGGTGTTTTCCCTACTCTCTTAGGAGATATTTCACTTTTTCTTCTGTGTAGTTTCTATTGATCTATTGTGATTTCAAGAGTTAGAACAGTGGGAAGACTTCAATAGAGGAAAACCACAGACATTGTTTTTATTTACACAGGAAGAAAATGTTCTTTGTTGCCCTAAGTTTTAGGGCTGCCTCCCCATTATCTGTAGGCTAAACAAGAAGAAATTGTATGATCTTTGTTGTCAGACATTTCTAATCTAGTAAAAGAAATAGACCTGGAACATTAACTTGTACTAGCAAATGTTTCTTGAAAGGACATTTAATGTGGAAGTACTAATATGGAAGTACTTACAAATTATTCAACAGATATCTATAACTTCTTCCAGGCTTCTAATTTTTTAAAAGAATTTCTTACTAATATGCAATTTGGAGTCTCTTTGAAAGTGATCTTAGTTCAGCAATTCATTTATAGAAGTAAAAGCAGTCCCAGAAAGTTGGTGTGATTTTTCTAGAGTCACCATAACAGCCTAGATCCCCTGGGCCCTGACTAACAGGCCAGTGTTGTGTCCCCGATACAAGAAGTCACAAACATAATGCCTAAGTGTGAGAAATGTCAATGAATGTAACAGCCATGAGTAATATACTAGAGAGAGGTGAGACTGTGGCAAATCGGAAGTTCACATTCTTTCTAATGAGGGCAGTGTTTTGGTGAACCACCTGAATAGTGTTTCTGCCCGTGTGCTAACAGAGCTGATTTGCTGGTGAAAGATAGTCATAATTTATTTGTGTCACAGTAGAAACTTTGATACAATTCCAGTGATAAAACCATTGCATTTGTATTCTTCATTCATGTCAGTATAGTGCTTTAGAAATATTGATAAATGTGGCTTTTATAAAGTACTTGGAATTTCTTGGATCAAAGGTGCAATATAAGCATCAACACCTGGAATAGATAGGTGTTTACATCTCTGAAGACAAGAAAAAAGCTTCCATTGCATGGTCTCTCTTATCAATTTTAAATAATAATCTATGTAGAAGAGTTGAGAATTGAAAGTTTGATAATTATAGGAAAATTTATAAGTGGCAAATCCAGCTCCTAAATCTGTTAACTGACATTAATGTAGGCAGAAATTAAAAGGGATTGATACTGAAATATTAGAGTAAAAAGTAATTGATTCATGTATTTAGAACTTTAAACTTTATGGTACATTTTCTACTGACCCTGAAAAGAATCCCAACTAGACAAAGAATCATGGGTCTATTTATTTATTTATTTACTTTTGAGGTTAGTAAATTAATTTTAAATGCTGACTTTCACAGGGAAAGTTTAAGGAAGTGGGTGGGAGAAAGTCATCTTGGTAATGTCTAAAATATTAAAGAAACAGGACATTGCAAAGTGATTCTCTTAACATCTTGATATAGTGATAAGTTTTAGTGTCTCCGTTTGAACTGTGGTGAACAGAAGAGAAAATTAGAACAAGAAATTAGAGACATAAATCTGTCCTTTTACCTTTGGGATGGTACCACCAGCAAGTGTTTATAAAACAGTAAGAGTCGTTCTTATTAAAGGAAATATTTTAGTCGGTGATGATGTCTGTGGTTTCTTGGTACTACTTTTTTTCCCCTGTCATATGTTATGTATATATTTTCAGAGATAAGTCTTATTGGTTTGGGAGAGACTTAATAGAGTTTTCCTATTAAAGTAGTGAAACATAGATTAGTACATCTGGCCTTTCTCCTAAATGAGAATTTAATTAGTGGATGGCACATGGTATGTGTGGGGAAAAAAATTTTATTTTTCTCTGCAGAGCTGTTGATCCAAATACCACGTCTCCCATCTAAAAAGGAGTATTAAGGATTTAATTTATCTGTGGTGACAGTGTGTTTTTCTTTGCTGCTCTGATATTTATTGCATTGCCTTTCCTGGTTCTAAAGTGCAAATATAAATGTTAGTAGTGTTAAGATGGTAAATTTTATGTTATATACATTTTACCACAATTAAAAATAAAAAAGAAATCTTAAAAAATAAAGTTAATATACATACTGAACCAAACAATTGGAACCAGGAAATCTCGATGTTGCTTCTGGCTTGCCCACTAAGTAGCATTATGACCTTGAACAAGTCAATTAGATCCTTCGTGCCTTTAGTTAAAGGCTATGAACTGATTATGATCTTAAGGCCCTTGTCAGTGATAATATAATAATTCTATGCTGTTATATGTAGGCATATCCTTTGTTAGCATAGCCCTCTAGATTGTTAGCTGCTTCTTAAACTATCAAATGTGTTTAACTTCTGAGACGTAATGGAATATTTGAGTTTCACTATGCAGATAATTGAAAAAAAATTACTCCAATCTTTATATAACTTGATAAAGAAATTTACATCAAAATAGTCTTAAATAAATTTCATTTAAACCAGAATTAAATTTAATGGACATTTCCTAAATGTCCACCAAGAGTGGGAGTATTAGAGGTTGGGGATAAAGGTAAGAGTAGAATAGAACGATAGAGATGGTTCAGAAAAGTAGATACATATTTAAATATATCTTGAACAATCATTATTAATAATTGAGGACCGTCTCAGTCTGTGTAACTGTTTCACTGATTATCCAATGTATTTTGACCAAGAATCCCTTTTGATGACGAATATCGTTATTTTTACCAGGTAAAGATAAAGAATACCTACCTCATTGAAATTATTGTCTCTGCCACACTTTAGCGATGCTACACTTTTCTAATGTTTAAACTTTTGGCAGCACTATTGATCTAAAACATAGCCAGAAACCTCAAAATAAGCAAGTATATTTTTTAAAACCTCAGAACCAAAAGAAAATGAATACTTTGTGATACCTTATCTCTCACTCGCAAGGTATTACCACTATCTTTAAATTAAGGTTAATCATGTATTACACAGATTACAAGACTGAAATCTACTAAAGGGGAGATGTTGTTTTAAGGGAACATTAAAACCCATAGGTTCCAGGGAAGGTGGAGACAAAGGAGTATCTCCTTTGTGCGGATGCAGACATGCATGCTTGAAGACATTGGGAGAGGAAGGGTTGTAATAATATATAATTTCTGTTTGGCATGACAAATCGGGTTTTTATAAATATTATAAACTATATTAGGAGACTTGGACAAATGGGTTGGTACATTTTAGAGTGAATTTCATTAAAAATGGTCCCCTTTTCTCAGATTTGTAGATTTTAGTGGATAAGCTTTAGTAGAAATGCACTAATGTGGAATACTGCATTCATAGATTCTGTCAGTTTTCATGAGACTTTTAATATCCGGTGTATATATTAATGGCTTATATTAGTAGATTTTTCTAAGATTTATTATTGTCCTCTATATTTCATACAGCAAGCCAAATGTAAATGTGTGTAGGTGTGAGCTTTTTAAGACTAAAGTTTAACAAATCTGTTATTGGCAACATAAGTTCAGAGTAGCAATGTATTAAAACTCTAATAATAGTTTTATCAAGTCAATAAGAAACAGATTTTTGTATCAGAGTAGTTTTATTATATAAAGTTAAAATATCCACTGGGGTAATTTATACCTGAAAAAATAAAATACCAAAATAGATTTAGGTATTTTCCTTAATATAAGTATATCCCCCCAAAGTCTTTGATTTCTTGCCATTTTCTTCTTTCTCCACACCCCCAGAATAGTACTGAAGTTTTACAAATAAATTAACCATGTAGAAGCAAGTTCTTCCTTTTTTTAATCCAAGCCCCTGGACAAAAACTCCTTTAAAATATAAATAGCCCTAAGATCTTTGGCTTTTACTTTCATACCAAAGACTTTTTCCTAAACCTATATCCCTAACCATGCTGTGTGAGCCACATTGTACTCAGTTCATCGCTTACAGAAAAGGGAGGGTTTAGTTGATCTTGTCCGGCTTTGACTTTGTGACCAGAGGTAATCTAGTACCAGGCCAGATTCTAGACTACATGATGGGTTATTCCTCTCTTTTATTTTTTACCTCTTCTCTTGCTTCATCTATATTTTTTTAGAGGAGGGGAGAATCATTATTGAATGTGGTGGCAGATGGCATGTCTCTCAGTGAAATCAAAGGCACGTGGCAAGCTGTGTTCAGTAGTGCCAGGCCACCCTTTCAGTATAGTCTATCTTGGTCTCTGTGGTACAGGGAGATGCTTATGCCTCACCCCTATGTGCTAGGATCCTCTCAGTGGTGTCTTGTTCTTGAATAAGTTGTTAGCTGTTCTTCTTGTAGGGGGAACAAAGTCAGGAACAATCTATGTCACCATGTTGATTATGTCACTCCCTAGAAACAGATTTCTTTTTAAGTTAATCTTTCATTTTACCAAAAATGAAAGAAATTGTATAATAAAGTGGTGGATAGATGAAGAAAGAGGTATCCACAAAATAGGAACTTACAGGAACATTCTTTTAAAAAAAAAAAAACTTCAATGTTTATTTCTTAGTTATTTCTGTTTTTTTTAACTACCATTTTATTTACTATATTATTATATAACCTTTGAGGATTTATAACTTTTGAACATATTCAAGTAAAAATTAAGAACATAATCATCTCCTAGGGAAAATAATGACAAAGAATCAAATCGGAAGTAAGCTGTGAATAGAAAACAAGTTCTATAATCCAAGTTCACTTACTTTTCCTCTTTTTCTGTCAATTTTCCCTAAGTTTAATTATAATTCTTAAAATTATTGATTAATTTTAAATGCTATAATGTGTGATTATCATTATTTTACTGAGAGTTAAAACAATGTTTATCTTAGTTTATTATCCATTTCATATGACGGGCAAAAAGTTCTTTTTTTTTAGTAAAGCTTTAAATTTCTTTGGGTTCACTTCTTGAATCATAGGAAAACTATTGAGGTCTTCTTAGATTTGAAGACAAATAGTAAATTACTCCTTAGATATTTCTTCTCTTGCCAAATCAGCTTTAATTCTAAGAAAGCTAAAGACAGCACAGCAAAGACATTATCCAGCTTGACTTATCAGCCTTTGTTGTTGCTGTTATTATAATGAAAGCTCCAACCAAAGTTGTAGGAGTCTTAAAACAATGTGTAAGATAATGGAAAAGTCGCCCCGTTAACTATATGGATAGTTCATAAAAATCTTGCAGATAGCTTTTCTTTATTCACTTAAAAATGAGTGGTAAACTCAGAAATTTTTTTATTTTGTGGTGACTCCATTTAGTAAGTTGGAAAAGTATAAGAAAGAGAAATGAGAAAAACAAGAACTTCCAAGAACCTGTTCCTGAAAAAACTACCTATTTGTTCAGTTTGAAATTTCAGTGTGCCAAGTTCACTAGAGTTGCTAGAAACAAATGAACAAGTCAGGCCCTGCCCGCAAAGTTTCAGTCTACCAAGGGGAGAGAAACTTAAGTAAATCACCATAATGTGGTACATAATATACTTCAGAAACACCATGAGGAAACAACCGTGCCTGGAGGAGGGCTGGTTGAGGGGTAGGCTGCTGAGGGGCAGGCTGCTGAGAAGCAGTTGAAGTGGGCTTGAAGAAAGAGTAGAAGGTTGTTGGGTGGTCCAAAACAGATGAGAGTGGGGCGAAGTAGGGAACAGGAATGCATCTAGGCAGCGGGAAAGTGTGAGAAAAGAGTAGAGGCAAGAGGGTAGATGCCATATTTAGGGGTATTTTTGGCCTCATAATAAGAGGCCGGAGGTCTAGAGAAATGAGTGTGAGTGTAGAAGGATAGGTGTAAAAAGAAGATGTAAGCTAAGGACAAATTGCAATGGATTTTACTGCCTATGTTATATTATTTTTTTTCCCCTGAAAGCAATGGAGAACTTTAAAAAAGATTTTTAGAAGTCTTAATAAAAATTAATAATTCTCTTAGAAAATCAGGGAAATGCAGCAAATCATAAAAAAATACAAAAATCATTCATAGTTTTACCACTCAGAAAGAGCCGCTTTGATATTTAACAGTCCAACTTATTTTTCTTTGCTAATTTTCTTTATAAAAACATATTCGATAGCCTAATGTATGGTCATTCTGCTTCCTGTTTTGTTGGATTAAACGTAGGCATTTTCCCATGTTATTTCAAACTTTCCATAAGCTTGATACTATCTGGCCTCAGAGGCACTTAATTAAAGTGTGGAAGTGACATGATCATACATCTGTGGGTTTTAGAAAAATGAGTCAGATAAAAGGGAAAACAGATGGAGCCGAGTACATAATAAATTACTGCAGTAGTCCAGGTGTGCAAGGATGAGGTCCTGGCTGCAGCAGAGGGTTTTAGGACCAGGAAGAGGGATTTCCGAGGATGCTGTGACTAGATGTAGGAGTGAGTCATGTTCAGCTCCTAGCTTAGATGAAGTGGCAGATGGTGTGCCATTTATTGAACTACAAGGAAATAGAAGGAGCGACATATTTGGGGGCACAAAAATTAATTGGATTTAGACATACTGAATTTGTGAGAATTCTGGGATGTCCAGATGAAGATGTCTAAACCAAAAATAGGGTTTTCTGGAGACATTATTGTTTACTGATTAAAGAGAAAGGCTTTAAATTAAAGAGAAGAGTTCAAAGCCCAGCTTGGTCACTTACCTGCGAGGTGACTTTGGACATGGCACCCTTACATCACTTTCTAGGCCTCATTTTTCTAACATGTTAATGAAATAATTGAGGTGGCAGACAGGAAAGAAGGTAATTGTGTTTGGAATGAGAGGAGGGAGTAGAGTTGTTAATTAGGTTAGTTTTGTACGGCTACGTTTACGACACCTACAAGATACCCATTTGGAGATGTTACTTAAGCAAATGGAAATATGAATCTGGAGCTCAGGAAAGGAAATAAGACTATAAGAGGATATACATGAGGGTGTGATTAATACTGCCAAAATAAAACGTGTAGGAACAAATCAGTAGTTGCAAAACAGTCACGGGGATTTAGAATATAGCATAGGGCAGTGGTCCCCAACCTTTTTGGCACCGGGGACCGGTGCTCCTATGAGAATCTAATGCCTGATGATCTGAGGTGGAGCCGAGGCGGTGATGCTAGCACTGGGGAACGGCTGCAAATACAGGTGAAGATTTGCTCGCTCATCTGCCACTCACCTCCTACTGGGGATTGGGGACCCCTGACATAGGGTATATAGTCAATGTTATTGTAATGTTTGTGCGTTGTGCCAGATGGGTGCTAGAGTAATCGAGGGGAATCATTTCATAAATTACATGAATGTCTAGCCATTGTACTATATACCTGAAACTAATATAGAATAATAAAAGTAAACAAAAATAAAATGTGTATGAACAGAAAGAAAGCCAAGGACTGAGCCCAAAAAGCACAAACATAATCAAAAGGAGAACACAGTGAATTATTTGAGAGGAAAAAGAAGAAGGGAGAGCAGTGTCGTGAGAACCAGTGGGCTTGAGAGCGGGGAGGACATGAGAGTGTTGGTAAGTTCCTGTGGACAGTTATCATTTAGAATATGGAACTAGGAGTTAACCTGGAGACCTAGGCCTTTACTGAGACATTACAGCTCACTAGCTAGTGAACCTGGGTAATCAAGTTAAATTGAGTGGATTTATATTGCATGTATACTATGTTCAAGACACTGCAGTGAGTACAAATTGGAAACTAACAGTTGAGAAGGAGGATCACGATAAATAAATGACTATTGCTTACACTACCATAAGGTCCAGGGGAAAGGAGAGCTCAAAGATAAAGCTAAGGTTCCGGATTGTGGCTGAGACGGTGAATTCCTGTTGTGAGCACAAATGGAGAAGTCGGGCAGAGAGTGTGCAACTCAGTGAGGTATGAAGAGACCACAGTGCGGAGGTGACTTGGAGACTTGGTGCTGTACTTGTTGATTTGGGAAGTGCCCGTAGAGGCCAATGAGATGTCCTAAACTAGGAGTGGGGCTTGGAGCTTGAGGACAGTGGAGAAAGTTAGCTCTTGTGATAACTTGTGACTATGACACTGAGAGCCCAGGTCAAAGATAGTGGGATTAGCCAACAGTCTCTCCGGCATTGCTACATGGCCTGGAACTCAAGAAAGAGAAGAACCAAACCTATAATGGGAGTGAGCTGGGATCAGCAAGTGAGCATTGCCAAGAGAACGAGCGGATAACGGAATCAAGGCTTCGACAATATTGCCATGAACCAGAAGCTTTGGGAAAGTCAGGAGCATGGAGGTCACGATACACATATAGATCGGTTTAGCATGGGTGTGAGAGAAATGGGAAGGTCAGATCTTGAAAACATAGCAGTTGTTGTACGTGGCTTACAAAAACATAAAGAAAACAATACACCATAACCTGGTAGTCAGGAAGACAGGTGCAAGAGCCAGACTCTCTGGGTTTGAATCTCAGCCCAGCCACACTAGCTGTGTGCCTTTGAGCAGATCTCTTAAACATCTCTGTACCCAGTCTCCTCATCTGCAAAATACCTACCTCATAACATTGTTACAAGGCATAAATCATTTAATAGTTGTAAAAGACTTAGAACAGTGCCTTGAAACATAATATGAGCTGTGTATTTTCTAAATAAACATAAAATAAAATCCTAGTTCCTCATTTATAAGTCAAGATGAATAGACTTATGACCTGAGATGTCCCTTAATAGGTTCAAAATTCAACATATCCCACCTGGTGAATATTCCAGAACCTTCTATCATTTCCATTATAAACTGAGGTGTGCTCTCTTGTGCGATGCTCAAAGGTAAGTTTGTGTGCCTCTTTTTAATGTAGGTGTCCTGTATTTTGTTTGTCTCTTGCTTAAAAACCATAGGCTTTTACCATACAAAGTACTTATTTGTATGTACAAGGTTTTAACTCCAGGGAATTATCATCAGAAATATTTATAAACGATCTGATTTCTTTGATGTTCTGGCTAGACTTGGGATAGGTGAATTCAGTTCTTGATTGTGTTTATTCAGTTCTTCTTGATTTCTGATTTTTAATTTCTGTAAAACCCAAAGGACAGGTTAGTCTAATGTATAGTAAACTGAGTAGAATAACAAAATTTCTCTTTGCTGCCACTTGCTTCCTGTCTGACCTTGTGCACATAATCAAATTGTCCTTGTCAGGTGCAAGCTCTCTTTCTCCCTCCTCCCCCAACTTATCGCAAAGGGATGTAATTAAAACTTTCAGATAAAAAGCTCTCCCTCACCTGCCCTCCTGTTTTGAATTGAGTAAATAGTGTAGAGGACATAAGATTGAGAAAATATTGGTGCTCGGTCAAGGGTAGGCTTGGACTTTGCTCCCAAGGCTCCCTGAAGGATCATGCCTGTGACTTTCTATTATAAAGCACTAGGAAAGGAATAATGTTTATGTGTCATAGTGAGTATTCTTTTTTTCTTGTAATGTACACCTGGTGATAAATTTTTCACTGATTGCAAATCTCCGAGACCAGGTGACCTTACTTATAGCATTACTACATGATCTTAATCGAACACAAAATCTCTTTTATTCCCTTACCTTCTCATTTTCTTGCTCCCCAAATCTAGAGGAAGTTCTCTTAGTAAAAGGCTATAACAGCAAGAACTTTGTTTTCACAGATCTGGATTTAAAACCTGGCTCAGTCACTTACTAGCTGTATGACTTAGGGCAGGTTACCCAGCCTCACAAAAACACAGCCACTTGCTTCATGGGGGTATTATGAGAATTATATTAGGTAATTCATGTGAAGCACTTAGAATAGTACCTAGGACACAGTAAGAAGTCAATAAATAGTGGAGTGTATCACTGTCTTTCACTTACGATAGCTTCACTTGATTTCCCTGCTCCATAGTATAATGAGAAAAGGTACTGGAATGTAGGTGTCTAACTCAAGTTAGAGATTTTAAGAAGCTTTTTGAAGTGATAGGCCAATTATGTGACGTTCAACTATCACTGTGATCTAATTTTAAATTATCACCTGGAGCCATATTAAAGACTTTGATGTCTGGAAATACATTAAAAATGCCAATCAATATTTTGATGCATATCATGATTATGGTACAGAATCAAGTGTTTATTCCCTAAGTTGACTGACTGATCTTGTTATAAGAGAATGGACTTCAGGGAGCTCTGAGATACATGTATTTACACAAAGCCACATCTTTCTCCATGGAGCATTCATTCTGGTCCTATAAAATCCTGATAATTTATATACATATTGTTTTCAATATAACGTCTCATAAATATATGGGAAAGGCTGTATGAACTTTTAGTAATTTTCATTCAGTGCTTTTAGAAAAAAAATCTTCCTGTTTAAAAAGAAATCACATGAGAACATGTACTGAAGAGTTATAAAGCATAATTGAAGTTATAAAGCATAATGCCAATGTCTGATTCATTTTAAAGTAATTGAAGATTTTGCCCTTAAAGCATCTTTCAGGAAACTGTAATTGTTCATTAGCGTTTACAAAATTCTTTCCAAAATATCTGTTCCCCCACTTGGTGGTTTTGAGGCATGTGGCAGGGCATGTGGCACTAAGATTTTGCAGAATGATTCACTGGCTCCATGCAAACATTTTCTGCCTATCCAGTTAATAAACTCTGTGAGATGCAGTCGGGGCGGGGGCGGTTGTCTCAGCTCCTGCCATGGAAGCGTCATGTCAAAAGGTCTGAAAAGAGCTGCAGGAGCTGGTGACATCTGCAAATAAGGAGGCAGAACTGACACTGCAGCACAGTTATGGGCCAGCAGCTACAGTGACAAATAAGTAGAGTGAACCTAACCCCAGTGAGAATGGAACAGGTCTCTACGAAAGGTTTACTGGGGATGTAAAGGGGGCACAGTAACAACCTAGGAAGTGCATTAAGCAGAGAGAAGAGAGAAGCAGAAAAGAATAAATTGGATAATCTATTATTGTAAGAGTGTATCTTACTTTTTTGATTCTGGTACTTTAGGTATACTCAACATATTTTTGTTTGAGGCAGAAAAACTCAGAAGCAGCTTTCAAGTGAAAAAAAATCCTTATATGGAGAGATACCGAAAGTAAGATGCTTTTTAAATACCATATTTATTATTATCCTGAAAAGTCAAGCCTGTGTATTAGCTTCCAATAGAAGCAAATAGGATTATTTATTAAATCAATATTGTGCAACTGTTATGGTTTTCCAAAGAATCACAAGAATAAATGACTTCTTAGTAAAGTGCTAACTATAAAATAATGGTTATATACTATTGAGTGGCAGATAGTATGAAACGGTGTACAACTTTACCTATTTAACTATTTTAAAAAAATCAGGCTAAAGCTTCAGTGTGTCAGCAATTTTAAAACTACTTTGTTATTTAAGCATAAGTCTGAGAGAGTAGTGAGAGCTTTGTGCATGCGGAGGGATCATATATTTCTCCCTAAATGTACTGATAGATTAGTTTCAGTAACTAAACTAATTTTTAGTAACTAAATTAATTTTTTTAAAGTTGGAAGCCGTCATATACTATTATATCAAAATGACAATTTTTTATACCTGATATTTATTACTAAAATGCTGAAGAGTCTAAGTAGAATTTTTGTTGGAAAAATAATGTGTAAATTAAAATTCATAGTAGGAGTCACATTCATTTTCAAAGTGGACAGTTGGTATTTTGCTAGTCCATTCACTTGTAGGCATTTAATACAGCTTTGTTTTTTTATTGCAAAGGAGGATTAGAGTGAGAGCCAACTACTTACTGAATAGTTACAAATCACATACCACAGATTAGAATCTAATTCAGTTACCTTCTAACTGTGACCTTGGCCTCTTCGTTTTGTTGTGTATATGTGCTGCCTGCAAGATAAAAATAATAATGATACCTGTTTTATAGAGTTGTTGTAAAGGTTAGTCAATTTATGTAAAATACTCATATCAGTGTCTGGCACATAACAAGCAATCAGTGAATAGGTGTTAGTTGGTGATATTATTGTTACGATAAACCTAGAACAAGACTTCATGAGTCAGTGATTTTCTGACCTCAACCACAAAATTCCTAGTAACTTTTCACAAACCTATATGTGAGTGATTAAACTGTGTCAGCAAGCTTGCTTTTGCTTATCTTTGTGTTGGCTTTGGCAAGGTCAGGGACCTAATCTTAGAAAACCATCTGTGTGAAAGGAATATAGCTTTTGCTAATAACTGCTGGCATCCCCTTGGATTTTGCACAAAATGACCAGGATACCCACAATTTGCCATGTTCAGCTAAAGTATGATTTGCAGTCAGCAAAAGATTGTTTCTTATAAGCATCCTATCTGTGATCCCTAGGATGTGGAAGACCTCAGGGGTGACTTCATTGTGTAGCAATAATAGACAGTGTGACCTGTTGGTTAATGACTTCTCTCTGACTCATAAAAGATAGCCATGTCACAAGTTCTGCTAGATTGTTTTCTTTAAGGATATTTGTCAGAACTAGTGCAAATCAAAAAGATACATCACTGCTATTAGAATGAAACTGGGAGCTTGAAAAGAACAATTACTACTGATAATAACAACATGGATGTATCTCAGATCATTTTGATAAGTGAAAGAAGCAAGACTCAAAAGGCACATACTAAATAATTCCATTTATAATTTAGTTCATTTCTGTTTAGATATTCCTTGATGGCTGTAAGGAATTGGGTACCTGAGAAGCTTTAGAAAACTGTTTTTATCAAACAATTTGATAAGGTGTTTATTACTTTGGAAATATTATCCAAGCTTTATTTTCTAACATGTGAATATCTATTCTATTTTTAGGAGACAGATGAGCAAAAACTTCACAAAATAGCCAATGAACTTTTGCTTACAGAAAGAGCTTATGTCAACCGACTTGACCTCTTAGATCAGGTAGTATTTTCCCTTTCATAATTGTTTTATTTTTTGGTACTGTATATTTTAATTAGTAATTAAACTTAGTAATTTAGTTTTAGTATAAGTGCTGCTGAAGCGAGCACATTAGTAATTTAGTTTTAGAAACTACACGAAAGGCCTGACCATTCTTGGCCAGTGAAAGGAAATTTCTAACATTGTCAGCTTTGTCAGTATAAGTGAATGCACTGGGTATAAAGGTTTTATACTTCATAAAGAACAGATTGAAGGACTCTCTGTACAAGTTACAAGAGCCTTTATCTTTATTTTCAATCCTAACCACTAATCCGTTTCTTGACCATTTATTGTGATTCCAGAAGCCATGCTAGCATTCGTTATACTTTAAAATAAGAGACTGGTGCTTCTAATGCTAACATGAATACATCACTGATCCTGTTCGACTCGTTTGCTCTTCAGCCCTACATGAGGGATCTGAATTACTGCATTCATGGAGCCAGAAGGAATTTTTAGAGTTCACTAGTTCAGCCTTGTATGAAACGTTTAATACATTGCCTGGCGTAAAGTTGCACAGTCAATATTTATATTTGTTGAATATGTGAATCTACTTTATCACATCTTTTACTTACGTCATCATAGAGCCTTGAGTATTATTTCAAATGTACATTTGCAAGGGAAGTTTTAATATGCATCATAAGAATAACACTTGAAAACTAAGGCCTCTTAATCCTGTTTCAGTGATAAAAGAACCAGATATTTGGTAGATTGTCTGCTAATTTGGACTGCTCTTATTAGAAGAGAAAGTCGCCCACCAATTTATTTTGAGTTTGTGCTTTTGAAACAACTTTTCTCCTCATGGGGATCACAGAACTGAAACTTTTAGGTGTTCCTGTAGTGGAAATGTGTCTTTTCCTCTTACTGAATTGTGGTCCCTCCCGCCCTTTTTTCCCCCTCAGCCGTATTAGTTTGGTCAGCTATTGTTGCTTGCCTTTTAGGATTTTAGAGTCTAAATTAGTACAATATCTTATCTATTGGAGTCTCTAAGGACATAATTTTGTGTTCTTTTTGCCTCCCAAGAAAATGCAGTGGAGGTGAATTTAGAAAATTAACAACCACCTGGACATTATGAAGGAACAGGCCTCTTTCTGCCTACACTTAACAGAATGGCCAGAGGTATAGTAGCCCCAGTGGAGTAGAGCCAAGACTGCAAATGTTTTTTATTGTCTTTAAGATACCTCTTATTACGTATAGGAGATCTTTTTATCCTCATATCAGTGTTTTAAGTTACACGTTATTATTTTTTACTAAAAGACAAGAAAACATCTGAGAACTGAAATAGTCTTTTGTTCATCCATTGACCAAATATTTAGTAAGCACTTTTTCTACTGTGGAGACTAAATTATGATGTCCTCCTTCCCCAAGGAGTGTACAGTTTTAAAAGGGAAAATAAAATTTATGCCAACAAATGACAATAAAGGAAATATGTAGTAAGTGCCAAAGAAGTCATTCAAAACATAAACAGGAGTGGAAAATACCACAATTATTATGTGTATATAAAGTTTTTTATATCTCCAGAAAGGGTGAACCCTGTTAACCTCAACTGGAAATTCTCTGGCATAGAAAAGGTTAACATCTCACAGAAAGAGGCATATCCTAGATTATGGTTCCTTGTTCTTCTTAATCAAAGCACGTACTCACTCTTACATTTCAAAAATGATCAACTTCTTGAACCATGAATTTTTCCATTTATTCATCAAGTTATTAAAAACCCAGTATGTGCCCAGCACAGTGCTAGGTGGTTAACCAATAAATTCAATGTAATGTTTGCTTTGTTTTCTTATTCAGGTATTTTATTGCAAACTATTGGAAGAAGCAAATCGAGGGTCATTTCCGGCAGAGATGGTGAATAAAATCTTTTCTAATATTTCATCAATAAACGCCTTCCATAGTAAATTCCTATTGCCAGAACTGGAGAAACGAATGCAAGAATGGTAAGAGGAGTAGATAGCAAGCGATATGTCTTAAGGTGGTTATATTAAGTGCTGTGTTATTCAGCTTTTAAATTGAAATACTAATGCTGCACAGAGCTGTAGCCAAACATTTGTGCTAAATTTTTATGTTAAAGACAGCTAATAGAAGTCATGGTACATTTTCAGCTTTAGTTCAAAGGGACTGCATCTCTGCTCTCTCGTCTTTTGACTAGTGGAGATAAGATATTAGCGGTTATCTGGAGCTTCAAGAATTCCATAGCATCTCTTCTTACTATGTCATTCCTAAACTTCTTTAATTCCTAAACTTCTCTACTTTCCTTTATTCTCTACCGATCTCACAGCAAAGTGGATCTAACAAAGCACAGGGTGTGTGTAAAGAAGTGATTATGTCATTTGAATTCGCTCGTTCTGTAAGAAATCTTAATGATTTGTTTTTATATTTTGTACAGGGAAACTACCCCTAGAATTGGTGACATCCTTCAGAAATTGGCACCATTCCTTAAGATGTATGGAGAATACGTGAAGGGATTTGATAATGCAATGGAATTGGTTAAAAACATGACAGAGCGTATTCCCCAGTTCAAATCAGTAGTGGAAGAAATTCAGGTAATAGGACTCTTTTACAATTTTGTTGGTAAAAATTATACGGTCTTGTAGATCTAAAATTTAGATGAGAAATCTGAGACACCTATCCAAATTCCATTCTATTCTGAATTATGCAGAAATCATCTCTGCAAAGTTAAAGTATTCATTGAGCATATGCCATGTGCTGAGCAATACATTTTCCATTTGCTTTTGAGACCTGGAGAGTTTGGTTTTATCAGGCTCCACATAAGTTTAAAAGTGAATTCCCATTTAGTTCTGTGCCTCTTGCTTTCTTTCAGAGGTTGAGATGTTGGAATGACTATAAATGAATAAAATGAATGATTGCCTATTAACTCTGACATTTTGGAAACATAATTATTCTGGCTTTATTTATTTATTTGTTTATTTATTTTTTGGTCACTTTATATCCTGATTTTTTAAAAAAATTTTATCAAACCTGGGTAATACATTTTCATACCATAATAATTTCTATTTGATTCTCTAGTTAAAATTGTTAATAACTGTTCCTTGTTAACGGTTAAATATTGAAAAGGAACTTTTTAGATCACATAAGATTCTTGGTGTGGGGATACTATTGCTCCTTGACTGCGGCCTTTTTTGTTTCCTCATGCTCTATATTTGCCTTCGAGATCATACATTCAAGGTGCTTACCATGGAGATTGTTGCATATTTCACTACACGATGGTGATGGTGGTCATTATTGTTTTATCAAACCTTAAAATTCTATTCTTGCAATGTCTGTGTTCTCCATATCATGAGGAAATGATAGGGTTGTGAAAGGAGTGGTAGATTGAGAATCGACTAACCTAGTTTGGAATTCTAGTCTGCCACTTACAGTCGCTTGACCTTAGAAAACTCTCCTAGCTTCTCTGAGCCATAGTTTCCTCATGTACAAACTTTGGGATCAGTAACATATACTGTATATCAGTATATACATACATACACAGACACGACAGGTTTGTTAGAGCAAATCAAATGAGATAGCTAAACTTGTAACGGTTTATTTCTTTAATAAACTGTAAATAATTAAGAAAAGCCATTAACCCCTGACTTCTAGGCTAATGTCAGGCCATTTTTACTTTTCCTGGCCTACAATAATAAAACCCAAACTAGTTTCCTCACATCTTCCTTAAGCCATATTGTAGTAAGGTTTTAATAGATCTCGGATCTAACGATATCACTCTTCTGCGTGAAAACCTTCATTAGATGAAGCAAGTCTAAACCCAGCTGGACATTCTTATTCCAGATTACCATTTCTTCCTCATCCCCTGTTTCCCTATAAATATACTAGCTACCAACAAAATTCAGTTGTTCCCTTTTACTGAATATGTTTCACGTCCCACTGTCTTGGACCTGTTCTCCAATGGCCCTCTTTCTGCACTTGCCTCCTAGTCTTCCTCACTTCTCTTCCCACCAAAGCCTGCCATCATCAAAGTTCATGTTAAATTCTCCTTTCTCTGTGAAGCTTTTAGGTTTTTTGTTTGCTTTAAATAGAAATATCATGTCTTAATACATCTTTCATATCCTGCAGTGCCTTGATCATGGTAGGAGTTCAATAAATATTTTAAAGAGATTCCTGCTTTGTTTCATGTGAAAAGAACACATTTTGAAAATAATCTTTTCCCTCTCATGTTAACGACTTATTGAAAGTAAATATTATAGACTTGATTTTTTTTTCCCTAAGAAAAGGAGCTCTCCTTATAGAGTTTGGTTTCTAATGGAAAAGAATGCCATGACCTAATGCAAAATTAAACTTTTCTGACAGATAATGAAATGCTCAGATCTTGTCATTCTTCTTTGTAGAGTCTTTTTTAAGTTCAAAGGAAATGACATTTATGGTAGCCTTATTATGAAATAGTTTCTGCTGAGTATAAAGTCATTTAATACGGTTGTGCTTAGTGAAGCTCATTAATTAGATGTTTCTTTTGAAAATTTCTGAGTATGATTTAATAATGTGACCTCACAAACCCTTACAGTGACTAATTGAAAAGATTACTAGCAATCGAATTTCTTGCTTAAAATTCTGCTTGATTTTTCTTTCTGTTCTTACACTGGATTTGGTGGTCCTCAAACTTTAACGGAAGAATCTGGGGTGTTTTTAAACACATATGCCCAGACCCTTGCCTCCAAGATTGTAGCTTCGTAGATTGGAACGGGGTTCAAAATTTCTATTTTTAATAGCACTCCAGATACATCTAATGTAGGTGATACGCAGACCACACTTTGTAGGGAACGGCTGAGCTTGATGAAAGTTTTGTATTACAGTGAGTTTTTAGTTCTTAGGCTAACCTAATTTTTATATCTTTCTTTACAAACCTTTCTTATTACAGAAACAGAAGATCTGTGGGAGCTTGACTTTGCAGCATCACATGCTAGAACCTGTTCAGCGGATTCCCCGATATGAGATGCTCCTTAAGGACTACCTAAGGAAACTGCCCCCTGATTCTCCAGACTGGAACGATGCTAAAAGTAAATGCTTCCCCCGCCTCTTTTTCATTATGGGATAATTCAGTGGACAAGCTGCCTTGTGGTTCCAAAGTGAGATAGGTCTTAGAGCTACTTTAGTAAAACATTGGTACCAGAAAATAACCTCACTGGAAATTGTTATCAACATCTCAGTTAGGCAAGCACTTTCGAGCCCAAATCACAGGTTTAGAGCAATGCAAATTACATTTCTCTTGCTGGTTTCATGTTAATCATTAATTCTGAAGTATAAAACTATAGTCTTAGAGATATCTGGAATAGGAATACACAATTACCTTCTCACAGGAAGAATACAATGATTCAGAATCAGTAGTGCTGCTGGTTAATTAGATAGTTGATGCACACAAAGAAAGTTAAGATGGCATTTACTATGTAAAAATAACCTAAGCAAAGTTGGCTCTACCTGCTCAGAAGAGAAAATGGTGCTATTTAGTGTCAGTTAACATTTTCCCTGAGAAAACTTAATTTCTTTTCTGCTAGTTGTCTTTTATTTTTTCATTTGATTATAATGAAAGCCTTTTTCTTTTTAAGGCTCAAGAGTATCAATAATTTTACTTTCTTATGTACTTTAAAAAAATTAAATAGCTGTGAAGGGAAGAATGAAAGTTAAGGAAAAGATGGGTTAGTATTCAACAAGTACTAACGATACTTAAAGCATTGCTTGTTTTCCTAATACTTTTTTGTCTTCCACTATAAGTGAAACTTGATAAGAGATGAGGAGCAGAAAACAGAATCTTTGCTCTTGGAGCTTGAGTCTTTTTTTGAGCGCAGGCTCTGCTTTGATTCTGCACCACCCAAGTGAGTCAGTGACCACAGAAACTTTCCTTCCCCCATTTCTCCTTCTCCAGTTTAGAGCTTTCCCGACTTGCCTTCTTCCACTTTCCACTCATCCAGCCTGAGTGCTTGGTTTGAGTGGCAGGGCTAGTAGTTGGGTTAGAGATAGGACTCACCACTGCGACTCCTCAAACTGGTCTCCTGGGTAGCAGCCCCAGCCCACCTGGTTTTGTCTCCTTCTACCGTGAATCCTATATGGAATGCACAGAATTGCCCAAATCAAGATAGTTCTCCAAAATATAAATAAAAATTCAGTGTGTTCCACACTCAAGTCTTTGATTCCCTCTCAGGTGCCAATGTCAAAAGTGACAAAGTTGGCAACATGGTAGCATATATTATTACTCTTTTTTGTTTTCCCATTGCTACTTACACTAAAATTCTAAGAAAATCACAGAAATGCTTTTAGAGACCTACAAGTAGAGGAGAAGGCAACCAAAGTGCATTTTGTTTAGCAGTGGAACAAAGAAGACAGAAATGTCAGTCCAGAGGTGATAAAGTTGTTGTGATAACAGAGTTAACCCGACCAGTATTCACAAGATACAAAAGAAAGGAAGAGAGCAGGACATGATTTCAGATTGAGAGCGTGCCCTGGAGTTGAGCTGGCAGGAGGCCTCAGCTTCCACAGCTCTGCACCAGCAGTCCTAGAGCTCCTGCCTTGCCCACACCCAAGAGTTCCTATTCCCTTCTCTTACTACCACCTGCCCCAGCAACAGAACCCTCCATCAACGTTGGCATCAGAAGATTCTCTTTCATCCCACTGAGGCTAGAACTGTGAGTGTGTTTTCCCAAAGAAAGTTGGTTCTGCTTGGTGGTTAATTTGCTCATAAAACCACTAAAATACTACTGCTGAAATGTAGAAATTTGAGTAAGAAGACTTAAGTTCAGATGTGGCCCTTTTGTGTGACCTTAGCCAAGTCATATCACTCTCCATTTCTTTCAGCTGCCAAATAGAACTAATATACTTTCCATTCAAGGTTTTATAAGAATTAATTGACATAACATATATGAAAGCATCTGGCAAAGTGCCTTGTACCACGCTGGTATACATGGTGTTTGTTGATTTTGAAGGTCCATTATGGATTAAATATACATGTAAGCCTCATCATTGTATGTGACTTTTTATGAGGAAATAGCCTTCAAATCTCAAGTAATCTGCTTACAGTGAACTTTTGAAAGTACCTAGTTTGTGAATGAAAATTGTCCCTGCTTTTATTGTGTATCTTTGGTCTCAGATTTTTTTCTTTTTTTTCTTTTTCTAGATTTCTTCTTATTGTAGCGTGTAATGTATGTTACTCAGTTATGTAGTAGTATACTAAGAACAATGTATGTTTCTTTTCTTTTCTTTTTTCCCCATTTAGAATCACTTGAAATTATATCTACAGCGGCAAGCCATTCTAATAGTGCAATAAGAAAAATGGTAAGTGGTTTTCAGAGGCGACAGGAGTCTTCTAGTTAGATAATTGTCGATAATGTAGCCTAATATTATCTACAGGTTTCCATCAAAATGAATTGATACAGTAAACAGAAAAGATTGTTTATAAAATGTTTAGTGTTATCTGTAATAATCTCTCTTCTCCCATGTTTTATTTTCCTCAGAACTGACATATTTTATACCAAAATTTATGCTTAGTTCCAATTACTTCTGAATTATTCATGCTTTAGCTAAGGTGGTTATATTATTAAAGCCACTAAGGTGAAACCTCCTTATATTTGATCTTGTTGTGTTTTGTTTTATTTTCCTAGGAGAATCTAAAGAAACTCTTAGAGATTTATGAAATGTTGGGAGAAGAAGAAGACATTGTAAATCCTTCAAATGAACTAATAAAAGAAGGACAGATCCTCAAACTAGCTGCTCGAAACACATCAGCACAAGAACGCTACCTTTTCTTAGTGAGTATTGTAGTGTGGGCAAATCACATAAGAGTAGTTCACAAATGTTATATACATCATGGCAGAGTCGAACGCTTTGCTTGCTTGCTCATCAAAGCAGTTCTGTCTAACCCAATATAGGCACCACTGTCAGGATTCTACATAAGGGAATGTCCTTAGTGATTGAAACTTGTCCTTTCCAGGACACACCTTTTTTTGAAGTATTTTTCTATAACTTTTCCGTGTACTTACCATATATAATTTATTTCAGCAACACATACTGAATACAACTTTCCGTAATGATCAATAGCCATGAGTGTATATATGGAGTAGGATATGCTTTTTGGAACCCTCCTATTTTTGTTTCAGATTTTCTTGTTCCTTTCATTCTTACAGGCTAAAGGATACAATTTCCTAGACATTTTGTTGGCATACTATTTCCTGACAGCAGTTCTCTTCCTTATCTTCTCTAATCACTAATTTTAATCTTTCTAGTGTGAAGAAATATATAAGCAGTGTTGGAAAACTTATGCCTAAAATATCTGTGAAAAGTGCATGAGTTTGCTACATAGTTCCTTTCACTTCAGTCGATCTCTGTCCCTTTCTTCACTTTTTGGAAATCACAGTCAGTCTGGGCTTATCTCAAATGTAAGAGCTCTTCTTGGGGTATCCAAGCTACTTATTTTTAGTCACTGGTACTTCCAGCTCCTTTTTATATCTAATGATATGATGATAACCATAGTAATAGCTAACAGTAACAATAAGCTAACATTGAGTAATAGCGTAGTAAATGTTAGCTATTATTATGACTGTTATTTTAGGCAAAGAAACAGAGAGACATTGGTGAAGAGGCTGCCCAGTGACTGGCACATAATATAGTCTCAGGATAATACTGACATCTGACTTTTCTGCTGCAAGGTAGTCATCTTACCACCATAATATGAGTTGTCATTAAGGGCTTAGAGGTTTCTGTTGTCTGATTACAGCCTCCCTTGAAAGGCAAATTTGCAGGAACTGTCATGCACTATTAGAATGGCTTGCCGCTGTAGATATAATTTCAAGTGATTCTAAATGGGGAAAAAAGAAAAGAAAAGAAACATACATTGTTCTTAGTATACTACTAGATAACTGAGTAACATACGCTACATACTACAATAAGAAGAAATCTAAAAAAAGGAAAAAAAAGAAAAAATCTGAGACCAAAGATACACAATAAAAGCAGGGACAATTTTTTTAAAAAGAACATATGGTCACCATATGACCCAGCAGTTCCATTCCAAGTTTGTGCATAACTCAAGAAAATTGAAAACATATGTCTGTACAAAACTTGTTCATGAATGTTCCTAGCAAAATTATTCATAATAGCTGAAAAGTGGCAACATCCTAAATGTTCACCAGCTGATGAATGGGTAAACAAAGCGTGGTATATCTATGTAATAGAATAGTATATGGCAATAAAAACTAATAAAATACTGTGTCGAAACATCGTGTCAAGTGAAAGAAGACAGTCACTAAAGGCCACACTGTATGATTCCATTTATATGTAATGTCCCAAACAGGAAAATACGCAGAGGTAGGATATAAGTAGTGGTTGCCTAGGGCTAGTGGGAAGGAAGAAATGAACACAGGGTTTCCATTCGGAGTCATGAAATGCTCTGGCATTAGATGGTAGTGAACATTGCACAATTTACCACTGTACTAAAAACCATGAATTCAACATTTTTTAAAAAGGTAAATTTTATGGCATATAAACTATATCTCAATAACTTTTAAAAATTTATAGTTATCATCCAAATTAAGAATCTTCATTCATGCTCAACAGAAGTACTTCACCTTTCAGAGGTTATAAAGCAAACTAAATATAAATCAGGGACATGTAATGTCCTGTCAGAATTCAGAGGTCTATTTATTTTGAAATACAGCTTTTGTTATTCAGGTATGGTAAGGCCACCAAGTTGGAGACAATTGCCATTGAAAAGATAGTTATGCTCACAGATCTCAAAAAGAGAAGGCATGCCACACCATGCAGTGCTGGGGAGGCTACATGAGAAAGGACCAGAGTCAGGAAGCAGAGAAAACAAGCAGAAAATGTGGGCTAGAGCCTTACTGTAGTTTCTGTGAGAGGAATGGGCAGGGGAAACAGGCTTAGGATTTGCCAGTGTAAATGATTTTGTCAGACTCTGGGACTTAGGGTCTGCAGTCTGGGATGTGGCCCTAGGGTGATGAGAGCTGGGCAATACTCTGCCAGAGTGTGAGAGAGAGCCTGATAAAAGAGGGGTTAGGGCTCATGCGCTCTGAATTGGTTGGTTTCCATATGAAAGGCATGCTTGCAGGTGAGTCATTTACTTTCTCAAGGAATTGGGTAACCCTGAGAGGGGCAGTCCTTCCAGTGTCCCAGCATCAAAAATACAGATGAAAAAGACATACTTGTTACACAACATGCCTGGGAGTCAGTTTTCCCTTTGTCTTTACCCCACCTTTAGGCGCTTAGATAATTTTCCTTTCTCCTCTTCCACATGAGTGTTTCTACAATTAAACTTTAACTCTGTATCTAACAAATGCCTTAGTTTAATTTTCCTATGTGAGAATTATTCTGGAGTAGTTTTAGGTTGAATACCTTGATGTAGAGCCAAATTAAGCAGTTGTTTGGAGAACACGGGGACAGTAACTTTGAGGCAAGGAACCATCGTGTTCCCATTATTGTAAGCTGTCAGACTTGTCATGCCATTGCTTCCCAGGAGAATCGAGTCAGACAGTAGGAATTTTCGGAAAGCCACATCCATCTTCTTCTGAAGGCTATCTTAGCAGCATTTCCTGTAGCGTTCATTCTTTAATCCTCCCCTTTGTAGTACGGTACTGGTCACAAGATCCCTTCTCTCACAACACTTTATTCCCATTAGAGCTGCTTGTTTTTTTATACATAGAAACCTCAGAAGTACCTTTTTTTTTTTTCCTTTCTCTCTAGAAAGAAAATGAGGGCTAGTTTTCTATTTCCTACTCTAGGGGTGTTACATTTGTCTGAAAAGCCAAATTATATTTAGAATCTGATTTCAGCTTTTTCTGAAACAAACTTTATTGAAACTGTCACTGGTGAGACATGAAATTGAATTATTTCAGTCAAATTAATATATTTTAAGCAACTTGAAATAAATAATTGAATAACACTAGAGATCAAGAAGGGAGAGCCTCCCTATACTTTTAATAAAATTGAGACTTGCTTCTAGGTTTTGGCATAGCCTAACGCTTCTAGATTTGCCTCACCAGCCAGAGATTACTTTGTTAATAAGTACTTCTGAGCTATGGGCGTGAAATAAAAAAGGAACCATCCACACTGAAAGGGAAATTGTTCTACTTGGTGCTATAGTTGCTATAACTTCCTTTTCTGATACCAGTGAAAACCCAGAGGGAAGGTGACGGTGGTTTTTGCCACAGGAGCAAGGTTCACAGAGGAAATAGGACTAGCTACCTGATTGCTTTACATATATTACATCTTCTACTTTGTAAGCAACATTTTATATCCTTCAAGAGCTCTTGCCTTCACCTCTAGGGAGAAGGAAAAGGGTATTTATGGACTAGCATTAGAATATGATCTGAGTTATAAAAGATTATAATACATAGTTATTGATGATTTGGAATGTGAAGTCCCACTTAGGAAGAATTAATAAGGGAAATGTAATCCCAAAAGCATGAAAGGGAAAGAGAAACGTATTCATCGTAAGATATAGTCTGTCATCTTGCTTGAACATAACTCTAAAAGTAAATGCTAAGAACTTCCATAGTCGTGAACTTGTATATCTATAAAATAACAAGAATTTGCTGAACTTTATTAAGTGAACTTGAATACAAGTATCAGATAACTCAGAAATTGTATGGCCTAACATTACATTTGTCACACAGTTGGCAGAAAAGTGTGGCGGTTGTTGCTATCTTGAAGGTGTGAGCCCTGTCCATTTCGATGGTGGCTCTGCAGCTCCTGCTGCACCATCCACATCTTTGACCTAATTCCCTCCTGAGAAGGCCTTGACAGGAGAACGGTTAACATGAACAGGTAGCAGGCTAGCAGTTGCCTTAATCAAGCTGGCATGGTGATGAGAACCTTTCAGAATGTTTTCAAATCTCTAAATCCTGTGTGCTACAATGAGGCTGTGATTGCCATAGAATACAGCAGACAGTTCATGATAAGTCATAGGTAATTAGTGTTCTTTTCTAGAAATTTAAATGCAAAATGTAGTGCTAAGATATATCTGATAAAATGAATTTTGTGTCCTTTTATTTCTACATTATCCAGTTGTGGAAATGAAATTTATAGCACTGGTTACAGGAAGTTGCAAATTAATGCATGAGGAACAACTGGTGAGAACTTTGTTTTCAAAATGAGTACAACGGATGGTGTCACATAAACATGTTGAAATGTGTTAAAGAGTCATCAACATTTCTTGTCTTTACGTCCATATGGAGCCAGACAGAATCTGGCAGAACAAGACATTTTTCTTCATTTAATCCTCTCAACAACTTGTGACTTTTATAAATAATGATCCTGAGACTTGAGAGGTCACATAGCACATAAGGGTTTAAATCCTCAGTTGCTCTTATTAGAAAAATATATGTGACTCTAGAAATAATGCAAGAAACAAATATGAAGTAGGGAGATAAAGGTATCTTCTTTAGGGATATGCCTACAGATTAACCCATATATTTAGACTTTCATCTTTTCGCATGTTTTAGTATATTCAGTGTGAATTATATGCCCTCTCCAAATCATTGCTTGTGCCTAATTAGCGAGAGCTGTTCATTGTTGACTAGAAATGAGGCAGTATACATAATTTGATTCAATTGCAAAATAGTTTTTCATTTTAAAAGTAGATCCTATAAAGATCTTTAAAGACTGCTAAAATAGGTGACTTTTCTGTTAATTCATACCCAATAAATTCTTAAGAAATGGGCCAATATAAAACAGTGACTTCGTTTTTTTACATAGAGTTAATGTGCCAACCCCGCATGTTCTAATGGCATTGAAACTAATAATTTTGGCTATATTTAAACAACATTAAACACATTGATAAATAATTGCTAAATATTACTCTTTTACTCTAACAGCTATTGTAGAGTTGCTCTCTAAGACACGTGAATGAGAATTTTGTTGTCTAAGGTCTGCAGCTTATATGCTTAAGAACTTCAGTTGCTGGTATATAGAAGGTTCTTAATAAATGGTTGCTGAATTTAATTGAACTAATTTCTTTTATAGTACAAAATGATGATTAGTTTACTTAAATATCATCAAAACATTTATGCACCAACAAAGGGAAGTATATGCTATAATTTTAAAGTATAATTTTAATGCAAACACAAAATCTCAATATAGTATTTAATAATTTTGCTCATATAGAAAGCATGATGTTCCTTGGAAATTCCTTGGAATATTGACTTAGGGCTACTTCTTCCAATATTGGTCACTTTCCTCTCTCCTTTGTTTTCCTGTTTACTGATGTATGTTCTGCCTCTTTGCAGTTCAACAACATGTTGCTGTACTGTGTGCCAAAATTCAGCTTGGTGGGCTCTAAATTCACAATTCGAACCAGGGTTGGCATCGATGGAATGCAAATTGTAGAGACTCACAATGAGGAATATCCACATACTTTCCAGGTGTCTGGGAAAGAGAGAACACTGGAACTGCAAGCCAGGTAAGAGAACCATTCTATCACACAGCTTTCCAAAAGTATCCGAATGAATCATAGACAAGAATAATTCTGAAGATCTTTCCCAAGTGAATGTTACAGACCTCTGGGAAACTGGTTGAACGCAAGTAGAGAGATATAAGCTCTTGAGAAGCAAGAATTATGTATTCCCTTTGGATTCCTCCTTAGTGCCTAGGATGGTGGTTTTCAGATAGTAAGCATCCAGTAAATCATATTTACTCTTCAGATTTATAAGGTGCTCAGAGAATGAAGTCGTTATATTTAAGCTGGAGTTTTGAGCCTTGTGGGAAAAGGTTCTCCCCTAACCCTTTTCCCTCCATCATTCCTTTGGGTCCACAAATGTTTATTGATGCTTATTATTCCATGCTAAATGTTGGAGCTTTAACTCTCAGTCCTTCAGAGGCTCTGCATTCATGGAAATTCACGGCACTTTGATGGAGAGAATATTTGGAGGAGGTAGGGTAGAAAAGGTAATCATTCTCCTGCCACAGTTGGAGAATACTTGAAAAAGACCATTTGGGGCCTTGGTGGCCTCTAGCAACCAGGACTTCTGGAAAGGTGGCTCCTCTTATTTGTTTTATTGAGTGGGATAGAAAGGGCTGGCATTCTAGCATTCATCTTCCTAGCATAACCATGTTTGAAAAGAAAAACATGAGAACTACTGCAGTAGACCACAGCTACCTCATCCGTGAACCACTGGAAGACAAAGTGCTGTCTGGTTTTTAAACATCTGCGTTAGAAGACTGTCATCTATTTATCCTATAAAGTCCTAGCATGGTGAAAATTGGGATACTCCAGAAAGTCAAAGATCAGAGGGTTAAATACCAATTCCAGCTCTGATGGTTCTGATACCTTAGAATCCATGGAGAGTCAGAGAGCCCTTCTGTTCCTTTCTGTTCCCTTGTACCAATAGCATGTAGATCTGGCTGCTCAGGTGAATTCATCCTGGAAATTTGTACTTAGTAATTGTGCAAGAGCTTAAACTTCAGACTTCCAAAAGAGAATAAATCATTTTAGCAGGAATCTATGCCCTGGAAGTCAGAGAATTGGTAAAACGAGAGTTGTGGAAGATGGGCAAAGTTTGAAGAAGTTGCCACCCAGTTCTTCGATTTCCCACAGAAAATATATACTGAACCTGACTTACGGGGCTGACAGGGGACTACTCTGAGGATTAGAGCGGGGCATTTCAAGCATAAGTTAAAATGGTGGAAGACTCGGCTTTGGATATCATGGTGTTTCTACCTTGTCACAATGGGGTTTGGGCCCCAGCCGTCAAACATAAGAGAAGAATGTATGATGTTGACTCACTGAGTGATCGGACTGGTAACAAGGAGGATTCACCAACAGTTCTCATGATAGAAGTCTTCATTGCAGAAGAATGAAGGTGCCGCTGGCTCTGAAATATCAACATTCTTCCAAATCTGCAAACCCAAGAGGTGTGTCTGAACAGCAGGAGAGAGATTGATTATCAAAGTTTCTTGGGTTACCTAAATTGAAACTCCAGCCCTCCATTAGCAGGTTGGGCTGTTTTCTCGTTAGGAGGGGGCTGATTCATGAGGAATTTTCTTAAGTACAGGTAATCATCACTTTGTAGAGTTCCAATATGAGTACTGACTGGGTATATTCCAATTAGTACTGAAAACATGGACTTTTTTCTTAAATTTCTTATTCCCCTAATGTCATTGCTTTAGTTATATTTATGATTATATGGTGAATTGAAGATCTAAATTGTTTTTACTTTTCATCTAGTCTATAATGACTCAAGAATGGAGACAAACATGAAGGTCTTAGAAAGTTAGAGTGTTAGAGGAATTACATGGAACTCAAAAGTTAGATATATATTTGGAGATATTTAAAGAGAATTCACGTCTGAAACCACCTGGAAAAAAAGCCTTTTCCTTTTCTTGCTAAATGAGCTAGCCTCAAGAGTGACCACTTATATTCTGGCACTCTATGTTCAAAGGAATATAAAATATTCTTGTTTAATATAATTTTTATTCAATGGTTTTCTATTGCTAAATGGATATAAAAGTATAGTGATAAGTAAATTAAACAAAGGAGTAAAAAAAATCTGCCATGACTGAGAAAGTAAAACAAAAAGCACTAAAATTTTGTTAAGGTTCTTTGCATTTAAAAGGCTAAAAGCACTAGCAAATACCTATGCTTTCAGGGCAATAGAGCTGATTTTGTGGGAACGGGGCACAGCAATAGGAAGAAATCTTTTTTGAGCTTGGTCCAAGATTCCCCAGATGAACAATAAGCAGAATCTTCCATTTGACAGGCACAGATTCCAGAAGCATTCCTGGCACTTCATGGTGCTTAATAATAAATTTGCTGGAAAGCTATATAGTGTCACAGGAGCAGACCTCCTGCCAAACTCATGCATATGTGATACCTATAGGACCAAGACATGTGACATTCTGGCCGGAACTCAAACTTAGCTCAGGCCTACCAAACACATGCCAACAGAGCCCACTCTTTGACACTCTTCAAAATCCTTCAATTTGAAGATCTTAGAGTCTACTAAATGGGATTTTGCTAATAAAGCACACAACAACAGTCAGCTATATAAGCTATCTGCAAGGGAGATGAAATAAAAAAAAATTTGCCTTAACAAGAAAACAGGAATTTTTTCAAAGAAATTTTTCCCCAACATATAATTATTAAATACTTCCAAATCTGCAAACCCAAGAGGTGTGTCTGAACAACAGAAGAGAGATTATCAAGGTTTCTTCTCTTGCCTAAATGTGGACTATGAATCTGTGAAACTTCTTTCCTACAGGCATTAGAAATTTTTGTTTTGCTCTATCTATAGTTGGTTAGGTATGGTATTACCTGAAGCCTTCTAGAAAAATAAATTAAATTATTTATCAAAGGAAACGTTAAATAGCTGCCTACAGCCTTACGAAGATATTTTAGACTTTCGAGGATAATTATCTTTTTTAAGATGGGCTGTGACTAGTAACCTTTAAAAGCCTCATCTGTTTTTATAAAGGTGAATTGGAAGACTAGTTGTATATCCAGTATAATGCTAGATCTCCAGAGTTACCTGATTTATACAACTGGATGATGGTTGTTAAACTTTATGTCAGGGCAGTATGTTACTAGAAGCTGAACTTCTCTCAAAAATTATTCAAAATTTATGTGTATCAAAATAAATGGATGGTCTAAAGTTCTTTTTAAGAATTTATTTGTTCATTTGCCAGAGATTCTGTATAATTCCTTCCTGGATATCCCTCAATTTTCCAGAAAGTAAACATTAGTAAACAACATTAAAGCATAGTTTTATTCACCAGGTGTAACTCATTAATGGTCTCTGCATTCAGTTTAATTTTGTTTTGTTTTAGTTCTGAACAAGACAAAGAAGAATGGATCAAGGTAAACCTGATTTCTATTTTCATTTTTTGTTTTTTGATAACCTCAGTATGCGTACACAAGTGTGCACATACTGTTGTATTGTGCACGTGTTGTAGTCATCGGCTCAAGGTCCTTTAATTTTTAAGGTGATTCCCATCATAGATATTTTTTAATAAAGTGTTTTCATTAATTTGCATGTGATACTTTAATATGTACTTTGAATTTCATTTATATTTTAGGCCCTTCAGAAGACTATTGAGGTTTACAATCAGAGGCATGAAACCTTCAGAAATGCAATTGCAAAGGATAATGACATTCACTCAGAGGTTTCTGTAAGTTGAAATAAATTCTTAACTTTAAGTTTTTTCCTCTTTGCAGTCACAAAAGATCTATCTGGTCATTTTGTTCTCCAGCCTTTTCCCTTTGCAATGCCAGAACTGGCTATTTAAACACAATCTCCTTCCTTCTTAGATGAATACAATAGTGAGTACCTTTTCATACTGATTCAATTTCTTTGAACCTTTTATTTCTTTACCTAGGTCTTGAGTTTCAGAACATGGTATGAGCAATGCTGTTAAAGTGCTTTTTATAAATAAATAAATGGATGGATAGATGGATGGAATTGATATTTTTTTTCTATTAAAATTGAATCTCTCTTTCCTTTTTAGACTGCTGAGCTAGGGAAAAGAGCCCCAAGATGGATCCGAGATAATGAAGTAACGATGTGTATGAAATGTAAAGAGTCTTTCAATGCACTGACAAGAAGAAGGCATCATTGTCGAGCATGTGGACATGTAAGTGAGATTTCTTGGTTGTTAAGTTTGCTTGCAACTACATAAGTGTTGTAAAATAGTCAACTTGGAAAAGACCCCCAAAAACATTCAGTAAATTACTTCATTGATAAGCCTATTTTAGTGATAACTATGTACAAAGCACTATGCTGGGTCCTGGAGAAAAAATGGTAAGCAGGATGATACTCAGCTTCATATAATTTACATTCTAATGGCAAAAATAGACCAAAGATAAGTAAATGGACAAATAAGCATTTCAAATCACTATAAATGCAGTAAGGAAGCAATCAAGAAGTTAAAATGGAGGATAATGGTAAGAAAGGAGGATTTGGAATCAATTTTAGGTAGAAAAATGAAGACCTACCTGAGGGGTTGATATTTAAGCCGATGTCTAAAAAGCGAGAAAAAGGTAACCACAGAAGGGAGGCGGGAGGAGCGTCAGGCAGTGAGTCTGTGTGTCAGAACCCCTGGGTAGGAAAGAGCTTAGTCTGTTCTTGAGACTGCCAAAAGTTCATATGGCTGGAGCATAATGAGTAAGGTGACGTGTAGCATAAGAAATAGAGAAATAATAACCAAAGGAATTGTTGGCTTTGAGAAAACAAGAGATGGAACCTGTTAGCATTAGTAGTAGTTCAGGCTTTTATAGGGAGAGGGAAACTTTCGTCCCTATGACAAAAAGGAAAAATGAAAAGGCGGGTACATATGTGGGCATGTTTTTGATTTGGTGATGGGAAATGAGGGAATTTAGGTCTGATGATATGTATATTTTCATTGAGGTATGAGGAAAAGTGATGAGCAAAGCGAAGGGGGAAGGAAGAGAGATGGGAGAGATTCAAGAAAGAGGCCTGAGGATGAAATAGCTGTCTCTGGGTAGGAGAAACAAAGGGAAACAAAAGCATACTCATGGGTGCCCATTAGAGGTTTATTGTTATAAATATAAAAGGACATACTAGTCCATTTAATGGCAATGATATTTTATTGACAAAAATTCAGCAACTCAAGCCAGAGAAGGCACACAGTAGATTTTCAGCAATTGAATTGTTTCATATAGAAAGAGTGACAAAGAACAAAGCATCAAATGAAGCTGTAGAGAAGTAGCAGCAGATTTTGGAGAACCTTGTAAACCAAGATAATATACTTTCCTCTAAAAAGCAACAAGTAAACATAGAGAAGAGTAGGCATTACAGTATTATGAACTCTAATATATTATAAGTATGCTTAAATACAATGATTATTATTGATAGTTCTTTTAGATTATTCTCACTCTACAAATTCTTCCTCCTTTTCTAAGGTTTGATTCAGTGAGATAGTTTTGTAATCAAAATTAAATTGGCAGCAAACATCTTTTTTCCTTCGGAATAAGACTAAAATCAATCATTGAGTTTGCTTGAAATGATTTTAGGTACTGACATACTTGATTTTGTTTGAATGTGGATCATCACAATACCGTGGTATGATTTGAAAATAAGATATTGATTGATAGGAATTTATAGATGCAGACATATTTTATTCTAAATCCTAGAGTAATTTCATTGTAATTATGAGAAAAGCATGAAGTTTTTTTTTTTATCATGAACTTTACATGCAATGAACCTAAACCAAAAGTTTTACTAATGTTTATATTTCTTAAAATTTGTCCACTAGAAATTGGGGGATAATATGCTTCTAGAAGCAAGGAGATAATTTTTAAACTGGAAGATTTTTAACAATTATAATAATTAGGAAAAATACTATTCACTAAGAAATAGTATATATTCATTATAGTCATTCATTCCTCGACATTCTACAAATGCTCGTTTTGTGCTAGTGAGCAAAAAGATGCAAGGACAATCTCATAGAGCTTATAGACCAGTCAGTACAACACACATTAATCAAACAATCACACAAATATGTGATTATTTAGCAATTAGTGCATGAAAAAGTATGGAGATCTTTAGTGGCACAGTGACAACTTCTCTAGTCTGGAAGTTGGAGTCATCTTTCTTGAAGAAATAAAATTTTGAGTCAACATCTGAAGGATGAACAGGAGTTAACTCATTGAAGCAGAGATGAGAAAGGGAGGGAGCATAGCACTTTAGGGATTGTAGAAGCCAGTGTCATTACGAGGCTTCAGTGTCCATACAAGGAGTAAGACAAGTAAGAGAGGCAGGACTTTGTTGATTATCCAAGAGCAAAGGTAAAACCAAAGGATTTTAAGTAGTGGAGAAACATATCAGATTAGCATTTTTAAGAGAGCATCTGGTGCTGTTTGGAAAATAGCTTGGAGGGATGTAAGAGTAGAGACATGGAGGCCACTAAGAATGCTATAAGAATCAGTCCTGAGGCTATAATCCAAACCTGGACAGTGATAGCTTGAACTCAGGTGATCACAAGGAAGTTGTAGAAAATGGACAGATTGAAAAATGACTTAAGAGGTAAAATCAGCAGGAGTTTGTACTATGATGACTGTGGGGTGAGCTGTAGAGAGATATCAGGGATGATCTTAGGTTTCTGACTTGACATGACTAGTTAGATGGATGTGCTGTCACCTGTGATAGGGGCACTAGGAGAAAGGAATGGGTTGGGAGGGGTGGGATGGAGTAAGCTGAGGGCAGGGAAGATTGTGAGTTCATTTTGGGAGAATATTGATAAAACATCCAGAGTATGAAGAATAAAGGTCTATACCAAGACTTTGAAGATCTCCTACCTTCAGAGGCCAGAAAGAGAAAGGTGAGCAAGCAGAGCTGATCACAAACAGCGTTATAATACTTTGAGAAATACTCCGAAGAATCGTGGAGATATTCTTAGTCTAATAAAAATTCACCTTTTTAAAAAAATTCTTCCTCATTTATTAATACTATAACTGGTTATTGCTTAAAACTTTTGCTTTAAATATGATTATTCATTCTTCTTTATCTTTTCTAATTTAAGGTGGTTTGTTGGAAGTGTTCTGATTACAAAGCTCAGCTTGAATATGACGGTGGTAAATTGAGCAAAGTTTGCAAAGACTGTTACCAAATAATAAGTGGATTCACAGACAGTGAAGAAAAGAAAAGAAAAGGAATTTTAGAGGTACAAAATATTAAATTTTGAATATCTTTTAGATTTTTATACGAGGAACATAGAATTGTCTTTTAATCCTGAAAATACAAGTAACATGCTTGGTTATTTCTTAGTATTTAACATTTGGAGAACGGTGACCAAGATCATACTTTTGTTCTATATTGCTGAATTTGGAGATCATACTTGGTTGTATAGAAAGAAGAGAGGCAGTAGTATGTTAAACCAACATGCATTTGCGAGTGAAATATTTTGATTTTGTGAAGATAATTATAGTCAAATATTAAAGTATTAGTTGTCTCTTCTAACACCTAAATTATTATATTTTTTTTAATAAAAAAGCTTTTCTCTCAATTTAATCATACTGGCTTTGAGAACCACTGCATGAAATTATTAAAGTATTATTATCTGAAAAACTCTTCCAACTTATTGTACTACAAGTATCATTTAATAGCCATTGACAGTAATCTCTTAACTGCATTGAAATATTGAAATGCCTCACAAGTGAATTCGACTCATGTTTTAGAGGAAATTCAGACCCCTGAACCTGGGAACTATAATGCAACTTCTATCTGAAATGAGTTTCACACCCAAAGATATTAACAACATAAGGAATAAATTATATAATAAGGCCTTTGTGGTAGAAAGTTCAAGAGAGCCTAGAAAGTCTGTGAAGAATAGGCTCATGGTCAAAATTTTATGTATCTAAAGTCATAGACATACTAGTTTATTAAGAGTTTCTATGGTTTATTAAGAATTGATGAATGTTTATTGAGCATCTATACTCTATAAGCCTTCAAAGGTCATTTTGGGTAACTGAAAAGAATCATAACTTCAAGGTACATTTCGGGTTAGAGTATAGGCCCACAAACTAAAAGTTTAACTCTGAATTCTAGGGTATAGATGTTACCTGAATGGCAGACCAAATGGGACTTTTTTATGTCGGGCAGGGTGGGGGATGGTGTAAAGAACTGCTTTATTGGCTCCCATAGCCTCAGTAGTTAACAGCCACATCTGATGCTACCGACATAATATAATAACTTGTTTTGAGGGATGAGTTTCAGAATGTATCCATGAAATAAAAATCTCTAGGTAGTTTTCTAGAAAAACATACTTAGGGAAAAATCAATTACTAGGTTAATACATTTAATTAACTAAGTATATAATGTAAAGTCCATAAATAGAAGATAAGTATGTATGTGTTCATATTTAAAACTTGCTATGTGTCAATTAGTTTGTTATGTATGCTAGACCAAGGGTCAACAAACTTTCTGTAAAGGGCTGGAGAGAAACTATTTTAGTTTTTGCAGGCCAAGACACAAAACTGAGAATATTACTTCTATAACAAGAGAGAAAACATTTTCACAAATTTTTATTGATAAAATTTTAAATATAATAATTCAATATAATTTTTTAATATGATAATAAGAATAGAATTCTTTGGACGGGGAGATAACATTTGACTTAATTGGAGTCCAAATTTAGCTTTTCTTATGATCAAATTGATTTTAGATATTCATCTGTAAAAACTATTCTCAGCTCACAGGTAGTACAGGAACAGTTGGTAGGCTGGTGGGCCATAGTTTGCCAGCCAATGCTTCTTAAACTGTCTGTGATGAATGGCCAGTTTTATTTCTAAACCATCACAGCTCGGTATTTTGTAAAACACACAATCATGTGCTTGGGTGCCATCACAAAGTCAAATTTCTATGAAAGTTTCTCAATGCTTATTCTTACTCTCCGTGTTTATCTTGAACTGGTAACAAAACAGTTTGCAAACCAGCACTGTTTGGTGGATGACACTGAGTAGCACTACCCTAAGGATTTGAGTCACAGAAAATAGAAGCAAACCAATTACTTTCCATAATGTGTGTAATAAAAACCATCATTTAGTCAAACAATTTTGTTCCCTTTTTAGCCAATGATAAATGTGTGTGTGTGTGTATAATATACATTATATATACATTAAGAGGTAACCCAGAAAACTGTAAATGGCTCTACAAAAAGTTAATACAATTTTTAAAACTTTTAAATTATTTCAAGTTGCAGGACAAAGATTGCTGGTCAGTATTTGCCTTTTTGATATCGTATTCTTTTATAGTTGAAGTCGATATGCATTATGGTTAAAAATGCATATCGACTGTGGATCCAGACTTTCATCTTAGCAAGCAAATTCTTATATGTGTGATCTTGGGGAAGGTATTTCATCTCTGAACCTCATAGATAATGGATGTTGTAACTTCTTGGTATTGGTGTGAGGATTAAATGAAATAATACATATAGCAAGCTAAAGCGTCAGCATAGTAAGCAGTCAGTAAATGTTTAACTATTTAAATTCAAGGTCTGGTAAAAGAGAGTTTAAAATTGACTTAAATATTTTCTTATGCTAGTAATAGATGTAGATGAATGTTTAATGCAGATGAACCTTTTTGGATGATCCCAGGAGACATTTTATATAAACACATTGTACTTTATGATTATTTTCTTAACTTGTATTTCTTCTCTATCTGGCCCATTTTGTGTTTTCTTTCTCTCTTTCCAACATTTTTTTCTAGATTGAATCAGCAGAAGTATCTGGAAACAGTGTGGTGTGCAGCTTTCTGCAGTATATGGAGAAGTCAAAACCTTGGCAGAAAGCTTGGTGTGTGATCCCCAAACAAGACCCTCTTGTGCTGTACATGTACGGTGCCCCCCAGGTATAAACTGCGTCTGTCTGAAGGGACAGAGGTCACAGGGGTCAGAGGAAGGCGAGTGGGCACTGAACTCGAAATTCTCCCATCACACCTCCATAGAACAAGAGTGCTCAGACGGTTTCACTGTTTTATTAAACTAAAATTCAAGGTTATGTAAGCTGATCGATTCCTTTTATAGTCTGTAATTTCTTCACCCTCTGGATCATTCTCCCCTTCTCTCATTCCTATTCAGTGGGTTTGAGAAAAAGGTGGGTTGAAATAGGAAAGGGCATAGGGAGAAGGGGATGAAGAGAGGGAGAAACAAGAAAGAGGAGCATTTCCAATGACAGGACATGATAGTAAGCCCCTCCCTGCTTCGCCCCACCCCCTCCCTGCCTTCTTTCTCTGAATGGAGGGATCCCTGAAAGAGAAATTGAGAGTAAGGAGAATTTAAATAAACTTTAGGTTAACATTATCCGGTAACAAATTTTTGAGACCTATATGTGCATGGATCTGAGATAAGTCTTTAGGAACAACAGGCATGCAGGTTTAGCTTCTAACCAGAACAGCACTAGGCACTATGGACTGTGTAGTGCTTAAAAACAAACAAACAAACAAACAAAAAACTTAAACCAATTATACATTCACCTGGAAATATATAAAATTTTAAATGTACTGTTTTTTAGCCTATATCTACGTTAAGGACTGATAAAACATTTTTATTTTAGAAATAGACTTAAAATGCCAAGGTATACATTTTATTCTATTTCACTGTTTTTCTTATAACCTTTTCCTCTCCATGAATAAATTGATGCATGAATGAGTGACACAGCAAATAAAACTGTTTAGTAATGAAAAAATCATTAACATTTGCTGATTTTATATACTAAGATGACTATTCTTTTTTTCCTTTTTTCTCTGAATGAAGGGCTGAGTAGGATCCCTCACAGGGAAGAGGTATAGAGCCAATGAATCCTCACTGATTTGGGTGTCAGCTCTCTTTTGTTAATTCATTCAGCCAACATTATCCGTGGCCTCATGTACAGGTGCTGTCCTATGTGCTGGATCATAATTTCTATCTGTGGAGATCTCACAGAGCAAGTCTGTGTGGAATGGTGGTAGGAGAAGAGGTTGAAAAGGAACCAGATCACAGAGGGACATGCATAGCAAGCTAATACATCTCACACTCTTACGCACCATGTTTTTTTTCTTTAGGATGTCAGAGCCCAGGCTACCATCCCACTCCTGGGCTATATTGTGGATGATATGCCGAGGAGTGCAGACCTGCCACACAGTTTCAAACTGACCCAGTCCAAGTCTGTGCACTGCTTTGCTGCAGACAGTGAGGAACTGAAACAGAAGTGGCTGAAAATCATCCTTTTAGCTGTTGCAGGTGAGACACCAGATGGCCCTAACGAGCATTCGGCCGCCACCTTGGACGATCATCCTGAACCTAAAAAATCAGAATGGTGAATCCAGGACCAACCATAGTGTGGGGCTCTGAAGATTCAAAGCTCATGACATTCCCGGTTCTCCTTATTCATCTGTTTGCACTTTATGTCCAAAAATGTAAGCTCATAAATGCATCTGTTAGGGGATTACTTTCCTATGTTTATGTACTCTTAGTGAAATTAATGTGCAGAGCCATTCTACCTATAAAAGTTGAAAATAATGTGAAATATGGAGTGTTTTTAAATGAGCTACTCTGTGAATATGTACTTCTGTCTTGAAGAAAATGGTGTTAATCGATTCTATCACTATCAGGTTAGAATAGGCCACTTTCGTTTAAGAAATCTTTTAATGTCTTCTCTTTCACTTATAGGACTTGTAACAGTTTCAAAGATATACCTCCATGTTGCCAAAATAGATCTATGGTTAAAAAAATACAGGGACAGTTTAGGCTATTGTATTAACTTATTTAATTTAGTTTATAAAGCTCAAGCTGCATAAATAATGTATGTCCTTTTAAAGCAAAAGACAAAGGAAAAATTGTTGGTGTTCAAACTTTTGACTTATGAAGAAAAGATAATACTTGTTTTTGTAGAAATAATTCTAAGAATAAAATATCTTAAGTATATAGCAATTATGTATATATAGCATTAAATATAAATATATGTATATTATACATGCTTTTCAGCTTTAGGTTCATATTTGTCTCTAATTTATTTTTAAAATCTAAAGCATGTTTTATCTTGGAATTGAACAATGTTCTAAACTTAAGAAATGTTTTTGGTGATTCATGTTTAACTGATTGACATCTAAGGGTATTGATATTTTTATAATAAGAAAAAGCAGTAATTTATGTGGCATGGGATATGTTAGTGAATTCCAACAGTATTTTTAAAGTACTTTTTTTTTTTGTTCTGTGCCTATTTAAAACAGTGCCTCTCTTTGAAGGTGCTAATAATTCCTGTTTAAATATAAGATGAGGGTTTAATTAAGCTTCAGTGTTGATTATTCTGAGATAAAGTAATTTTGTTCACTGGGATGGTCAAAGTCCTTTTACCTTTTACAATCCTCCAATCATTGCAGCAGTTAATATCAGCTTATACAAAAAATTCACCAAAATCTAAACTGTACAAAATGCCTGACCTTACTCAGCACTGAGACATATGGAAACTACATTTACTGTAATGTTTTTCCTTTCCATAAGACTGTTAAACATGGTAAATGAGGACTATATACAAGTAACACTTAAAATGACTGTGTGCACCTATTCTTTGTCAGATATGAAACAAAATTCACATGTGATGACCTGCGGGGGTGGATAGATATTAAAAGAAGTTTATGCTCAACTCTTTAAACTCATCGCTAAAGAAGAGAGAGGGGAAATCACAATATTGAAAAGCAATATTTTAATGGTAGGTTTTAGGGAGGTACAGATGATGAAGAGAGTCTGAGCATTTTTTCCCCTTTTATTTTTCTGGGGAATCTTAATAGACAAAATTTACATTCTTGTGATGAAAGCTGCTCTTCATTATATTGTAGTTATTAAAATCTTGTCTTAAGTCGGCTTTTTAACTTAATCCTTTTCTCGAATTAGATCTTTTTCTTTTCTTTCATTTACCCTCTTATGCCCTAAACATTATCACTTTTAATTTATTAGTCTAGAAATCCACAAGAATGACCTCTCTATTCTCAGCCTTTGGGGATTACACCTTAAATGTAGAATAGAGTCACTCAGAAATGAGATTTCTGCTCATTTATTTGGGCAATCTTAAGAAATATTTGAAATGTCACTTTTCCTCCACCCAAAGGAACAGATAAACTAATTATGGCTGACATGATTAGGTTCCCTTCCTCCATAAAATGAATACCAGCCATGATCATTTACATTAAGCCTAATACTTGGAGCCAAAAAGAGATAAAGGTAATTTTTTCCTATTAAATCAGGGTCTAACTAAGAAATATTGTGCATTGCTTCTCTTTTCTAGTTGCCAACTGTTGTGTGTGTCTGTATACAACATGTGTGTTTATGGGAGGTTATTGAGGTTAAACAATAGCTATAGATGATGCTTTGGTTTACTTAATCTCAAGAAAAGAGAAGCAATGAAAATGTAGAATGGTTATCAGGAGAAGATAATATTTGTAAATGTGGATAGAACAATGGAAATGTAAGGGCCAATTATAAGATTTATTTATAGGCCAGGTTATTTTTAAAACTTTTGAACAGCAAAAAGACTGTACTTCCCCTCTTAGTCAGTTCTTTGCCTGCAGTGGAAGTAACATGGACACGCTCAAGTTTTGGCTCAATAAATGTTATGTTATTTAATTTATAATACTGAAAGACTACTCATGTGAAGAGAATATTTGTTATCATGCTCTTAGGTATTACCTTTAATTTGTTTTAAAAATTAGAAATAGTATTATAAGAAGAGAATTTCTGGTTATTCAGTCACCATCTTCACATCCCACCCCATGTTCTTTAGCCAAGCACAAAAAGCAGCAATGAAGCAGCCTTACCTGTTTCTTATTAAAGAATCACTAATGCTTTTACTTGGAGAAAGGCAAAGGAATACTGTTAGCCTCTCAACTAAACCAAAAGACCTCAAAGTGTGATTGGTTACAAGAATAATCTATGTTTTTTGCTTTCTGAGGTACCTGAGCAGTCATGACAAATTGAATCTAAAAAAATAATTGGTTGCTTTCCTATTAAAACCAACATTCCATATGGGTCTTATTCTTTATTTTCTCTAATTTGGTACTTTCCAAGCCATCTTTTCTTTAAAATGCCCTTCCTCCAACCTTAAAAAATACTTCTTTGATAAAAACTGCTATTTATTATAAAACATTCCAATTTTTTAAGCTTAATTTTTGCTTTATTAAAAGTCTACCATTGGTATATTAAGTATGAAATATAGTGCAGACTGATCTCCAGGTTTTAAGTGGGACTCAATAATGAAAAACACCACCAGCCACTTTTGTAATAATGGCATCTACAATGCTATCATGTATGCAAGCAATAAAACTCTTCAGGGTATGCTTTTATACTGACATTTTAATATAAACACCCCTAGCCACAAGGACATAAAGAATTAACTTCTAGAAGTGATAATGCAACTCATTGCTCAGTATAGGGAAGAGAAAGTGTGTGTGGGTGGGGAAGTGGGCATTGTTCCTTGGATTCAAATATCTATCAAAAGCATTTTACTTTTCAAAGGGCATGGATGGTGAAACAATTGAAGCACATGTACATCTCTTTATCAAGGTACATTTCATTTTAATACAACATACAGGATGCTGTACTTATCTTCACTGAGTGACCTACTCTAATTTTTTAAAATTACCAAACTTTTTTTAAGAACTAGCCTTTTAAATGTACCCTGTCCCCATATATTTTAAAAAGAATACTTGCTGTAGTCATAAATATATAAAGAAAACTACAAACTTCATAGTATTACGGGGTTGTTAAAGATTCATTGATGCCTTCTAAAAACCTTATATCAAAAATACTGCAAGTTCACTATTATGTCTTACTTTTTCTTGTCTACTTTGTGAAAACAGGGTGTTTTATTCTCTTCAAATTTTAGATCTCATTTCTGGTTATACTCAAAGCCTTAAGTTCTTATTCTGAGCATTTTGTCTGTGATAACTCTGATAATGATATTTCTGGGCTGTATCTGTCCTGAGGAAAAGGCACCAACAGGAGCAAATAAAGTTCTAAGGAACAAAGGTGTCCTTGCTACAATGCAGAATAGAAAATTAGTTAAAATTTTCTACATCACATGATGTTCATGTTAGCGGTTCTAAAATTAAGCACATGGTATTTATAAGCTAAAATTAATTCAAAAGACAAGAATGTCTTTGAAACTAATAATAAAATAAATGTTTTTTTAAAAAGATAATGTCTTAACGTTTTCATTCTTAAGTTTTGTATTCTTCAAGAATGTATTAATATAAAAACTGTGGCTAACCAGTTCTTATTCTTAGGACTGTATTGACATCTGTAGTGGATTATGTTATTTCTTTATTCTCATCCAATTTTAGTCGAATCAAATTGTTCTTTACTTTCATATCACTACCTATTATAGATTCTCCAGATTTAGAAAATATGGGTATGATATATAAAGACCAGTAGATCTACTTAAAAAACCCTTTCTGTGAATTTATGCGTATATGTACATATGTAAAAATACTATTTCCAATTCTGTTTTTTCATAGGAATGAAATTTTTATAGAAATTGTTCTTTTTAATTTAAATACTCTAACATAAGTTATTTACATGGATTTTCAGTATAATTCGTTCTTATGTATGCCCATAATCATGTCATGAGAAGATAACTTTGCTTTCTTTACTGATATGGTAGAGAGGATTAAGATTAGAAACTGAAACAAGAATGAACAGGGAGGTGTACAGAAAGAGACTGCTGGTCTCCAGATCAGAGCAATGTGTGTTAAGAGAAAAATACTTAAACTGCAGAAGAGATATAAACTATAAAATATAAATATATAATTGCATACTGGTGGGATCTATTGCACCCAGGCCTTTCACCTTGACCTCTAAATTATACCATGAGCATCTTGTCATTACTTTCTTTTTTTATTTAGGCTTTAAAAGAAATAATTTCATTCGATTGGGCCATTTTCTGTACAGTTAACTGAGGTAAAAATCCCTCTGAAGTCTATCATGGTCTTTAACTTTCTGGAGTGAACGTTGGGAAGAGTGCAGTGTTCTGAGATGAAATAGCACATGGCTTCTACAAAGATCATTTTTAACTTGGGGTCAATGAGGTTTACATGATAGTCATCTCTTCCTAAAGTTCGTTATAGATCGAGTTAGTGAGATTAGGTAGATTTAGTGAGAAATTAAATCAAGAAATCTCACTGTAGCATATTTTAATAAGTGAATACTAAATATATAGAGTGATATATATATCACTTTGGGAAGAAACAAAATAGTCTGTGGGGACCATTATGATAACAATTGCATTATATATTACACATTATATGGATATTAGAAAGTATCACTTGGGGGTGGGGGATCTCCCTTCATTAACAATCATGTCTGTATATAAAACTGATTTTTGTTTTCATTTTTCCCAAACTAGCATTTCATTTTGTGAGTGACAATTGACTGGTATTTTTGAATAAGTGTTATCTGGGATTTGAATTGTTGACTGATCAGTTTGAAAAGTTATGTTATCAGAATTTTAGAGCTAAATGTGAAAAAGTACACAAAAGTAATTTTTCTTTTCTAGCTATATGAATGTAAAATACTTGCAGATACTGTATATATTGTGTAACATATGTATATTTGGTCATAAAGGCAGAATTGGAAACAATGTAAAATTAAGCACCTTAATTCCTGTTAAATATTAAATATTTGTATCTTGTAAATAAATACATCCTTAAATGAATACTAAAGACTTACATGTTATTTTAGTTGTGGTTATATATGTTCAGTTCACAATGATTTTGGTTGTCAAAATTTTGGTTTGCTCCTTCTCCCTCCCTCCACTGTTAAATATGCAGCCAGGGGACACAAGCCAAATCATGTTACTTCTCTACCACAGTCTTGGGCGGAGGTCCCCATTTCACTCAGAACAAAGCCAAAGTCCTTTGAGTGGCCTTGGGAAAGGCCCTATATGTCTTCCCGTTATTACCACCTGGTCCCATATGTCTCTTTGCTTTTCTTTAAACAAGCCAAGTATATTCCAGCCTTATAATTCACACAACTGGCTGTTCTTTCTTCATGCAATGCTTCTTCCCAGATATCTTCATAATTAACACTTTGCCAATTTAAAGTCTGTGCTCATATCTCACCACCACAATCTCACTTGACAAGGATATCTTAGATTACAACTGCCTCCACTACCAGCATAACACTCTCATTCTTTCTTAACCTGATCTATTTTTTCCCAGAACACTTATAATCTTGTAACACACTAGTTAATTAGCTATTTTTGTGTTTGTTTTTATTGTCTGTCTCCAACTACTAGAACATACGCTCCATAAAGGTAAGGATTTTTATCTGTTTTGATCACTGATGTCCCCAACCCCTAGAATAGTGCCTGGCACATTGTAGGCACTCAATAAATACTGAATATAAAAGTTAGGTTATATAAAAGGGAAAAAAATGAAGAAAATTTTTCTTCCAAAGTGTTCAATTGTTAGGGTACAGACCTTTGGAAGAGCGACTGAGAGAAAAATCAACATTTTATATGACTAAATTGTTTTAATAACAAAGCCAGATTCCTGGTTAAGGGCTTAAAACATAGCCAAGGATTTAAAATACAATGGCGAAAGTCTTAGCCTTTATGTGATCTACTCTTGCTTTTACAAAACCAGTCTCAACCTATTGTCACCACCATCACCAGGGCATCTGGATTGTGAGGAAATTAGAGGCAGCTGGTCACTGTTCCAGAAAAAGCCAGAGACACTGAAAGATATACATCCTGAGGAAGTGGGGCTGGCAGAGAGGACCTGGCCCAAGGTGTGGATAATGAGCACTTACTCTGCAATCATTCTCTTAGAGAGGAAGTGATTCATTTGTCGTTTTTGTCCTGCATTTAAGTAAAAACAAAGCCAAGTTGTTTTGTCTCAATAAAGGAAACACTCCTCTTTTATACAGTAAGATGGCACCCTGTAATCCATTATGGTGTTTTCAATATTTTTAGTTAATCACTTAAATATATCGTTATCATGCACTGAACAGAGTTCTGAGTTGCCGATCCTAGGATCCAGTTGTTTAGGTGATGTCCAAGTCTGTGAGCAAAACTCCAGGATGCTGCTACTTGGAGCTTTGAGTTGGCTTAAGGGCTCGGTTCACCTTTTACCAAAGAGTGCGCCTTGGTCTCAGGGAGATGAAATAACTGTAAAAGCTTGATTAGTAACATCAAATTTTAATTCTTCTAATGGTCACATTTTAAAATGTATGAAGTTTTTTTTCTTTTTTAATCTAGAGATAACGAGGAATTCCTGCATTAGTGAAGTTTTGTCAAATTGAGGGTCAAGAGAATTGAGTTCTAATCTTGTCTCTTCTAGTAACTCGAGCTGTGAACCTAGGCATGTCATTTTACCTCTCTGAGCTCTGGTTTCCTTATTTGTAAAATACTACTGTTGGACTAAAATTTAAAATGACGAAAATTGCTAATGTTCCTTTAGGCACTAGTATTATAATCTTATTTATATATTTGTTATTGTTCCCCTGATTCTACTTGCCTTTGAAAACCTATTTTGGTATCATGTGCAAGTATAATTTAATTATATGTAAAAAAATACACAGTCACTTACATTTTTCTAGTTGTTCTTCAAGTGCTTCCTTAATATAGTGCTATACGGAGAATCTTCTCTCCATTGCCATTCAGCCAGAAGATTCTGATATCCCAGCCAAAGCCAGTGGGCATCAGTGGATTCTGTGAGTACAAATTAGGTAGTTGGTGGACTCAGCATTAGTGCTGATAAACATAAAAATCTCTTTAAGAGTCAGAGTTTTTACTCAGGCAAATAGGTTGGGCTGATTGTCAGATAAGGCATTCTAGGTGCTGAGAAGACTTTTGTAGGGGCCATTTGTGCCCTGGCTGAACTATGCCTGGAGTCTGATTCCTAACCCATAACATACTTATCCTGTACCATCTACTTGTAAAAAGGCCAGAGTTGGCCCCGTGATTTCACTTTTATACACCTAAGGATACCATTAATGAAATTAAAAGACAGAATGCATGTTGAGAAGAAATGTTTACAACATATATAGCAAAACTTTTTTCCATAATAAATATAAAAAACTGACAGATTAATATTTTAAAATATTGATGCGATGGGAAAAAAAGGCAAAGAATATGAATAGATAATATAGTCACAGAAATATAAAGAACCAATATATGCAAAAATTCACTAATAATGAAATACAAATAAATGATTACTTTTTTAACCTATTAAATTAGCAAAACAAAATATTGATATTACCCTAGAGCGGGTATGGGGAAGTGGGTACTTAATACACTTTTATTTGAAGTACAAACTGCCACACCAATCTTTATTTAAATTTTAAAGATGCATACCCTTCGACTTAGAAATTCCATGTCTAGGAATATATCCTACTGAAATACTAAGAAAAGTATGAATATATACATATATAAGGATATTTTCTACAACATCGTCCACAATAAATTCAAAATGATCTATCTATCATCTACCAAGAGAAAAACTGTTAAATTATAATCTTTACAAGAGAATATTATGCAGCTGTTGGAAACACTATTTTTTGGATTTTTATGTATTGATATGGAAGATATCTATAACAGCAATGAGTGAAGAAAATCTACAATTAAAGGAGCTTTTTTCGAGTTATTTGTAGTATGATCTAATTTATGTTATAGATTTGTCAGAACAGTAAAAAGTATGAATAGACAGAAGCTATTAAGGGTGGTTCCCATCTGGAGAGTATGATCAGAAGTGAGGCCTTTTTCGTATTTTATATTATTTAATGACATTGTTTTGGATCTAATTGTGTCCCCCCTAAATTTATGTGTTGAAGCCCTAATCTCCAATGTGACTGTATTTGGAAATAGGGATAATTAAGGGATAATTAAAGAGATAATTAAGGTTCAATAGCCATAAGGCTGGAGCCCTAATCTGATAGGACTGGTGTCCTTTTTAGAAGGGGAAGAGTCACTAGAGGGCTCTCTCTGGCCACATGTGCACAGGGGAAAGGCTATGAGAAGACACAAGGAGAAGGCAGCCAACTGCAAGCTAGGAAGAAGTACATTACCAGACACCAACCTTGCTAGCCACTAAAGCAAAGCCCACAGGAAGGAAGATGAAATACTTTTCGAACAAGCCATTCTTTTATTTTTCTGTTTATCTTTTTGGTCACTATTTTATGGTTTCTTTAACACCTTTCTTCTGCCTCTTCACTGTCCCTATTACCCATTGCCCTTGGTTATTTTTTTTCTTTTTTCCTCTGGACAGGCACACCTATTCTAAATTTGTCCCAGTGTCTCCATGGCCATTATTACCACCCAGGTATACATTACCATCATTTATGACTTGAATTACTGCACCACTCTCTATCTGGTTTCCCATTCTCCCTTACCTCAGCCCAATCCACTTGGATTGGGGTGATCTTCATAAAAGACATAAGATCATGTGTCTCTGCTCATTCTGATTTTCTCTATCACCTTCAGGTTACATCTCTAGCTCCTCATTCTCACGAGTTCATCTCTGACTGTCCAGCTATTAGCCTTGCCACTCACCATTCCCTCACAGACCCTCCTGCCCTATACTTAGCCACACTAAAAGCATCCAGAATGTATCATGTTTTACACTTCCTCTTCCCTCTGCCTGGTTTGAAAGTTCTTTCTCTTCCTCTGGTCAACTCCTTTAATCCAGGAAGCCCAGGCTATGTCCTTTTCCTATGTGCTGACTTCTGCTATATTAATTCTGATTACTTGTTCATTTCTTCTTGAGAGTAGGGAGTGAGAAGAAAGGAGATTTGAGGAATCTAGAGGAATGTCAATGACTGTTTTGCTCACCTTTGTATCTTTATTACTTATAGTATTTAATGCTATTCTTCTGTTCTCATTTTTTTTTTTGTTCACTTTTGTTTTTGCTACTGGTGTGAAAAGTAGCACACATTTAAGACTAATGTCTAGATTTGGGTTGCATCATTTTCTACATTTGCATTAACTTACTAGGACTGCTAATGCTTTTTAAAAACTTTTATTTTGATTGTAGTTAGCATCCATAGTAGTTATATTTTTATTTCTATTTCATATATCAGGGGTTGGGAGTAAGATCATGGCTTCTTAAAGAGGATGACTAAGGCAGAACTTTTCCCTCATGCTGTACTAGTTCTAAAATAACAATGTGTGGACGTGGTTCCATAGTGTAGTGGTTAGCATGTCTGCTTTACACACAGAAGGTCCTGGGTTCGTGCCCCAATGGAGAGACAGACCATGGTCTATGGCCATGCCACCCTGAACAAGCCTGATGTCTGATCTTGGAAGCTAAGCACGGTCGGGCCTGGTTAGTACTTGGATGGGAGACCACCTAGGAAGACCAGGTGCTGTAGGGCATAAAAAATAATAAGAAGAAATAAGAAATAAATAAAATAAAATAACAATGTGTTAGTCACTGACTAGCTGGGACGAAGTATATATATATTATGCAAAACTTTCAGTCATCCAAATATCCATCCATCCATCCATTTAGTCAAACATTCAGTAACTAAAGAGGAACTAGAATAAATAAAAGCCATCATAAAGAAAAAGTCAACTGTTATATAAACTTTTAGACATATTATATATGCTGTGATTAGTACTTTATATTATACTGCTTTATTCACTAATTTACTAATTGTATCACTGACGTGTCTTACCATCTACCACAATTGTATGTAATTTCTAGGCAATTGGTTCTTAAAACTCAAAGTGACTTATGCTGTCCTCTACTGTTTAGATGAACTGGTTGGAGAATTAGAAAGAAAAGATGTTCAAAGTCTCTATTATACCTGGCTGCTAAACTAAGAAATCCAGGATAGATGTTCCTTTTGTTTACTACTGTGTACTACTGAGACTTTGATATGAAAGATAGCTAACCAAGGGCTGAAAAGTTAAATTTCTCTCAGTGTAAAATGCGGGCTTATGGAATTGGTGTAAGGAAGACATAAAAGAAGCCTGAAAAACAGAGGAGAAAAGAGATTTGAGGAGCTTCTAAGAATGCCAAACAACATTTTGAGAATGTAGAGTGCAGCTGTAGAGAAAAGAAGCTAATGAGAAATTCCCAGAGACAGGGTAGATAAAGTAGTTTAAGAACAGAGATGTCTTAACATGGAATTTTCAATTGTTGGCATCACTATGGTGTAAAATCACTCTATTATCTCAAACAGTTAGTAAAACATGTCATATGTTTTGAGGGTGGGAGGATTAAAAGAAACTAAATTCTATTTGTGTATGGGTATGGAGCAAAGGGAAGAAAGTAGTCCAGGGAGCAAAGGAGTCTACCACTCTTAATTGTGTTGCCACACTGCCCTCTGATGGGCTGCCAGTATCTCGCCAGATGCAATTGCTGGACTCCACCATCTGCAGACAGTTTGCTGCATCTGCAGACAATTTCCTGCACCTGCTGACAATATCTGTTAAGCTTGAGGCCTGAGGAGTAGGACAAAGTGATTACAGCTGTCTATCATCTTTGCAAAATATGAGCAGGGTTTCTCATCAAAATTCTATATTTTATATTAACTTTAGATCTTCACTTTCCACTATGATTCGAAGGCATGGATAATGGCAGCTTGGCTATTAGTGATGATCAATATGTTGGCATTAAACGATTTGAATACTTATGCTATAAAAATAGTCTGAATGATTTTTTGCAAGAACGATTGAAAACTGTCCAGTTATTAATTTAATTTAAAATAAACTCTCTCATTAGGGATTTTAAGTTAGAACAAAGCCAGCCTACTCCCTAGCAAAAGTAACTTGGCTGCTATTCTGATGAATCCTATGCCAAGCCAACCTCATATGTTTTGGCTGGGTTTGATTGCAAATCCTAGTTGCAACTGTACCAGTTTAGAGCTGCTTAGATCTTTGTTATTCCAGACTTTCCGAGTAAAAGAAAACTCCAAGTTTACTCGAATAGTATTATATAACAAACATCATACTAGATAATGGAGATAACTAGCTAAATATGATACCACTTCTGCCTTTAGTGAGCTCACTGTTGGCTAAGGGGAAAGGGCTTGTTACTTACTGTCATGTCCACAGTCCCCCTCTTCCTTTACTAAATACAGTGCCTGGCTTAGATCCATACGCCTAATAGGTACTTGGTAAGTATGTGCTGAAAAATGAGGGAATGAATGAAGAAATGAGGCAGTATATATAGAGGTTTTGATCCCGGCTCTGCCACATATTAGCTATGTAAATGTATCACTTTACTTAAACCTCTAGAGCCTCAGTTTCCACATCTGTAAGCCTATCCCACAAGGCAACTGTAAAATGCTTAGTGCAGTGCCTCACATACAGTAAATACTCAATAAATAATAGTTTAATAATATTGTGTGAAAAGGGCAACAAGGAAAAGAGGGAGTGATTATGGGGATTATCTTAGATTATGTCCTAACATGTACATTCAGAACTATGGATAATTGTTGGCTTTGAAAATTTTTTTATGGTAAATAAGGAGTCTACTTTATTTTCCAAAACCAATTTATTCCATGTGGTAAGAAACATGATCTCTGGTGACAGTGACCACATCCTTATAGCTCCATAACAAGACATAGAAAATTCTCTGGTTAACTCAAGTTAAAAATTTCTCAGGGAAGGCCTCTAAATGGCCTGCTTGGGTCATGTCCATGCCCAAACCAATCGCCTTAACATGGTGTAGTAGGCAGAGTCACGATCCCTCAAATACATCCAAGTCCTAATTCCTGGAACTTGTGAACTTTATGTAACAAAAAGGACCTTGCAGATGAAAGGTACAGCCTGGGATAAGGAGCTTGTCCTGGGTCATCCAAGTGGGCCAGATTGTCCTGGATTATCCAGGCGAGCTACTCAGATCATGGGTTCTTAAAAGCAGAGAATCTTTCCTGGCTGTGGTCAGAGAAAGATATAATGACAGATGAAGGGTCATAGAGATGTAACATTGCTAGCTTTGAAAGATATAGGAAGGGGGTCAAGAGTTAGGAATGTGAGCAGTCTCAAATCAAGGAGATGGACTCTTCCATAGAGGCTCCAGAAAGGAATGCAGCATTGACGAAACATTGATTTTAGCCCAGTGAGACCCACGTTGTACTTCTGACTTACAAGGCTATAATAAATTCTTGTTGTTTTAAGACATTAAGTTTGTATTAATGTGTTAAGGCAGCAATGAGGAACTCATATACCAGGGAGACAGGGAGACACCTAGTTTCATTTCCTCCCAAGATTTGCTCAATCTCATTTGCCCTGAAGCAGCTTGGTCAGTGAGTTCCCCTGCAGCCTCCACCGTTGTCTGCTCACTTCATCCACAGGAATAAATTGATTTGAGAGAATGAAGTAGATGATGCAGAGATAAGCGGTAGAATTCTCATCCTGCCTGAGCCCCTGGTTACAGTAATTTTTGAGGTCAAAGTCATGCTGGCTCTTTGGTTGTATAAGTTAATTAATTCTTCTTTTTCAGCCAGTTAGTATGAGTTAAATTTCTGAGACTTGCAAGCAAATTGCCTTTCCTAAATTATAAACCTACAGTAAGAGAGGGATAGCTGAAAGAGGACTTTTTTAAAAAGCCTTTGGAGACATTACCTGATAATGGCTTAATTTGATTTCATAGCAATTCACTGAGAAACACATTATCATCCTACTTTAGATGGGCGAAGTCATACTTATAAGCTAAGTGGCTTTCTCACAAGCAAGAGTGTTCTGAATTTAAAATGTGAAAACCCAAATTTGTTGGCTTTCTTTCCAGTGAAACACATAGCACATAGAGTATCCTGCCTTATATTTTTAAAAACACTGTTATCAAATTAGAGCCACTCTTCTTCAAGGCCTCACCACTTCCTGTTTCTCTAGCCTCAGACAATTTTCGTCCGTGCCTGATGAACTCAATGCTCTAGTGCAGCGGTTTCCAACCTTTTTGGCACCAGCAACAAGTGCTCCTATGAGAATCTAATGCCTAACGACCTTAGGTGGAGCTGAGACAGTGATGCTAGTGCTGGGGAGCAGCTACAAATACAGATGAAGCTTTGCTCCCTTTGCTCACCTCTTGTTGTGTGGCCCGCTTCCTAACAGGCCACGGTCCAGTACTGGTCCATGGCCTGGGGTTTAGGGACCTCTGCTCTAGTGTCTAAACAGGTACTGGACAAACCTGCTTAAATCTAATTGGCAGTGGTTGTGATAGGAAACTTTTGAGCACTGGCCATGTGATCATTCTTCCTTCTAGAAAAGCAGTCATTATTGTTCCTAAAGCATGTTAAAACTGTGATGTTCCATCACAAGAAATATTTTATAATTTAAATGGAAGTATATAATGCCACGTAAAATTCATGACAGTTGTCTTTCTGGAATGTATGCTTGCTCTTTTGATGTTGGCATTAGCAAAGAGGAAAAAACTATGTCTGCGCCACAAATAAGGGTAAAACGGTTGTAGTTGCATTATTTTTGCCCCAGGGCACATCTCCCATGAAACAGTTACTGGTTATACCCATGGAGCTTCACTATGAGCCAACTTCCTCTCTTTTGTCTGCTCTGTTTTTTGGAGTTTTGAAATTTTCTCTGAATGGCTCTGAAATTTTTGTTTTTAAAAAGAATCAAAGAGAAGGGAATGTTTATAAAACTTGATAAGATGCCTAACACCACTAGTAGACCTTCAGGTCTCAGCTTGTTCAAAAATATCTATTGAGTACCTATCATGTGTCCTGCTGAACAAATCAAGCATATCCCCCAGGGTTAGCGTGTATGGCTGTACTCTTGAATGGTACCTACTCAAGTGGTGCAGTGCATAACTTCCACTATGACTGGTGGGCCTTGCCCTTATGGAGATTAAATCTAGTGACTTCTGGGAAGTCTTGCTTGAACTTTCTCTCTTCCCCATTAGACTAGAAAAAGTGCTCTTATTATGTGGTCCATAATACACCCAATCGTAAGACTTTACCCATTTATTTATAATGGTTCTCAGTTGGATTGTAAACTCAGAGAGTATTATTATTCATCATTTTCTATGCGCTATGGATGCATCACTGAATTAAATAGTCAAAACTCCCTGGCCTCTAGGATCTGATAATCTAGGTTATTCTAGCAAAAGAAGAGAGAGCAAATAAGTTAAATGTGTAGCATGTTAGATGGAGATAAATTCTATGGAGAAAAATAAAGTATGGAGGAGGGTTTTCTCCTTACCTACTTTAGATCTTTGCTCAAATGTCCCCGCCCCCCCCTTTTTTTTAACTTTAAGATAGGAAACTATGGAAGTTCGGTGTAGAAGGAAGATACTGTCTAAAAAGAAAAACATTTAAGAATAGAACAGTAGGCACACTTAGCAAAAAGCTACCAAGGCGGTTATCAGATCTCCACTTTGCAAGGAATCAGGTCACAACGAATAACATTTTACACGGAATATAGAGAACAAGGACCTAGCCCTTTCCCTCTAAAACTGACACTCTGAGTCTTGATGAACACGTTTTTACAAAAATCCTGGAGAATCCGCCTGTTCTAACATGGCTGATTTTTGTATTATTGCAAAATAGCACCCCACACCTTCTAGTATCAGCCTACAGACCTTCTGCACCTAGCTGAAGTATCTGAGGTTGTCATTTAAGCCTTTCCAACCTGCTCTTATAAAGCGTCCTCATGAGGAAATGGCATCTTGGATTAATCAAGAGACTCTATAGTACTTAACACATATTTGGCATAACACGTCTTGAGGACAAGATAAGCATATCGCTTCCCTCCTGCTTTCCGGGCCTCGCTCCCCAGTGTTTTGACAACAACCCGGGTAGGATTCCAGCCCAAAGCACCCCTCCCACTCCCGCCTTGGGCTCCGCTCGCCCGGCGTAGCCTTCTGGAAGCAGTAGGCCGTGGCTTTCTTCCGCTCCAGAACTACAACTCCCGGCAGGCTTTGTTCCTCGCCACCTCCCTCTTAGCGCACGGCCTGCCGGGAGGGGGCAGGTAGCGGCCGGCAGGGTCCAATGGGTGCTGGCTCCCGAGGAGAGGGCGGAGGAGAGTGGGCAGGAGGCGGACTCTGGGCCGCGGCTCCATTCATTGCCGCGGCCGGCCGGGAGGGGGTCCCATGTTTTTGGGGTCATGGAGGCGCTAATTCCTGTTATCAACAAGCTCCAGGACGTCTTCAACACGGTGGGCGCCGACATCATCCAGCTGCCTCAGATTGTCGTCGTGGGAACGCAGGTGAGACAAGGGCAACGTCTGCCCAGGCCAGAGCCCGGGGCGCAGGCCTGGTCGGGGCTGCGGCGGCGCAAGCTCCCGGGCCAGCCTTGCGGCCTATGGGAGGAGGTCGCTGCTTGGGGCCCCGGGGCTACCCCGGCTCTGCCGTGCCTGATCGCCCTGGGCTGAGTTGCACTGGGGCTGGGAATCCGGGCCTGGCCGGGAGGCGAGGGGCGGAGCCGGCGCGGCGGGCCTAGCGGGTCCCATGGGCGGGGTGGGGGAGGGATGGGTCGGCGGGCGGAACTGGAGTCCGCCGGGACCGGGCGCGGCTTTCCCCACAGGCCGCTGCTTCCAAGGGCACCTGGGGGACGCGCGAGGCACGCGGGACTCACTGGCTTGTGGTGGGCCGTCTAGCCCCTTCTCCGTTGGTTTCAGGTTGGCAGGGTGTTTTATTTCCCTTCTTGTCTTGCTTAGGGGCTGCGGAGTCAGTTTTGGGACTGCACGCTCTGGGCTGAGATGGATGCGACTGTGTAGCACCTGAGTATTTTTCTGCAGTATTTGTAATCCGTCCAGTGTTTGGAGAACGCTAAAGCAGTAGAAAACCAAAATACCCCCAAATCCCTTAGACCCGGGTGTTAGGAAGGAATATTCCCATTTTTTCTGCGTAGGCTGTGTTTATTGTCTTCCATCTAAATTGGGCATCAGGGTTCTCTGGTCTTTTCATGTTGGGTCTCATAGATAACGCATAATTTTTTATATGCAGAAATGTGGAAGAAATGTTATTTCTAGAGTGACAGAAGTATGTTTCATTTTTCTCTGCCTGCTGTTTTTCTTGGTTGAAGAGGAATCATAGGACTTTATCAGAGTTTAGAGATGCGCATGTTGGAGGTTACTTAGTATATTGATTTTAAGTGCCTTCATTTCTTAATGATCTTTTCTGTTGAGAAGGGGACGATCTCCCATTCTTTATTTTCACGAGGCGCATCACTACATCTTGCTACAAATTAAAATGTAGAGTATAAATATTATGACAAGAAACTTAATGTTTAAAATGCTACATGTCTAGAGTATATCCAAACTGGAAACTTTGGAGACTATGGACATCTCGTACTGTGTGTATGTGTGCGCGTGCTTTTAAAGAAATAGAAATTATTTCAGAAACAAATTTCCTTGGTCTCTTAAAAGATACTGTTTAGTCCCGCCTGCACATATTGAAGTGTTTGTAACTCAATATTTGTAATGATTGGCGACCCTGAATCATCACCATATAACAAATTATGAGCAGTATGTTTATTGAGCATGTTTTGTTCACTGCTGTGTTCCTATTGCTACCTCCAGGAACAGTCTGGGGTATGTAGTAGGTGCTCCATAAATATTTTGAAATATTGTTCACTGTAACTAGAGAATACTTTAAAACACTGGAACTTTTATCATCAAAATTTGTTTTTGTAAATAGAATTAGAGGTGATGATATAAATTAAATCTTCTTTGGTAGTATTTTCAAGGTGTTTCCTATGGTAGACTGGAAACTTTCCATAACATTCTCAGTGCTTTTTAGGCTTGAAGAAATAAAAGAATCTATACTGTGTGTATGGACTAGAGTATGTCAGTATAAATAGTTTAAAAACTAGAAGCATTTTTCTTACACAAAATAGTTTATTTCAGTGAGTAAACTTGGCAAAATTGGGAGGGGTAGAGAAGAATAGATCTCACCATTATGAAAGCCATTAACATGTGCTGGCAGAAACCATAGTGACAATTAATGTTTGAAATTACTCAGAAGGAAAATTACTCATATTTTAGATTTGCTTTAATGAAGGTTATCTTCATTTAGATCTTTATTAACTGAATTCAATTCTTTATAATTCAGATGTGGAAGAAATAAATAAGAACAAACTTTTTTCCATATTTTCCTCAATATGTTGATAAAACTTCTTCACTTGATTTGAATACAAGTACACCACTATTTTGTCATCTATACCATTTAATGTTGTGTAACATACATAGAGTACACACCTTCACATTCATATTTAATGGAGTAGTGTACAGTGAGTTCCAGACACGAAAAGTGTTTTTGTATTCTGTACTTAGTTCTGACATGTAAACTCAGTGGCATGTCATCTTAATCCAGATGTAGTCTCTTATACATTACCTGTACCTTAAATGGCTGAAGGTCCCATTTTGTTGAACTTTTTTAGAACAATGATTCTCAAACATAGTATATATAAGAATCACTTTGAAAATAAGTTTCCTGGACTCCATCCCCAGAGATTTTGAGTTTCTAAATCTGGGGTGTACCAGGCACAACAGGTGATGTAGATGGTTCATAGATCCTAATTTGAAAAGTATATTAGTGAGTCTTTGATTTTAAAATGCATGAAACTGGAAAAATCAAGGAAAAGAAGCTGAGTCTAAGGGCATACCACCAGTGGCATGTTGATCTTGATGGCTTTCTTGCTCCAAATTATCAACTCCCAGGCAATCTTTATTGACACCTAAATGTTTTAAACTTTGATTTCTTAAATTGCTGAATACTTATTTGGAGCCTAGAGAGCTAGAGGAGTTGAGAGAGAATAATGTTTACAGCTACCGATCATTCACAGATTTTATGATTTAGTTAGATAAATTGCTTTCCTTTTTTTCTAGCTGAGATCCTCCGTGGAAAGAACAGAAGATGGGGAGAAAGAAAGTTGATACTTTTGAGCGCGGTGTACTTTGCAGATGTAAGAGGAGATAAGACTTGAATAACTTTTGTGAGTCAACTTGAGAAACTGAATCACTGTTTCTTAGATTGAGAAAGGGAAGGATGAGCCCTCTAGGTTTGTAATCCAAAGCACCACCCAGGATAGGAATCCCTATGCAGATAACATGAATTTGAGACTCTAGCTAAGTGTTGCTAGTAATGTACTTTTCACTTTCCCTTTATTTCAGTGATTTCAGCACTGTACCTTTAGTAATTCAGACAAATGCAAAAAAGAAAAAGAATCTTGGGTTTTAAATGACCAATTTGTAAACCAATTTTTAAAAAATTCAACATTAAAAATATTGAAATATTCATATAAAATTCACCATTATAAAGTCTACAATTTAGTAGTTGTAGTATATTCACAAGGTTGTGCAACCATCACCACTAATTCCAGAACATTTTCATATTCCCAGAAAGAAACTCAGTACCCATTATCAGTCACTTCCCATTTTGTCCTACCCTAGCCCCAGCAACCACTAATCTACTTTCTATCTCTATGGATTTGCCTATTCTAGACATTTCGTATAAATGGAATGATACAATACATTGTCTTTTATGTTTGGCTTCTTTTGCTCACTGTGATGTTTTATAGGTTCATCTATGTTGTCACATATATTAGAATTTCATTACTTTTTATGGCTGAATAATACTTCATTGTATAGATATGCCAAAATTTATTCAGTGAGTCTGTTCTATTCATTAGTTGGTGAACATTTGGGTTATTTCCACTTTTTGGTTACGATGGTTTTATTATGCTGCTGTGAACATTTGTTTTCAGGTTTTTGTGTAAACATGTTTTCAGTTCTCTGTTATATACCTAGAAGTAGAATTGCTGGGTCGTATGGTAATTCTATGTTTAACTTTTTGAGGAACCACAAAACTGTTTTCCACAGTAGCTGTACCATTTTACATTACCGCCAGCAATGTATAAGAGTTCTAATTTCTCTTTGTCAATTCTTGTTAGTGTCTGTCGTTTTGTTGTAGCTATCCTAATGAAGATGTGAAGTGGCATCTGATTGTGGTTTTGATTGCATTTACCTAATAACTAATGCTGTTGAACATCTTTTATGTGCTTGTTGGAGTCATTTTTATAATCTGGATATTAGACCATTATCAAATATGATTTCCACATATTTTCTCCCATTCTGTAGGTTCTCTTTTCACTTTCTTGACAGTAAACTTTGATGCACATACCTAATTGCGATGAAGTTCACTTTACCTGTTTTTCTTTTGTTTGTGCTTTTGGTGTCATATCTGAGACATTGCCAAATCCAAGGTTGTGAAGATTTATTATTATTATATGTTTCCTTCTAAGAGTTTTATAATTTCAGCTCTTACTTTTAGGATTTTGATTCATTTTGAATAATTTTTTGTTTTTGGTATGAGGTAGTGGTCCAACTTCATTCTTTACATGTGCCTTTGCAGTTGATCCAGCACCATTTGTTGAAGAGACTATTCTTTGCCCACTGAATGGTCTTGACACTATGGATGAAAATTAGTTGATCATAGATGTACAGGTTTATTTGTGGATTCATTTTTTTCCCACTGGTCCGTATATATGTTCTTAAGCTAATACCACATTGTTTTGATTGTTGTAGCTTTATAGTAGGTTTAGAATCAGGAAGTGTGTCTTCCAACTTTGTTCTTTTTTTTTTTTTTCCAAGATTAGTTTTGCTATCCGGAATCCCTTGCCATTCTTTATGAATTTTAGAATTGGCATTTCCATTTCTGCAAACAAATCCATTGGGATTTTGATAGAGATTGTGTTGAGTCTGTAGATTGCTTTGGGGAGTATTGCCAACTTAATATTAAATCAGATTTAGAATTCTTGGTGGATAGGCTCCCTCCCCCCTCTCCATTCAGCACTTTAAATAAAGTCATGCTACTGCCTCTGGCTTCCATGTTGATGAGAAATCTGTTGTATTTGTACATGAGTTACTTCTCTAATCCCTTTTTGTTGCTTTTAGTATTTATCTTTATCTTTCAACAGTTTGATTATAACTAGTGTGGATCTCTTTGTCTTTATTCTACATGGAGTTAATTGAGCTTCTTCATTGTGTAGATTCATGTTACTTATCCTATGCTTTTCTGCTTTTATGGAAAAAGTGGGGGTTTTTATGGATATTAGTTTTCCTATTGAAGTTCATGCCCTTGTAGATATTTAGACAGCACTAGGTCGATACTTTTATTAATCAAGAAAAACATTCTTCCCTAAGGATTGTTAGGTCTGCAGCATTTTAGCCAATTTGGACTCTGGACAGTTGAAGCATTAATATTATTGAGTTATATGTGCAGTAATTATTCAGTACAAGAACCACAGTTTAACACCATAAATTACGAAGTGGTTTAAATTTTAGATTTAAATTTTGCCGATAGGTAGAGGAATTTTGACAGAGATTGCCTTGTATCTCTCTGTAGATCACTTCGGGTTGCATGGATATTTTAACAATATTAATTCTTCTAATCCATGAGTGCAGAATGCCTTTCCAATTATGTGTATCTTCTTCACTTACTTTCATTAATGTCTTACAGTTTTTAGTAAACAGGTCTTTCACCTGCTTAGTTAAACTTATTCCTAGGTTAGTCCTTTCTTTTTGATGTAATCGTAAATGCTATCTTTTCCTTAAGTTTTCTTCCTAGTAGTTTGTTATTAATGTATAGAAACACAACTAATTTTTGTTCATTGATTTTATATCCTCGAACTTTACTGAATTTGTTAATTAGTTCTAACAGTTGTTTGGTGGAGTGTTTAGGGTTATCTATAACTAGAATCCTATCATTTGCCAATAGTGACGGTTTTACTTTTTTCCTTTACAGTTATCTGGTTGCCTTTTATTTCTTGCTTAATTGCTCTAGTGAGAACATTCAGTGCTATGCTGAATAAGACTGGTGAGCGTGGGTATCCTTGTCTTGCTCTCGGTCTTAGAAGAAAAGCTTTCAGTTTTTCACTATTGCGTATGATGTTAGCTCTGAGCTTGTCATATGTGTCCTTCATTATGTTGATGTACGTTCTTCTTACTCTGTTGAGAGTTTCTATCATGAGTGGATGTTGAATTTTGTCAAGTGCTTTTTCTGCATCTGTTGAGATGGTCTTACGGTTTTTATCCTTCATTTTGTTAAAGTGGTGTATCACATTGATTAATTTGTGAATGTTGAAACATCTGTGCATGACTGAAATGTCTTGCTTGATCATGGTGTATGATCTTTTTAATGTATTGTTGAATTTAGTTTGTTAATATGTTGTTGAGGATTTTTATATCTCTGTTATCAGGAATATTGGCTTCTAGTTTTCTTCTCTGGTAGTATCCTTGTCTGCATTTGGTGTCATGGTAATTCTGGCTTTGTAAAATGAGTTTAGAAGTATCCACTCCTCTTGTATTTTTTGGAAGAGATTGAGAAGGATTAGCATTAATTCTTTAATATTTGGTAGAATTCATCAGTGAAAGTATCTGTGCCTGGGCTTTTGTTCATTTGGTGTTTTTTCATTACTGATTCAATCTTGTTAGTAGTTGGTCTGTTCAAATTTTGTTTCATCATAATTCAGTCTTGGCAGGTTGTATATTTCTGGGAATTTAAAAGTTTCTTCTGGGTTGTCCAATTTATGTGTAATTGTTTATAGTAGTCTCATGATTTCTTGTATTCCTGTCGTTATTAGTTGTAATGTTTCTTCTTTCATTTCTGATTTTATTCTTGAGTCCTCTTGTCTTCTTGGTGACTCTAGCCAAATGTTTGTCTATTTTATTAATCTTAAAAAAAAACTAGGTTTTAGTTTTAATGATTTTTTTTTTCTGTTGGCATTTTAGCCTCTATTTCATTTATATCTGCTTTGATCTTTGATATTTTGTTCCTTTATCACTAACTTTGGGCTTAATTTGTTCCTTTTTTTCCTAGTTACTTGAGGTATAAAGTTTATTTGAGATCTTATTAACATAGGCATGTATTGCTATGAACTTCCTTGTTAGGATTCTTTTGCGGCACCCCAAAGGTGTTGGTATGTTGTATTTCTGTTTTCATTTATCTAAACATGTTTTTTGATTTCTTCATTCACCCATTGACTGTTCAGTAGCATGTAGTTTAATCTGCACATATTCGAGAATTTTCCAGTTTTATTGTAATTGATATCTACTTTTGTACCATTATGGTGTATGATCTTTACCATTATTAAAACTTGTTTTATGGCCTTTAATGATCTATGCTGAGGGATGGTACATGTGAGTTTGAAAGGAATGTATATTCTATTGCTTTTGAACAGAATGTTCTGTGTTTATCTGATAAGTCTATCTGGTCTAACTTGTTTAAGGCAAATGTTTATTAGTTTTCTGTTTGGATGATATATTCATAAAAATAGGGTATTAAAGTGTAATAGTATTGCTGTCTATTTTTCCCTTTAAGTCTCCTATGTTGGATACATAAATATTTACAAATGTATATCTTGTTGTTGGATTGACCCTTTATCATTACATAATGGTCTTCTTTGTCCCTATTACAGTCTTTGTTTTAAAGTCTATTTTGTCTGTTATTTGTATAGCTACTCCAGCTTTATTTTGGTTTCCATTTGCATGGGATATCTTTTTCCATCTCTTCACTTTCAGTCTGTGTGTGTTCTCACACCTGAAGTCTCTTGTAGGCAGCATATACATGGGTCTTATTTTTTAAATCCATTCAGCCACTCTGTGTCTTTCAAGTGGAGATTTTTTTTTTTTTTTTATAATAGGCTTCTTTATAAATGTTTAAGAAGTTTTTTTTTTATAATGATGACATTGGTTAATGAAATCCAGTAAGTTTCAAGTGCTACTTTATTTCCTATCCAAGATATTGTGAAATAATGTTGAAATATTACCTGAATTGCTTCTAGCTCTGTTGTAGTGAGTATAGTACTTTGGACTTTTCAGCAGAGTTGGACACGTAAGCTCTTGTGCAAAAGGGCAGGATGGACACAGGAATTGGTCTATAACCTATATCTAAGCTGTGCGGCTGTACCAAGTTTCCACTTAGGGTATGGGAGAGAAGGGGAAATGTTTTAACTTCTTACCTTTTCATTATGAGATCCTGTACCACATTTGAGGCATTATAAAATTATTTTGAAATATTTAAAATGTCAGCAGCATATAAGGAATGATGCTATGAACACCATTGTATCTACCTCCCATTTTTAAGAAATAAAACATTAACTGCCAAGTGAAATTTCCCTCCTTTCCATAGAGCGAGAACCCTTTTCCTGAATTTGGTGTTTATTGTACCTGTACACTTCATTATATGTATTTTACACATGTAGGTAACTAAATAATATATATTGTTTTACATGGTTTTAACCTGAAGTAGTGTCAAATAGTATATATTCCTCTGCGATGTTTTTTTACAGTCATAGATGTGATTTTTACTCATACATACACATACATATTCTTAGTTTGCTCACTTACACTGCTATATAATATAATTGATTACATAACTATATCAAAATTTATCATCTTGTTGAGGAACATTTGAGTATTTCCCATTGTTTTCTATAGTAGTTTAGTAAACAAGAGTATTAGGAACATTCCTATAAATGCATCATTATGCACATTTGAGAATTTCTCTAGAGTATCAAATAGTGGAATTTACTAGACTGTGAGGGGTGTATTTATTTTCATTTTTACATGATATTGCTACTTTCTTCGCAGAATGATTGTAACTCATTATATTCCCGCCAACACAGGAAAGTCTGTTTGTTTATATCTGTACTTGGTATTACATTTTTTATTTATGGTATCTCATTGTGGCTTTTTTATTGCATCTTTCTGATTACTAAGGAGTTTGAGCATTTTATGTCTTGGCCCTTAGTGATTCTGTTTTGTGAGTTTCTCTTTGTATCTTTGCACACAATTTTTGTTATATTATGCATGTTTTTTATTGATTTGTAGGGGTTATTTATACATTTGTTTACTAATTCCTTGTCAGTTATGTGGATCACAAATATTTTTCCTCAATTTTTTAATATGAGTAAAAGAAAAAATTTTTTGTTCTCACTGATACAGCTGGCAGACATTTTACATTTCTGCCTTTTCAAAGATCACATTCATTTTCTTGAAATATGTGACAAGCACTCTTTCATTCCACAATAAGCCTAAACCAAATCCAGACCACGTGCCCATTTCTGTCACCTCTTGTAGCCCGTACCCTCAGAGACATTAATTGGGGGGCCTAAAGTGAGACAGGGCAGCCACACCATGATTTTCAAGTTGCAGAGGGATGACACACTAACCTGAGCTCTCTGCAGGATACAGAAAACCCCCTTTAGAGACCATTCAGTTTGATCCCTGATAAAGCCTAAACTACTTTTAAGAGCACAGAGCCAAAGAAACCTGTAAGCCTTAGAACAGATTGTTCTCCCTCAGTCGAGATTTTCAGACAGGGATAGCAAACCACAGGCTTGGAAATTTAAATTTTACTTTAGTTAAATTATCAGTCTTTTCTTCACTAGTTTGTACATTTGTGTATTAAGGAATCCTCTCCTATCTCAAAGTCATGAAAGCATTCTTATATTCTTCTAACTTACAAAGTTATGCTTTTTCACATTTGTTTGTAATTCATTTGGAATTTGTTTTTCTCCTTTGTTTTTTAACAGCTTTATTGACATGTTATTTATAGACCATAAGTTCACCCATTTGAAATATAATAATAATTCAGTGTCTTTTTAGCATGTCTATAGAGTTGTGCATCCATCACCATAATCTATTTTAGAGTATCTCATTATCCCCAAAAGAAACCTTGTATGCATTAGCAGTCATTCGCTACACCCGTATATCCCCACAGTGTTAGGCATCCACTTAATCTACTTTCTTGCTTACTCTGGACATTTCATACAAACAATCAAATAATATGTGGTCTTTTATGACTGACTTCTTTCACTGAGCATAATGGTTTTTAGGTTCATCTATGTTGTAGCATGTATCAGTACTTTATTTCTTATCATGACTTAATATAAAAATCTTATGTAAGACTAAACTTTTAGTTTCAGAACTTCTGAGTGGAGTTAAATTTCGATATTAGGGATTCTGGGAAGATGACAGCAGTGATAGAATAGTCTACTAATCTCCGTATGACTTTCCCATAAAAAACAAATAGGATAGGAAAAGCAAAAACTCATGAACAATATTTACAAGAAAATCAGTTGACCATGTTTCCCTACAAACCCTCACCAACAGCTCTAAGCCATGTGTTATTATCTATGTAGAAAGAAGAAGGAAGCAATGGAACATCAGATTAATCTGAGAATTGGAAAATAGCCAAAAGGCACTGGAAAGCTTGGTCCAGTTTAAGAATATCAGCTGAAAAAAAAAAAAAAATTAAAATACTAGCTGAAACTTTTTTAGTTTTGGGGTTTTGCAAACACTGATAGTGAATGAAAGAGGTCTGTCATAAAATCTTAAGAGACCGAAGTGCCTTTGTGAAACTTTTACCAATCCTCACAGTGAGAAGGAACTAAGAATACAATTGAATATTCCCTGAAAGATACAAAGGAAAGAGATGGTCCAGATAAAAGTGATGGAGAAGAACAGAGCCAAGATATTTCAGAAAACAAATATATTTTCAAAAACTTATGAAAACAAAAGGAGGGAGTTTTAGAATGTGAAGTTAGAATAGCTATTCTAGGCCAAGCCTCCTTTAAAAGTTCAGGAAAATGAATTTCATTTAAATATCAGCAATATGAAATTATTGTTTTCAAATCTCATACAAAGTTTCTAAGAAAAATGAGACTCAGGATAGCATCCCTATGGACAATGAAAGCACACCAGACAGACATGTCCACAAAAAAGATGAAAACCACTGGATATTAAAATAGAAGGCAAGACATCAGATATTTTAAACAGAACAAGACATTTCCAAGAGACCAAGTTTGTATAAGAGAAAAATTTTAAATTAAGTAATAGAGCTTAATAAAGTATTAGAAGTAAAACACTATTTTGGAAAAGACATATTGGGAAGAACACAAGAGCAAGTAAGTGTAACAGTCATACTTTAGAGAAGGACACTGAAAAGAGAAGACGTTAAAAAGGATAAGAGGTATAAAAAATTTGATAGAAATTGACATACTGAAAACAGGCAAAGATCCAGCATATATATAATAGGAGTCCCCAGAGAAGAAAAAGCGATAGCAAGAAAACAGAACAGATACTAAATTTAATTAAAAACAGATTTAGAACCCCATTTTGAAGGAGCACAGCACATACCTGAGAACATTTGACACAGAAAGACCAACAGTGAGACATAGACTAGTAAAATTATTGGACTTTTAAAGGAAAAAAAATAACCTTTCAGACATGCAGGCAAAAGTTACAAAGTCTCTCATGAGGAAAGTAAAATCAGATTATTATACTTTTCTACAATAACAATTTATGAAAGAATACATGAGTGAATTTATGAGAACACTATTATGGCATTTCATCTTTAAGATAAGAAACATGAACCCAAGGTTTTATATATAACCAAACTGAATTTCAAGTATAAAAGTCTCAAACTGTTACTCATATGCTAGAACTTCAAGGATATTGTTCTTATTAGCCATTCCTGAGGAATTTACTAGAGAACAAGTTTCAGAGAATCAAAATGACTAGAGAGACATTAACATAAAGACTGATGGTTAGCATCACATCTGTATTACAGAACCAAGACTAAACGAGTCTTAAAAAAAAGAAGAGAACATATGGTTTGTAAAGAGGTAGGTACGAGAATGGAGAGGTCATATACAAAACATTTTAAAAACTATTTTCAATAATCATATTGGTGATGTAGTATTGGTATTATTTGGAAACTAATTTGAGGAAAAAAGCAAGTGAATAAATGTGTGTTATTCTAGTTCTGTCATAGTATGTGTCCTTGAAAACCATGATTCTCAGCATAGAAGACAGAAGATAGAAATGACTCAGATTAGGGGATGTACGTGTGTACAAGGTTGACAGGGCAAGAGTTGGTATCCGAGATAGAGAAAATAAGCTAAGCATTTAATTCTAGGAGTTTTAAAAAGGAGAATAAATAACTCCTCTTACTCAGGTATGGGGAGGACCAGGAAGAAGAAATTAACAGTATTTAAAAAAGTTATAAAGTGAAAACAAAATACAGATTTGATCAATAAAATCGGTTTTTAATGGTCAATTAGAAAATGTAGTCAGAAAAAGAAATACAAAATATTAGAAATAAGAAAAATGAATAATTTTTAAGAATATTATAAGCAGTTCCGCCTATAAATTTGAAAATCTAGGAGAATTAGATGATATTTTTATGGACAGGTTTTATCAAACACCTTAAGAACAGGAAATTTCTGTTTAAATTATTTCAGAGTACAGAAAAATGATGGAAAGCACCCCATTTTACTTAGTGAGAGGGATAAATGTTGATACCAAAGCCTAGCAACACCAGATAGCCACATAATCTTCAATATGACCTTCCATATCCTGTTCATATCGGCCCTTTTCTCTTCTGGCTTCTGATTTAATTTGGAAATTGGGAGACCTGGCAGGAATTGGAGAAAGGAAGGAGGCCAGAGTTTGGGTATTTATTCCCCTGGCTTACTCCCTATATATAGATGCCTTGGTCTGGCTCTCCCTCTTCTGAAAGTCCCAATACTTCCTTCCAGGACTATGGATGGATGATAAGAGCTCTGTTGTCACAAGGCTGGGTTATTGCATTATCGTTTGTGATTCTCCTAAGCCTCATCCACAGCTTTGTAAATAGTCCGCTTGTAAATAAACCCTTCTTAAATTAACCTCACTTGAGTGGGCTATCTGCTTCCTGTAGACCCTTTTTGATGCAGTAGATGAGGTTAGGATTTTGCATTTATAGAAAATATGAAATTAAAGATGTACTAGGTTTGACTGTTAAGAAAATATGTAGTATTGAAAAATTCTCTATGGATAAATATATTACAAAGTTAAGAAAAACAGCAAATTTATAAACATTAAAAGTGTTGAGACTAGGGGTTTATGTTATTTGATTAATAACTTTATTAGTACAGTAAGCCTTCACTTAACATTATTGATAGGTTCTGCCACTTTAAATGAAATGACATATAGTGAAACCAGTTTTACCATAGGCTAATTGATATAAACAAGAGTTCCAACGTCATCTCATCTAATGTTATAACATTGAACAAAATGATGTTGAAGGAAATGACATTATTCGAGAACCTGCTGTATTGTATCTATGTTAAATTTCCTGAATGTGATCATTGAATTGTGGTTATATAGAAGAATGCCCTCGTTAGAGATATGCTTCATTATTTAGGGATGAAGTGTCATGGTAACTAACTCTCAAATGGGCCAGCGAAAGAGAGAGAGAGAGAGAGAGAGAGAGTGTGTGTGTGTGTGTGTGTAAGAAGAGACACAAAGTAAATGTGTCAAAATAATAAAATATTAATAATTAGTGCATCTTCGTTAAGGTATATGGGTATTCATTTTCATATTCTTGCAACTTTTTGTGGCTTTGAAAATTTCAAAATAAAAAGTTCGGGGAATTCGAAAACAAAAAATGAAATTTATATGGATAAAGCATTTTATTGAACTAATAAAATACCAGCATTTGAACAAGCAAATCATTGAAGGAGAAATACAGAAAATCCTGGCAGCCTGGCAGTATCTGTGATTCCTTAATATCTGTATGATTTTTAATCACAGTATTTTTATTTAATGAACTAAATATAATGAGATAATAGAAATGAGTAAGGTTATATGTACAAAGCATGCACATTGCAACATTGTTAATACTAGCAAAAACTATTTAAATGTCATCAGTTGAGGTTTGCTTTTATACACAGTAGACTACTATTTAAACTGTTTAATACAGCAGTTAATATGTTGATGTAGAATGATATCCCTGATTGTTAAAATAAAAGCAGGTTAGAGAAAAATAATATAATACTGCCCCATTTAAAGTAAAATACTTATTGTAGGTGTAATTTTATAGATACCAGCATTATATAAGTTTTGAAAACCTGGTTGGGAGAGTGTCAGAAAGGTATGAAAATTATGGTGGAGTAGGACTTCTTTATTTTCTCTTTGGATTTTTTATTTTAAAGAAATAAAGAATATATAATAGAAAACAGAACTTTCATTTTAAAAGTCTCTGCAATCATTTTTTCTTTAAAATACTTTCACATATGCTGCTTTATTAGTTTAGTCTTAGCGAGTTGTAAAATAAAATCCGTTAACTCATTTTGCTCTTGTATATTCTGTTTTCAGAGCAGTGGAAAGAGCTCAGTGCTAGAAAGCCTAGTGGGAAGGGACCTGCTTCCCAGAGGCACTGGTATTGTCACCCGGAGACCTCTCATTCTACAGCTAGTCCATGTTTCACCTGAAGATAAACGAAAAACAACAGGAGAAGAAAATGGTAAATTCTAGAATTGGAATAAAAATGATTATTTTTGGTCTAATCTTAAAAAGGCATGAATTGATTAGTCAGAAATTAATGGCTGTAGCAAAATCAGAAGTCCTATGAAGAGAATTGGGATGCATCTTTTCTTATGTAAAAGAGTAAATTTTTTTTGTTTTGAGGACCATGGGTAAACTTCTTTGGAATAGCATCTTTTTGGCAATTCAGCTTATGAAACTGTTGTTAATGCTATTTTATGGAGGATTTAGTGAGATACTCTGCATACAGGAATCAGTTAATTTTAAAGAAAAAAATTTTGTTTTTGGAGTGTTTTAAACTTTTTCCCCTAGTGTTTAAAACAGTGTTTTTGCTTTACCACCTTGATTTAGAAATTAAATAATTTAGATTCTAGTGTAAAAACTTTAAGATTAAAATGACTTTGATTTTCAGCATAGCAATTTAATCTCACCTTCCCTTTTCTGGTCTTACCAATGTGTTTGCTAAGTTAGAATCGTTTTTCCCTGTACTCTAAGATGAATATTATTATTAGAATGAATTTTGATATATTTACTTTTTTTTAATTTAACTGTCCTTCTTTTGCTAAGGCTTACTTACATAGCACATATTATTTTGATTTTTAAGATCTCCCTCCCCCGAATAGTAAACATGAATTATTAAGGTAAAATATGCACCTTTATCTTATTTCTTTGATTAAACTGAACATATTTTAAGAAATGCTGTCTGTGTTCATCAGCTGATTTTAAATTGCTTAATGAATATGCATCCTATATTAATCTTTTATATTGGTGAAGTTTGAAATGTTGGATAGGCATAATATATTTAATCTTCCTTTTTTTAAGTTCAGTGTTTGGTTCAGACTTTCTTATTTATAAAAGTCTATGAAATAGCTCTAATTGTTAAATGACATTTACAGCAGAGTGCCCTGTTTACTTTTCATCTGCAGAGATCTGATTTCAGTGCAGTTTCATTCTGCTTATATTCTGATTTAAGGTGATAGTGTTGATGAAATTGAAATACTTTAATTTCTGTATCTGATTTTTTTTCTTCACTGATTATAAGAACATTGGTGGTGGTAGGTTTTTGTTAGGTTTTTTTTTTTTTGGTGGTGGGGAGCAGGATGGAAGACTTGTCATGAGCATCTACAATGACTGTAGAAAGTTAATTGCTGAAGCAAGCTAATGAAGCTGTAGATGTTAACAAGTTAATTTTTGGGATAGACTTCCAGAAGATATGTAAGAACCTTTTAATCATATTGGGTAGCCTCTTGGTATATTATTGATTACTTTGCATTTCTATAATGTTTATGATTAAAATTCTAGACCTTGAATTTAATCATTTTGCACTAATTTATGACCCAGCTTCAAATATATAGAATAACACTTTAAAAATTTTATTCCCATGAAATAATTTCATCAAATTTGCCAAATACCTTAAAATTAGACTTTAAGAAACTGTATGACATTCATTAGCTATCTTTCTTTTAACTTTTTATTTTCTTCAGTCACCTTGAAATGGGCAGATGATACCCTGTCTCTCAGAAACTATTTGCAGATGTGGGTTGTTTTTAGAAAAGGATGTACATTTCAGCTATAGAAGTATCAGTTTCTCGCTCTTTGCTTATATGTCCACTATGTTCTGTTGATGTCTCCTCTTGGTGGTTGGTCATGAAATCTGCATACCTTTGCCTGTATATATACATATATATATATTTCAAGCTTAGTGCTTATTTTTTATATATTAAAAAAACCCGTCAGTTAAAATGACATCTTAGCTACCTAGAACATGAGATTTCATAACTTTTGAGTACTAAATTTCATGTGTCTTATTAATAACTAGGATAGTTCCTTAGTTTCTCTTCAGAGCCTCTTTATCCTCTAGATTAACAATTCTACTTAGTAATAAATCATTCAAACCCAGAGGAAATTAGAAACAATGAAGTGGAAAACATTTAATTAGCCAGAAGAGTATCAACTAACTACCTGACAGCCTGACAACCACTGTGGAGAATGGGAGGAAAACAATCAGAAGAACTTCAAAAAAAGAAAAGATTAGTCTCTAACCATTTTGTACAGGGATTATAGCCGAAGGCTTTGTTATGTAACAAAGGCCTAAGATACCAATAATAGGTTAATTTAAGAGGAATGTATTTTAAGATGTCATGGAGTAATTCAATCTATTTTAGATATAGGTCCGTCAAAACTGGCTTAAAAGATTTTAATTATATGTATAATTTAATTATCAGGAAAATTTACTTAACATGAGATCATCCTGTCAAATATATAGGATTATTGAAGTGTCAGTATATAGATTTATAGTATTTTTCATCTTGTCCTCCACTTATGCCAATGTAAAAGAATTTTCTGATAAAATCTTAATAAATTTAAACTATTTTAGAGTGGGATGGTGTTTTAGTGTGAATTTTGAACTCTATGATTATCTTTCATATATTTCTAAGATTTCTTTTTAGATAAAATCCAAAAGTACCATACTGATTAAAGACCAAATTGTTTCCGTGGTGTTCCATTAAATTCAATATATATTTCGAAGAACATAATCTCTTATAAAGCTCAATCTTAGCAAATAGGGTAAATACTTGTATATAGTTATTTACTTTTAAGGTTTTGAAAGATGTGTTTGGTATGTTTCTGTACATTCTTTCTGGCCAGGCAATTTATCTTTTTCCATAGTCAGTTATCAAATATCTCAGGCAAATTTTTGAATAGGAAATTAATTTTAATCCATTTTGTGTTAAAATTAGAAACCAGAGGTGACAAAATTAGTTGTAATGGAAAATAAAAATAAATGATGGCACACAACATGCTTCATTTATATCATTTACAATATTATATACATCCCTCTAATTAGAACTAATTAATTATAATGGAAATTATAATAGTTGTAAATTTTGAATAATTGAATGCTACATGCATTTGAAATGTATTTAGGTTTCTGCACATTTTTAAAAGGTTAATGCTAGGGATAAGCACTAAACTTATCATTTTGTGCTGTTTCTCTTTAACTACAGACCCTGCTACATGGAAAAACTCAAGACACCTTTCTAAAGGTTTCTTTTATCCATTTGTTTTTGGCCCTTTTTCTATTGTGCCTGCATGTGTGCTTATGTACTCTTACAGGCTGTGTGCATTTTTTTATTTGCGTAGCCACATTGATTGTTGCAGGTTTTAGTGGTTCTTGTTGGCATTTCATCAGAATGCAGGCTTCTTTTGGTGGTGAATGTAATTTATTTTTATTTTAAAAAACATGCTTGTGAAGCTAGACGTTTTTTATATAAGGTGAATTCTAAACATCCCTTTGGTATGTAGTATATGCCTCTGTGAGTTCTGTTCACCTATATTACTCCAGTCCTCCAATGAAAATTCTTGGAAGAAGGTACTAAGCTTCAAGTAGGTGAGCATTTTACTTGTAAAAAGAATCCAGTTTTATTTACCTTTATTCCTCCAAAGAAATGATCTACTTTTCCTTCAATAAATATTTGAATATCTTATGGTCATTTTTATTTTGATTTCAGTTGGCTGATATGCATTACTCATAAACTCAGTCATTAAGATATTTAAAACCCTGAATTTGGCAAAAGCAGAATAGCTGTGTCTTGGGGGAGGTAAAATTAGTGTACTTTTCTGCAATTAAACATTTTTAGCTTGCTTTCTAAGTTTTGTACCACTTGAAACAGTGCCTACAGTGAATATATTTTCCTTTTTCAGCAAATGCAGGAGGAACAGACCAATTATTGGAAACTAATGGAGAGTAGTGACTACATACAGTTCATATGCTAGGGTTCCCCCACTGCCGCCTATTTCATTCCTTTCCAACTATCATTCCTGAGGGAATACTTAGTCTTGCTCCTGGGGGAAAAAAATCACCTTGAAAGTGCATATAAATGACAATAGCTTTACATTACTACAGAGCTCTTTAAAGGAAAAACAAATTGTGACTTTATAGGCATCCAATAGGAAACCAAATTAAAAAAAAAAAAAAGGATTGAAAAGTTAGCTGTTTCATTCACATATTGCAAATTTGTACCTTGAGTTATGTGCGTAAATATATATGTTTTTTGCATTACTCAGTAAGATTCTTAATTTTTCTTCTTTTAAGCCATTAGGTTTAAGTGACTACTTTCATCAGATAAACTACTTTATGTGTAAGATATTTAAAAATAAAGAATATATTTTTTACTATAATATAACATATTAAAATATAATTTATTCACAAAAATCTAGATTTCACATGGTGGGGAGACCTGCGAGCAACTCTATCTGAAATTTGTCATGTTTTTGAAATATATGATACAATTTTTAAAACATGAAAGTAAAATTTAGCAGATCTTAAAATACTCATTAATTTGTAGTTATTGGCAAAATAGGAACAAATAATATTGTTTGCCTTTTTAAATCCCTAACTAAAGATAAAAAATAATTTCCATAGTTTGCAATAAATGGAGCTTTTCTTTTTCCAGGAGTTGAAGCAGAAGAATGGGGTAAATTTCTTCACACCAAAAATAAGGTAATGACATAAGAATATCTGAAGAAAATCTTTGAAAAAAAATTTTGTACAAGTAGTTGATAATTTAGCTTCTTATTGGCAATGTGGCATGCTATCTCTAAGCAACTGCTCCTTATAAAATAAACCTTATCTTAGTAACATTTCTGACCACTGTAGTTTATTTGGAAACACCCTAAGTTGAGCCCTAGTCTCTCCAATTTGGAGATTCTTCTTTTTTAAATTTTTTAAAATTTTATTTTAAAATTATAGTTGATGTACAGTATTGTGTTAGTTTCATATGTACAACATAGTGATTAGACATTTCTATACTTTACAAAGTGATAACTACAATCAGTTTAGTACCTATCTGGCACCATACCTAGTTTACAGTATTGACTGTATTCCCTATGCTGTATTTTACATCCCTGTGACTATTTTTATGTGGAGAATCTTAACTGCTGTGGGATCAGGCAACTTTGAAAAGCTAATATAAACTCTATGAGTCCTTGGCTCAGGAAAAAAAAAAAAAAATATATATATATATAAGAATTTGTTTACTAATTCTCTGAGCAAATCCATAGACATTCTTGACATTTATCAACTCCCCCACTTAAGAATTTTTTTCTTAATTTTGAATATTATGCTTTTTGTTTCAATAATTTTTAGCTTTACACGGATTTCGATGAAATTCGACAAGAAATTGAAAATGAAACAGAAAGGATTTCAGGAAATAATAAGGTAGGCATCTTTTTAGAGTTAGGAAGTGGGAACATCAGTAAATTTATCATTGAGAGTATTCTGAATATAGTGTGTGGTGAGCATTGTAAATTCATAATTATGATCTTTAATGGAGTATTTTCACAAATATATAAAAACTTTACTTAAAATCCTTTTGTTTCTTAGAGCTCTTATATGTTATGAGATATTTCATTTAGATGTTTATTCTTGATCTAGTGATGTACATACCACTTGATTATATAATTTTTCTGTTTACTACTGCTACTGTGTTGTCTTTTTCTGATGGATTGATTGTACTCTCACTCAGGAAACATTATGTAACTTATGAGGTACATATATTTTGAGGAGCTCTTTTTCTCACCTGAGTAAGGCTAAGTTTACTTATGAATGTAAAAAGAGAAATTAAATATTTTTATTTCAGCAAATATGAAAAGTGCAGTTGACCCTTGAACAGCACGGCAGTTGTAGGGACACTGATTGACTACCTACACAGTGGAAAATCTGCACATAACTTCACTTGGTCCTCTGCATTCGTGAATTCCCAACTGAGGAGTTGACCTCTGAAAAACATGGGTTTGAACTGTGTAAGTGAATTGAACTGCGTAGGTCAATTGAAAAAAATCCACTTGTGAGTGAAACCAGGCAGTTCAAACCTGTGTTATTCAAGAGTCGACTTGTAATGTTAACAACTGAATTATTTTCTTCTTAGATTGTGAGAATTTAAGGTAAATTAGGTGTCTGAGATAACCATTAATCTCGACATCAGGCACTATCAAACTGCCTCCATTAAATGTTCGTTTTTTCTTTCTCCTTTATTCTTATTGCCCTTTTTGTTTTTACCTCCATTCTGGTATTATTCAGAGGCACATTTAATCCCATGAGTGGGCACTAGCTTAGTACTAATATTCAGCAAATATTTATTGAGCCCTTTCACCTGCCAGATACTGTGCTGGAGAGGTTATTTCCTTACAGAAAGGCATTTTTGGAGCCATGTTAATTCTTCCTGCCTATCCAAGATATTTGTCTCTTTTAATGACTGACTAAGCTTTGTTCATTATCGAACTCTAGGCTGCTACTGTTGTTATACTTACTTGAATTTCTCATAATTGTGTTGTATAGAAGAGATAGAAAAAGTAACAGGAAACTAGATTAGCTTGTCTTCATTCCTGTAATTATATCAGATAATTTTGACTTTTGGGATATTATTAATTATAATACCAGTCTGAATTATCTCTCCTGTGATCCCCATAGATTTACCAAACTCAGGAATTGGTGGTAATTTTATATAGTACTGGAATTTAGAGCGGATGTGATTGATGATTCAGAAAGGAAAGTTCTTAATTACACTAAAATGAGTGTCATGAAAGATCTGAGTACATATGCATACAAGGCGTTTCATTTATGGTGGGGATATGCTATACTTATATAGCAAATTTTCTCATCCACAGTGTCCAAAAGTCCCCTGCCCCCAAATCTATGAAAAATCTTTCCTAAGTCATGTTTGAAATGAAGTAAATGGTACTTTGATCTTAAAGAAGTAATTTTATATGTGTAAATATGTAAATGATTTCATATGCCTAACATAAAACCTTGAAGGATTTAACATATCTGTGAGATTGGAGTTGTAAAAGCTTTTGGACAAAACTTTGTATTGGTTATAAAGGAATGCCTGAGAAACATACAACCAAGGTAAATACACTGAATATCAACAATAATGACTTTAGAACATAGGAGTTTTTAGAAATAGAAAAGTAGTTCAGAGTAATTTAACATAGCAAATGAAATTGAATAGAGAACTCAGAGTAAAGGATGTTCCCAAAAACTCTCTGGTAAATTAGAATTTTCAGTGGAATAATGAAGGAAGATATAAGGTGGATAAATAGAGGAGAGGACATTTTAAAGGATAAAGAAGGACATGTAAAAAGACAAGTTATGAACATTTTGTAAGTGTCTTTTACATATAGCTGACTCAACTAAAATTTGTAGAGGGCCAGTGGTGAAGAGGAATGAGCCGAAGAGAGAGAAAATATGGGTATCTTTCACTATCCAAATTCTTTTTGTTTGAATTCAGGGATCTGGAGATCCAGATAAATTTTCTGAGTAATCTCTTAATATGCACTCTTGCCACTTGATAATCAACGATTAGGAACCAAATTGATTCAGATAACTTGCTACTTTACCTCACTCTCTGAACTCAAAAATCTCATAAGTTTGGATAGTGATACATTATTCTTTTGTTCAGCACTAAGTCTATTAAACAATTTAAGAAATACTGCTTAGAACCAAGAGAAAAGAATGCGAAATAATACAGGAGAAATAAATGGTGTATATTAATGGTATAGGGTTTGATAGGATTAACCTGCTATATGCCTGGCTGCCTTACATTCTCAAGTTTTGTGTTTTATCAAGTTTTGATTGATAAAATATTTTAGGGATCATGATTTAATTTATATTTAAAAGCACCTAATGTCTGTCTACTTGATATGAAGTTTACTTTAGCTTTTTGTATTTTGCTGAAATTTTAATGTGATTTTAATATTTTTAAAACTTATTTGTAGGGAGTAAGCCCTGAACCAATTCATCTTAAGATTTTTTCACCCAACGTTGTCAATCTGACACTTGTGGATTTGCCAGGAATGACCAAGGTAAAGAAGAGTTGTTACTCATTGTGGATTTGGTCATGTTTATTTTCACTTGAACAAATGTAGTTTTTCCTTAATCTCATTTGAGAATAATCAGCTTTTTTCCCTTTTTTTTTTTGCAATCAACTTGATCTATTAGCAGCATTTGAAGTAGTTGAGCCTTCCCTTCTCTTTGAAGCACTTTCTTTACTTGGCTTCGAGGATGCCATACTCTATAGGTTTATCTCCTGTCTCACTGGCCGGCCACTCCTTAAAGTCTCTGTTGCTTTTTCTTATCTTCCCAGTGTCTAAACAGTGAGTGTCCCAAAGCTTGGTTTTTGGACCTCTTGTCAGGGAGGTACAGTTAGCTCCTTGATGATTTCATCCAATCTTAAGGCTTTAAATACATGAGTGACTGTATGCTGACAGTATTCAAATATGTCCAGACTTGTATATCCATTTCTAGAATGTAGATAGCCAACTATCTACTTGACATACACACTTTAAAGTCTAATAGATATTTCAAACTTAACATATGAAATACCACATTACTGACCTATCTATCCCTCGAGCTGACTTGATCCTTCTATAGTCATCCCTATCTCAATAATTTTAACTATCAAAAAAAGCTCTGTTCTACTTGTTTTTTAGCCAAAAAGTTCATAGTCATCCTTGATACTTATCCCACACCCTACTTCTTCTGTTAGCAAATCCTCTTGGCTCTCCCTACCTTTAAAATATCTAGAACTCTGTTATGTCTCATGCATTCATATCTACACACATTCATATCTACCATCCTGATCTAGCCACTGTCACCTCAGTTGGATTACTGTGAGTCTCCTAACAAGTCTTCCTCATAATCTATTCTTAACTAAGCAGCCTGGGTGATGCTACTGAGGTGAAAATTACATTGTGTCATTCCTTGGCTCAAAATCTGTCCAGTGGCTTCCCATTCCACTCAGAGTCAAAGCTTAAATTCTTAAAGAGATCTAAGTTATCTATTTCATCTATTCCTGTTACTCTTCTCCTAACTTCTCCTGCTCCAAGTCTTCTGTCCTTATCATTCATTCTACTGTAATGTTCTGCCCCAGATATCTACATGTATCTGTCCCTTATCTCCTTCAGTTTCTAGTCATTCTCTCAAATGTCATTATCTGGGTGAGGTTTTCCCTGATTATTTAAAAGCACAATGCAATTTCAAATAATAATTTAAAAGTATAACCTTCTCTAATCATTCAGTAGTATCCTGTTCTGCTTTATTTTTCCATAGCCCTACCACTACCTAGATACTATGTTTACTTGTTTATTATCTGCTTTTCATCACTAAAATATAAGCTCTATGAAGGCAGGAATTGTGTTTTTTTAAATTCACAACTGTGAATTTAATCCAGCATGTAGAACAGTGTCTGGAATACAGTAGGCTGCCAGTAAATACTTGCTAATTGAATGAAAGAATGAATTTGTCCCTAGATGCTTAACATTGACCAATCCTTAACATGGTAAACTTGGTGTTTGCAAGAGTTATACTTTGAGACTTTCGTATATTACCAGATTTATATATACTACTGTATTGTATAATTTCTACATTTTAACTATCTGTAAATGGAGTAATACTTATAATCTGTGTATTAAATGGGGGTAGGGGGAAGCTGAGTTGATTTTTATTGTTCCATGCTCATCTCTGTTTGGTTCAGGTGCCTGTAGGCGATCAACCTAAGGATATTGAGCTTCAAATTAGAGAGCTCATTCTGCGGTTCATCAGCAATCCAAATTCCATTATCCTTGCCGTCACTGCTGCTAACACAGATATGGCAACATCAGAGGCACTTAAAATTTCGAGAGAGGTAGATCCAGATGGTAAGGACAGGTGTTAATATTTAATGAGCTGCTTGGTTAATAATGGTAAATCTACCTTCAAGAAAGGAATTGTTATTTTTAAAAGAAATAGTTCTAGCTGCTAATACAGATTTAAAAAATAATGCTTTCTTATTTCGCTTATAGTTTCAAATAGAAGTTCTGATAGAAAATAAAATTTTAATAGATAAGTTGCTATATAGGCTAGGCAAAAATATTTCACCATAATGTCCATATTTGTAACGGTTGCCTAATGATTTAAAAATAATAATGTGGCTTTGCAAAATGAGTTTTTTGTTTTGTATAAATAAAATGATTTAGATTTTTGAATAGCTGACTTGCAAGAATAATTAACTCACATAGTAGATAATTGTAGATCATTATGTTTTAGTAGATAATTATGGTATCTACATTTTGCAGAGGTAGAAAACATTTAGACATGCTTAAGGCAGAGGCAATTCTTAGAAATAAAGGTAAAATCCTTTTATGTAACATTGATAGCCCCAAGAATTTATACTGTGGGTCAGTGTATGATACTTGACTAATGCTGTAGTGTGCATCTCTTTATAATATATAAAATGCTAGCTTGTAAGAGAGTAGTTATTATTATTGCTAATAAATGTATACTTTGCTCCATACAGGAGCCAGTTATTTTCATCCGAATATTTGGAGGGTCTCTGGGCTCTGTCATGTTTCTTTTTTCCTGCTTTGAGAATTTCAAATAAAAATTTGGTAGGAAATGTTAGTGCTAAAAAGACTGATAAATTGAAATTCCCATAAACAGAGTCATTAAATTTTTTTATTATTTCAAGTTTTTAAGAAACCTGTACTGTATGAGTAACTAATGTTCATTTTTAGTTAGCTTAAAAGATAAACTATCAAAAGGTTTATTTAAATTTTATTTTTATTTAAACTTAAGCATTAATTCTATTTTATATGCATTAATTCTTTTTTAAAGAGATATTTGAGCCATAAATATGATCATACTTTTTATCTAGTAATCTTAATATAGTGATATACTGTAAGGAAATAATCCAATCCAGTATTATAGTATCAAAACATTAGAATCACCTAATACATGGCCCACCGTAGGAATGATTAAGTAAATTAAGATAATAGAATATGAAATCACTAAAAAAGGGTGATTTTGTAGATTTGGTGCACTATAGAAAAATACTTATAATTAATGCCAGATGTAAAATTGGACAAGATGCAGAGCAGCTGGAACTTTCATATATTGCTAGTAGGAATGTTTTAGCTACTTTTGGAGTTTGTCACTTAAAAAGTTAAATCAGGTCTTCTACTCCTAGGTTTCTACCCATGTTAAATGAAAACCTATATTCATATGAAAACATGTATGCAAATGTATATAGTAGCTTTATCCGTAGTCTTCTAAAACTGAAAGCAACCCAGATATTTTTCAAATGAGGAATGAATAGCCAAACCAAAATATATCCATATTATGGAACACTATTCAGCAATAAAAAGGAATGAACAATTGACATATGCAGCAATAAAAATGACTCTCAAATGCATTATGCCATGAGAAAGAACCCAGATTGAAAATGTTATATATATAATTCCATTTATATAACATTCTGGAAAAAGCAAAGTTAGGATGGAAAATGAGTTTGATTGGGTGGTACAAGAAAATTTGGGGAGGTATTGGAACTGTTTTAAGTCGAGGTGGTAGTAACATAACTCTTTACATTTGTCAAAACTCAGAACTGTGTACCAGGAACATTTTTAAATTTTTAAATTTAAATTTAAAAATGCTTATAAAAAAGTTATCCCTGAGAGCTAATAAAAAATTGTATGTGAAAAATTTTAAATGTACATGATGATTAAAATTAGTTTTTTAAAGTATTTGTAAACAAAGGTTAGAAAAGCATTACCAAAATGATGACAAGAGGTAATGTTAGGATTATACATGAGGATTTTCCTTTACTAATACTTAATAGCTTTACTTTATTTTCTTTTCTTTTTTGCATTTACCAGGTCGCAGAACCCTAGCTGTAATCACTAAACTTGATCTCATGGATGCAGGAACTGATGCCATGGATGTATTAATGGGAAGGGTTATACCAGTGAAACTTGGAATAATTGGAGTAGTTAACAGGTTAGCAATCAGGAATGGGATGAGAATTGCAGCATTCTCATTTCAAAGCAAATCCGAATTTTAAAATCAGTCTGACCGTGATAGTTTCCCTATTTTGTCCCCTTTTTATTATAATCTAGGTATTGCCAAAGAGTTCACTGCTCTAAAGGGAGAAAGATTTGTGAAAGCCTCTGGTAGACATTTTTAATGGAAAATGTTTACAAAGTAAGCAGTGCCATGAAGTGGAAGGAAATTTATTGCTAGGCTTGAAAAATTGCTGCCTATTTTATGTAGGAAGAGGACCCTGGATAAGGGAGAAAACTGTTATTTGCATCCAGTCAAGAAAGAGTATGTTAAAGTGGTACGATTCTTAATAGATTGGTTTAATCTCTAGAATTACTGATTCTATGTAATTGTCAGGATGTGACTTGGAGAAATTTTGTTAAAAGTATCCTAATTATAAATAGCTGATATTAAAATTTTCGGACAGGAAACTAATTACTATTGAGTGTCTAATTGTGTTTTAGACACTCTACTGTGAGCATTTGGCAAATGGTATCTCTTTGAAATCTTACAACAGCCCTGTGAGGTAGGTATAGATGTCAATTTTATAATCAGAAAACTCAAGTTACACATTTACCAAAGTCACATGGGTGGTGAAAGCAGAGCTGGATTCAGATGAAGATTCTTTTAGTTTAAAGCATTTATAAAGTCAAGAAGCACTAAAATTATCATGAGATCTGGCCTCTAGTCCTATTTTGTCTACAAACTAGATACAGCGTGGGTTTAAATGACACCTAACATCTTTGGGTCTTAGATCTTTTAAAAATGAAAATGTTTTTACTAAGTGCTATCTGAGATTCATTACAGTTGTCTGCTTTTATTCATATGTCCTCCTACCTCACCCGTACTCCAACTTTCTACATTCTATTGCTCTTTTCAGGCAAGCAGGTGGTATAAAATTGTTAGTTGTATTTGTAGATGACTGCTCTTCAAGTTAACTTAATTTTTTTTTTTTTTGGTGGAAATTATTTGCATGTCCTTGCATAAAATACAGAGTTTATTAAGGCATACTTAAATTTTTTTCACCAGTCTATCCATGTTAAAGAGTACTGCTTTTGACTGTAGTTAATGATAATGATGAGGTCTAAACTATTTAGGTTTTACTTATAAGTCACATAGTTTGAATCTTGGCTGAACTACTTAATGTGCGATCTTTGGTAAATTGGTTAATCTCCCTGAGCTTCAGTTCCTTTGCTGTAAAATGGGATAATACCTATCATGTAGAATTATTGCGAGAATTAAATAAAACAGTCCATGCCACGCATTATGAGCAGTGCTTGGTGCTGCTATCATCATCATCATCAGTTTTAGACTACTGTCATCATTATCACCATCATCATCAAAGGTACATAGAGATCCACAGTTGACTTCAGCTGAACAGATTTGTTATTTTTCAACTTTAGGAGCCAGCTAGATATTAACAATAAGAAGAGCGTAACTGATTCAATCCGTGATGAATATGCTTTCCTTCAAAAGAAATACCCATCTCTGGCTAATAGAAATGGAACAAAGTACCTTGCTAGGACTCTAAACAGGTAACATTTTTTACCTCTTGGAAAATGAGATGTTTTTGGTTTGCAAATAGGTGTCTGAGAACTTTCATTTTCAGTTGCTTATATTTTCATAATGTTCTTGCATGTACATACAACTTTTTGTTTCTTATATAGTAGCTTCTTGTAATGTAGATGACTTTTTATTGGCATGATTGGCATTAAACCATCGTGTCATTTGGGATGCTAAAGTGAATTTTAAAATGTCTTATAAAATTTTTGATAGTCAATTTACCTTTGATGATAGAACTAGATAGATTACTGAATTTCCATTTTGGTTTTTTAGGAACTGAATTAAAATTTATGATTTCTGTATAATCTATTCTTAATTTAGCATGTCTTGTATTCCTGTTCATAAAAATAAGCTGTATACCTCAAATTCTGAATACCCACAGGTAGTAGAGAGACTGATTGGAAGACCTTTATAGGTAATTTATAAATGACTGAAGTGAAAGCTGTTTTCTCTTACTTTTGTCTGATTCCTTAAATAAATAAAAAGCCTGGAGATTTGGATATTATTAAGATTTTCACTATGCTGAGTACCTTTTGTAAAAGATAAGTCAGGAACCAAAATTGTGTAGGTAAAATTGGATCAAGTAGCTTACTTTTTTGAGGCAACTGAAATAATTTAAAATAATTTTTTTTCAATTTGGTTTTCTAGCATTTGCTACAATTCGATGGGTTGAAAGCAAATATTAAAAGCATTGACCAAGACAGCTTCCTTCCTGTCATTTTTTTTAGACTTAAGTATTTAGTTTTAGTCTAAAATTGTATCATTTCCTGCCAAGACAAATTATTTGACAGGTTTTCCCAGTTACTTTTATTTAAAAAAAATTGACCTGTTAAGGTATTCAGAATACACTTCAGAATACATATTTTTACTTTAAAACTCTTCCTTTCTAACTTTTGTTAGATTACTGATGCATCACATCAGAGACTGCTTACCAGAGCTGAAAACAAGAATAAATGTTCTAGCTGCTCAATATCAGTCTCTTCTAAATAGCTATGGTGAACCTGTGGATGATAAAAGTGCTACTTTACTTCAGCTTATTACCAAATTTGCTACAGAATACTGTAACACTATTGAAGGAACTGCAAAATACATTGAAACTTCAGAGCTGTAAGTAAGAAATTTCTCTTATTTATTTGGCTGCTTGGATTGATAGGTTACTTTTATCTTTTGTTATAGTAAGAAAAGATACCTCAAGATTATCTGATTGTGATTTATGACCTGTAAAATAGGAATGTCATTTTGTAGAAGTGATAGAATGATATCTGATATGTGTTAAAATGCTTTTAAACTATATATAGTAAAAATTTCAGTTTTATTACAAGACTTTAATAAGCATTTAAAAATGTTTAATAATTTAACTTTTAAAATGCTTATCTCTTTAATACACACAGTGTAATTGTTTACAAAAAATAAGGTAATATAGATAAGAAAAAAGAATAAAGCATAAGGACAAAATTACTCTTAATTCCATCATCCAGAAATAATCCCTGCTGACATTAGCATTAACCTGTTTTTCTCTGCATCTATAAAACATAAATGCACCTGTATTACAATCTTTAAAAATCAGATGCTGTAAATGCTATTTTGGAATCATTTCTTTAAATCGACATGTCACAAATAACTAATATTAATTATACATTTGTATTATTAATCTTAAAATTTATGTGGTATTTTATTTTTTTAGATATACTATCATTTGTTGAACCATACTATTGATAGTTGGTTTTCAGTTATACACAAATAAAAACAATGTTGTGATGAACTGTCTTTGGAGCATGTATTCAAGTAAATTCCTAGGACAAATTCCTAGAAACGGATTACTAGATCACAGGATATAGCATCCTCAAATTCTCTTATTATTGCCACACGATTAATAGATTGTATTGTTTTACTGTTAGCAATATATAAGAATGTGTATTTCTCTAAAGTCTCACTTTAAAAATCTTTTCATTTTGAAATAATTATAGACTTTCAGGAAGTTGCAAATGAATGTACAGGGAAGTCCTGTTCACCCTTCACCTTGTCTCCCCCAGTGTTGCCATCCTGCATAACTGTAGTACAATGACAAAATGAGAAAGTGGACATTGGTACAACCCACAGAGCTTATTCAGATTTCACCAATTATATATGCACTTATGTTGTGTGTGTAGTTCTATGTACTTTTGTGTGACCTAGGTGGCCTTTTATGTGATTTAACTCCATAAAGAGATAGAGTATTTAATAAACTAATTATTAAATGGTTATTATATGTATGGTATAATGAGAGAAATAAAGGTTACTAAAATGAACCTTTAAAGAGTTTAGTGGGTAAGGCAGGTCAAGGTAATATGAGGCAAGATTGGGTGGCAAAAAGGAGTATAATCAAGTATTTTTATTTCCATACTTGTTAAATATAATATACAGCCAGAAAAGTACATTGAACATATATGGAGCCTGATAAGTAGTTAATAAGATATTTGTGCAATTACTTAATTAAGCCTTTAGAACACTGAAGAGGGACCATTTACATTTTTTTTCTTCCAAATATTCCCTTTTATTATTTATTTATTTAAATTAAGTTTATTGGGGTAACATTGGTTAATACAATTATGTAATTTTCAGGTATACATTATAATTTGACATCTGTATATTCTGCTGTGTGTTTACCAACCAAAGCCATTTACATTTCTTTCAGGGATTAGGAGAGCTCCTTAGTTAAGAATGCATTTGGATTGGGCTCTGGGTAGAATGGTGTTTTAGCTTTTGGAAGAGCAAAGAATATTCTCAGATGTATTTGGAGAATATTTGGCATGTATAGGGATGGGACCTAACAGTAAGTAAGGCAGGAAAGTTGTCAAAGAACAATATTGTGGAAAGTTGAGTATTTTCCAAATTTAGAGAACTTCCTACTATAAAAAATAAAACATTTTGTCAGAGTAGTATCTGTTTTAGAAGGATAATTCTGGAGAGGGAAAGGGTGGAGGCAGAGACCAATTACTGGTAATTTTAATCATTTTTAAGTGTGTAATTCAGTGGCATTAATTGCATTCACAATATTATATAACTATCAAATAGTATCTATTTCCAAAATTTTTCATCACCCCAACAGAAACTCTGTATCCATTTAAGTAATACCTCCTTGTTCCTCCCTCCCCCAGCTCTTGGTAACCTCTCATTTACTTCCTCTATGAATATGCCTATTCTAGATATTTCATATAAAGGGAATCATACAATATTTGTCCTTTTGTGTCTGGCTTATTTCCTTTAGCATAATATTAGGCTAGCACCTTTTGCCTAGACTACAGTAACAAAGTAGTGAATAGTGATGTTGTGAAAATAGAAAGGGCTGATTTGGGGAGATCTAAAGGCATTTGTAAAATTCACTGGACTTGAATCAAAAAATAAAGGATAACACCAAGGTTTCTAGTCATTAAAATGAGAAACACAGGGTGCCCAGAGATTTAATTTGTTTAAAGCAGGAGTTCATAAACTATAGCCCATTGGTTAAGAATGATTTTTAATTTTTGCATTTTTAAATGGTTGAAAAAAATTTTCAACAAAGAAAATTAAAATTTTAGGATACATAAGTTTTATTGGAACACAGCTATGTCTGTTTACATATTGTCTGTAGCTGCTTTTGTGCTCAGTGGCAGAGTTGAGTAGTTGTGACAGATTTTTGTGGCCTGAAAAGCCTAAAATACTTAGTATCTGCCCCTTTATAGAAAAAGTTTGCCAATCTCTCTACTCTAGATTGTGAATAAACAAATAAATGCTGTTTCTTGTCCTTAGGGAGCTCATAGTATAGTTGAAGAAAACTAAGGCAGAGAAAAAATGTTTAGTAGTTTTTAGAACTGTTGTTTCCTGACAGAATTGTGAGCGTGTGTGTGTAAGAGAGAAAATGCCTTTCATGGAATGAGTGCTTTCTCCATTTAAAAAAATATAGAAACTGGTTCATAATGGAGTTGAGGACATATGGGAATGGTCTAAATGTAATAGTTATTCTGAGACTTTCTCAGAAGACGAAAGAAGCTTAAAGCGTATAGAAAGACTTATAACTTGTAGCTTCTTTCCTTTTAGTAATATTAGAAACCATATACTTCATTGCCTTTCAGATGCGGTGGTGCTAGAATCTGTTATATTTTCCATGAGACTTTTGGGCGAACCTTAGAATCGGTTGACCCACTAGGTGGCCTTAACACTATTGACATTTTGACTGCCATTAGAAATGCTACTGTGAGTATGCTTAATTCAGAATTTTTTGAAATGAGGCTAAACCTCTTTTTTTAACCTATTTTGTACAGTTTGTGATTTCTCTCTCGTATTGAAAATTAGGAAGCACTTTTCATGAAAAATACCAAAATGTGATTTATTTTAACCTTTGGGAAGAACTAAAATTATATGTAGCTATAAGTTCTCAAAATTTTTTAGGGTCCTCGTCCAGCTTTGTTTGTGCCTGAAGTTTCATTTGAGTTACTGGTCAAGCGGCAGATCAAACGTCTGGAAGAGCCTAGCCTCCGTTGTGTGGAACTGGTTCATGAGGAAATGCAAAGGATCATTCAGCACTGTAGCAATTACAGTACACAGGTAACTGAAAAGTGTAACAGGTTTCAGAGTAAGTAGTAAAAGACATGAGGTGGCAGTCTCATGTTAGGTTTCTTAACTTTTAAGATGAGCTAAAAGTTGAAATCTGCAGTTCCATAATCTAAAAGTGATTTTAAAAGTGTACTTAAATGTAGCTTTCAAATCTAATTTAGTATTTCTGTGATTATTTATTTTTCCTTTAAACCAAGTTGTTTTGTTTTCCTTTTATCATATATAGGAGTTGTTGCGGTTTCCTAAACTCCATGATGCCATAGTTGAAGTGGTGACTTGTCTTCTTCGTAAAAGGTTGCCAGTTACAAATGAAATGGTGAGCTGTTATTTCATAAATCATCATTGTAATCACTATTAATAGAAATTTTTTGTACAGCATTATGATTACTTTAGAGATTAGGCATAATGTTTCCTAGTGTTTTGGGAAGAAAAATGAGTTTGTCTTATTTTAAAGGGTACTTCAATAATTTTTCTTCATATTTAATCAGTTTGCCTGTAGCCACAGGTTTTCATGAGAATGGAATTATTGTTGAGGAGTGTGAATAGCTTTGCTCTGTTATGTACCACCACCAATCTAATAGAAAATTAGTTTTATCTTTAGCCCCAGGGTCTATTCAAATGAAATTCCAATGCCTCGGTTTCCATAGCAAGCATAACCTCCAGACTGAGATGAGTAAGAACATAGTCTGATCTCAGATTCCACCCACTGATATCACAGAAGCACTGGAATTTCATTTGAATAGATCCTTTACACCTGGTTCTAGACCTTTTAATGCTATTGTGATACCTGAGTTTGTCAGGACAGTGCAAACAAAATTATTTTAATCTCTTGGAGAAATTAATTTCAACTTTCCTTTTCGATTACTGTCCCATTAGGATTTTGAACCACATGTAATATTTAAATTAGGTGCTTCATAATTAAGGTTAATCAGTCATTACTTTGGTCTTTCAGTGATATATCCTTTACCTAAATAAAGTTAACATCTTTATATCTGATTATGAAATGTTATTGTTGAAACTGACCTAAAACTTTGACATGGAATAGTGGATGATCTGAGGTTTTAATACCAAAGTTGCATAAAGCCTTGGAACTTCAGGGAAAAAAGTTACATACCTTATACAAATCTAACAATATTTTTAGCTACCTTAATGTCACCTTCCCCCACCCTAGAAGTGCATTCTTAGATGCTGAATCAGAAGTAATTCAGAAGATAGAGCAAATTATTATTTGGCATAAAGTTTATCAGTTAGGGTATAATTATCAAATATTTTTAGGCATCAGTTTCCTATGTTGTCTTATTTTAGAATTATCTATATAATAAGTTGTAATGTTAGGTTGACATATTTTTGTATATAGCCTAATTTTATTTTTTTTCCAGGTCCATAACTTAGTGGCAATTGAATTGGCTTATATCAACACAAAACATCCAGACTTTGCTGATGCTTGTGGGCTAATGAACAATAATATAGAGGTAAATACAATTCAAATTATCTTTTTTGAGAAAAAAATCTGTTAACTCAGTCATATCAAATATATTGAGCATGGGGTAACTATATAACATATGTACTGTATTGTCTATTATATTCTAGTAAGTATGCCAAGGGCATTATATTGTTTTCTTAAATTCTCAAAACCATCTGGAGGCATTATTCTCATTTTCTGTTTATGAAACTAAGAGAATCTGAGATTCACTGATTTAGTGTTGAAGGACTGGCTCTATTTCAGTAACTATTACAGTTTATTCAGGTTGAAGTGTGTAAAGCAAAATGTTAAAATTGTTTTCCTTTGGCTTTGAAAGTTGTGAAGGAAGCATTCCAAGAATGACCTAAATTATAGTAAATTTGGAAAGGCAGAGTAATCCTTCCACTGCTACTGGGGTGGCTGCATTTGAAGGATTTTTCTACTTGAGGTTAATGTTGCAAGTTGCCTAAGATCACAGAGCGAGCCAAAGCTGATGGATAGAGCAATTTATCTCGACACTATTTTTTTCTTTGCCACTTTTATTCAAGAACAGTAAATTTGTCTCCTGCTTTTTAATTTGGTAAGACCTCAGAGCCCTGTATCAGATTTTCTCTTAATGCGTATGGATGGAAAGAATATTGTAAACATGGAATTTGGGAGCTGGAAGGGACCCTGGGTTATTGACTTCAGCCCTTTGGTTAAACTAACAGATGAAGAACCTGAGGCCCACAGACGATTACAGCTCTTACTTTAGTGCTTGTTTTGCTGGGCACTGTTGGAGGAAACAAGCACCTTTAACAGGTACAGGGAATTATTTGTTAGCTATATAGCTGAGGTGACTCCTATTGTCCGAAAAAATTCTAAAATGCACATGAGTAAAACACTCAAAAAGTAAACTGGATTATAGGTGTGTTAAAAATTAGCATGTAGACAGTCTTCAGATTAGGATTTAGTTCTTGTGACACTGAAACCAACTTCTTGGAAAATTTGTGCCTGGAACTGTTATTTTAATTACTTACAAGGTCATTTATATTTCAGATCAATATTTTTCTAGAAATGAGTACGTCTGGTTTTAATGACTATGTTTTTGGCATCGTCATTAAAACCAGACATATTTATTTAATACAACAACCCCATGAGGGTAGACAGTGTTAACAGACTGGGAAACCGAGGCTTGGAAAGAGTTGGTGACCTGTGCCTAACAGGTTAATACCAGTTAATAAAGCAAGGAAGCCAGGACTGCCAGGCTCCAGGGCCAGCTAAGGTCCTAACTGGTTGGTAACAGATGAGGGTGAGAATTTCTGGTCTTTGAATTCATTCCCCTTTTATTTTGTGTCCCTCTTCAAAATGTACATTTTAACATGTTAACTTTTTATTCTCTAGTTAAAATCTATGTTTTTATCATCTGCTATATTTTTTTTATCTCTGGGTTACCGCCCATGAACAAATGAAAATGAGTCAAATTTTGGTAAGAAAATTTTATTAACCATAAAACATCATTGTGAAGCTTTGTTAACTTAAAGCTTTTTGCAAGTTTGAGAGTGCTCATGAAATGCATTCTGCTTAGGAACAGTTTTAATATTTAATCTAAATGCCTTTTTTACTGCATTTGATGCTGCCTTTGAGAGAGCTGTTATTAACCACCTACATTCTCTTGTATTTTCATAGTCATTCACTTGTTGTGGTGCTTGACATATAGTAGGTGTTCAGTACCTCATTGATTTGAATTTAAAAGAGTTTCTTTAGCCTTGGACCGGAATTACTTTGATAATATTAGCAAAATAGAAGAGTGGACAGTTGCTCCGTCTGTTAAATTAGCCAGGTTACAGAAAGGACTGTTGGTTTTCAACATTACATTTATTCCCTGGAGGTAGTTTAGAATAAAGAACATGGAACATTGTTATAGAATAACCTCCACCACAGATATTTCTAAAAGCTATGGTTTTATTTGTGGGTTGTGTGAATTTAAAACAAAGATGTGCAGGCTGGAGTAATTTTTAAAGGTTTTTAGTTTTCTGTGCACTTCAAATTCTACATAGTATGCTGAAGACTTAAACATACATTTATATGGGGACAGTTTAAATCAGTGGTTTTTAACTTAATGAGAAGGGCAGAGATATCAGTCCATTGCCCCACATTTGAGGATCCCTAGTATAGGGGAGCCACTGTTACTGACCTTATATTGTATCCCTCAGGTATGCTGGGGCAGAAAAAAAGATTGAGAAGCATTGGGTTAAATGATTTCTTGTTTGTTTTTAAAATGTAATTATGGCATGAGTCTCAACAGTGAAAAGATATATACTGTAAGTTATTCCTCACTTTTCAATTAATCTGAACATTTTTCAGTAGGCTTATACCGCAATGCTCTGATAATCATTTTTGTTTTACTTGGTTGTGTTTTATAGGAACAAAGGCGAAACAGGCTAGCAAGAGAATTACCTTCAGCTGTATCACGAGATAAGGTAAAAAATGTTTTAAAGCATATTCCCATTATGCGAAGATGGATCGGTAAGCGTCAGACTATTACTCAGCCCTAGGAATAATTTTTTCTTCTTCTCTCTTTAATATTCCATTGAAACTATTTCATTGTTTGAATAAAAGTTTAAAAACACGCTTTGAGTAATTTAAAGATATTTTTAATATATTGGAATAAATGCTTAAAGGTAGATTTTAAAAATTCATTGACTATCAGCTTTGTAAAATTAGTTGAAATGACTAATGACTTTATTATAACAAGGTTTTTTGAAGAGGGAAGACAATATGCACATACTAGGTAAAATATATATTATAACATTAATACCTATAATAGTTGCATATATTAAAATGTTTGTGTGTATAAAACTCTTTTATCTTGAATTCTTTACCAGAAAAGATCTCACCAAATTCCAAAACTGAAAATGAAGGTTTTGGATTTTTCTCAGGTATTCATCTGAAGAAAGCCTTTTACAAAAGTGACAGGAGTACAGGAAATAAGGCAGAATAAACATTAATTTTATGTCCCACAATTATTCTTGTTTTTCATGTTATTTTACTATTTTGATACAGAGGGGAAATTTTCACATTTATAGAACGTTTTTGAATGCTTTCTTGGCATCCTTGATTTTTTCCCTGCATTTTTTGCCTTTAGTCCTCTAAAGTTCCAAGTGCTTTGGCACCTGCCTCCCAGGAGCCCCCCCCTGCTGCTTCTGCTGAGGCTGATGGCAAGGTCTGTTCTGATTCTTAATCTAAGCCTGCATGCCTAGTTGTTTGGTGCAACAATCATCTGGAAACAGTACACTAAATAGCAGAATATTAATACAAGCTGTTATATTAAGGTCAGATCATTTTAGCCTCATATAAATTATATAACAATGTATATATTTCATAAAGTATTGTTGACATGCTTTTGCTTGCAATATAGAAGATGCACAGAGAAAAAGTAAAGAGGAAATTACCCTGTACTTTTTGAATTTCAAGCCATTGATATTGAAATTTTGCTTGTTAAACTGCATGTTTTAACATATCTTTTAACAGTTAATTCAGGACAGCAGAAGAGATACTAAAAATGTGAGTCCTTGCTTCAGAATGGCAATGTTGGTACCTTTGGTTCTAACTGAAACACTTTCAAAACCATTGAAGAACCTGTCTGTACAGTGGCATCTATCTCGTTGTCTGTGTTGTTTTTAATGTTTCTCTTGTCTAACTAACCCTCTTAAGATGGCATTAATTCTAGTTTTAACATTGTTTTAAATAACAGTAGCCTTTTCCACTGTTTTGTTATCTTCCAGAATAGTTTCAAATTTAATATTTTGGTAGGGAATTAAGATTCCAGAGCCAGAAATTGTACTTTTGGACATTTCCTCTTTAAAAGTTCTGAGATCTGTCTAGTACTAATGGACAATCCTCTCGGGCTTCTTTCTTATGCCTCCATTCAGCTTGTATTTGTCACCCCATATATGTAGCTCATCATGTGCCTCAACAGCTTAAGCACATTTAAAACAAATGGGTACTGTGAGAGTTTGAGACTGTTGTCAATTCTTGATAACCTTTTTAGGGGAACAATAATCTGTAATTAAGACCCGTTCTTATTTCTGTTTTTTTCTCCCATTTAACTCCTTTCCTTATTGTCCAGACTTAAGGTTCTGAACCTCAAAACCCAAATGTCTTATATTCTCTCAGTCCACTGTGCTTAGACCTTAAGAGAGCCATCTAAATCATTGCTTAAGTGTTTTTTTCCATGGCATCACCCTGAATTGCTTACTTCCCTTAAGATTTTATTTGTTACCTAAATATATTACTGCCTCTATTTAGATAAAATTCATCTTAACATGTTAGAGACAAATTTAAATTTAGATAAGTGTTCTGATCCGATGATGATACCACAAACGGACATTTTTAAACAGTTGCCGTAATACTTTACTGTTTAATTTATATAAGCCATTTATTTCTATCTATGAATTTTGGATGTCATCTATAATTTTACATTATAAGATCTTAAAGAGCATCTGAAAACATCTCAAATGTTTATGAATTACCATTTTTCCCATTATCCTAAAACATGCATTTTTCTTTTAGACATTAAGACTAACAGCCTAGAAAATGAGGTGCAAAAGCAGTTGTGATCAATGGTAGCATTAGATTTCTTTCAGCAGATCCTTACTCAAGAGTGTAGACATTGAGGAAACTTCTGTTTATGTCATGTTCCACATTTTGGGCAGTTTAAAGTCACTACCAGCTTAAGACTCATGGTTATATTCTGTTTTTTTATAGAGTCTCTACTTTTATCCCATGATATTATATTGACTAAATGTAAAATGACATGAGAAACCTATCAACTCTTGAGTTCACAGAACTTTCGGAGAGATCATAGTTCAGCACCATTTAGGTTACTTTGAAGAAATTAAGCCGAGTGGCAGTTCTGTTTTTCCTTGTGCTTTTTATGAGCAGTCTTAGTTATAAGGGCAGCTTATACTTTTCCCACAATCTAGTGTTAGAGGGGTTGGGAAAAGTTAAAAAGCTGGCAAATGCTAAAGAAATAATATTGGCGGAGGCCTTGCAAACCTTTTACAACAGAACCTCTTTAGATAACTCAGTTCCAGTTAAACATGCTGCCCCATCTCTTTCTGACCCTGTTATCTGAATAGATTGAATTCCAGCTGAGTACTGACTGGATGTGTGTCCTTGACTAGCATCAAAGAAAACGAACTTTGTTTAGTTAATGTCGTTTTTGATATGGTTGGCATAGATTTTGGGACATCTGTGTCTTTCCAGGTAGCATCTGGAGCGGGTGGGGTTGGAGATGCTGTTCAAGAACCAACAACAGGCAACTGGAGAGGAATGCTGAAAACTTCAAAAGCTGAAGAGTTATTAGCTGAGGAGAAATCAAAACCAATTCCAATTATGCCAGCCAGTCCACAAAAAGGCCATGCTGTGAATCTGCTGGATGTGGTAAGTCATGAGAATTTAGTTCAATACTAATATAACTAAATTAGGAAAATACTTCAAAAGACAAAGAAACTGAAGTCTCAAAAACTTACTGACCTTTGAATGCTAGATGTTGCCATTTGCAAATGGCACAAAATATTTTTTCCTCCCCCTCACCCTATTTAGCCAGTTCCTGTTGCACGAAAATTATCTGCCCGTGAACAGCGAGATTGTGAGGTTATTGAACGACTCATCAAATCATATTTTCTTATTGTCAGAAAGAATATTCAAGACAGGTTAGTACTACATAATAAATCAGACTAATACTGTGGGATGATTCTGTAAATTTTGAAAATACATGTATTTTAAAAATTTTAGGCTTTTATTCTAAATTAAATGGATCATCTGTTTTGTTTTGTAGTGTGCCAAAGGCAGTAATGCATTTTTTGGTTAATCATGTGAAAGATACTCTTCAGAGTGAGTTAGTAGGACAGCTGTATAAAGCATCTTTACTGGATGATCTTCTGACTGAATCTGAGGACATGGCACAGCGTAGAAAAGAAGCAGCTGATATGTTAAAGGTATTGGTGTGACTTTTTTTTTTTGAATTTTCACATTTTGTAGATATAAACATGTATTGTTTAAAATGCATTCTGATCTTTGGATACATATATAGTCTTCATATGATAGCTAATTTCTCTTGGTACTTGATAAAATTGAAATTCCAGAGAAAATACTGTTTATTATAAATTGACTATATATAAAGTGGAGCGATTACCCCCACATAATTCAGATTCTTTGCTATATTAACTTAATAAGCACTTATAATAATTTTTATCTTTAATGCAGGCATTACAAGGAGCAGGTCAAATTATTGCTGAAATCCGAGAGACTCATCTTTGGTGAAGAGAACTATATAATACTGAGACTTTGTTGACTCGAAACTTGCTAGTTACTGCCTACTTGAGTAGATTTTTATTTATGAACTGCTGGGTATTACAATGGTATGAATCTGCTCATGTGAAGACTGGCTTTAAACTGAAAATTGTACGCTACTACAGAACAATTCACACATTTAATCCAAATAATAAATGGATGTTTCTAAAGTTTCCCAGTATATATAAAATTCATCAAGTCTGTCCTGTGACTTTCATTTGAACTTTTTAAAAAGACATGTTAATGTTCTAGTTGTACAAGCAGTTTGCCTGTGGGTAAGATGACCTATGTACTCTGTTAGTAGTTGTAAAGCTGCTGCCATAGTCCTTCAGGAAGAAAGAATGCAAGACATTTCATATGACTATACTGCATGCACTATTTTTGAAAGATGTGGGTTGACAAGTTACTCACATAGTCACTGTATTCCACCTGTCCTTCGATTTAGTTTTATCAAGCTTCTCTGCAATCTTTGATGTGTTAGTAAGGAAGTTGGATGCACAAGAGGATCTGTGACAATGATGCGGTGTACATAATGTGTGGCTACGCAGCCCTTCCACTTCTGGGTCCACATGGCCCTAGTGCATTAAAAATTAAAATATTTTTGATTCTTACCTGAGAGCATGAATTAAATTTTCTTGTATTATCTAGTAAGACCTGGAAATGATCATTCCTTTTAATTTTTAGAGTTTCTAATTCCACCTGGTTTCCAAATACAATAGTAATTCATATACATATTTAAATTTAAATTGGGCCACTTACACCATGTACCAGGATTCACTTGGAGGGGGGACTTAAAACCAAATACTGTGCTGATTATAGAAGTATATCCTTTCTCTATAAGCATTAATTGGTAATAGTTACTTTATTTCACACCAGCAAAATACACTGGAATAGAGGTGTAAAAATACTGGTGGGGCCTTATTATTTAAAGAAAAACATATGTATACACATACTCCTAATTGCTTATAGACTAATAAACTGCATTCAGGGGCTTGGGTGTGAGATTTAGAACATATATACATTTTATTAAAACTCCCCAATTCTTGATACAAGTTACATTACAAATTTAAGATAGGGTCAAAATCCTTAAGGCATCTGGCTCCATCTCTAACATAACATGTTAAGTAAATTATACATTACAGATATAAAAATTTCTTTTTAAGTGATGACATTTATGAAGGGGGCTACTGGCCAATATGAATATATCTCTTAACTTTAGCTTATGGTACTCTAAGAAACAGGCTCAGCAACTGATCCCAAACATAAAAAAAACAGATTCAGTCTCATATGATACTATTTCAAATCGATTAGAATCTTGATAGAATACATGCTACCAAGATGTTTGTTAGCACTTTAAAATCACTCTGCCATCATTAAACATCAGTTTTGAAATTATAGCCATCTATGATTTACTTGTTTTAGACAGATTAGATGACTACCATTCTAGCCTTTTGAATTGGTAAGGGAAAAAACCCTTTATAATGGACCTTCCTCCAGCATATCAAACAGGTTTCCAATTAAAAATGTTATCTTTAAAGACAGGCTGTGGTGATGCACTTTCTGGCACTACACATTGTACAAAAAAAAAAAAAAAGCAAGAAAGGTATGGAAAGAAAACCTTCCTTTGTTGGCCCTCAAACTGAGTGAAGCTCTGAAATGTGGAGATGGTGACAGCAGTCCCCAACCCTTTTGGCACCAGGAACCGGTGCTTCTATGAGAATCTAATGCCTGATGATCTGAAGTTGAGCCGAGGTGGTGACACTAGCGCTGGGGAGCGGCTGCTAATACAGATGAAGTTTCGCTCGCTTGCCCGCTGATGCTTGCCTCCTATTGTGTGGCTTGGTTCCTAACAGGCCATGGACCAGTACTGGTCTGTGGCCCGGGGGTTGAGGACCCCTGATCTATGACATTTATAATGGATACCTGTATGTTCTTGATATGTAAATAAAATTGCTGGTATGAAATGACATTAAAGTTTATCAATAAATGAATTCTTCCTAATTTTACTCTCAGAAAAAGGTTTAAAATAGTTTTTTAACATAGAAATCTACTTTGGACATCATAGTACAGCTAATTCTGCAAGAAAGTTTTATGACTTTTTTTTTCCTATTCTCACATTTCACTGAGATATTACTGCATCTCCATTTTCCTATATGAAGATAGTGACTTGCTCCAAGTAATGCAGGTAGCAAATGTCTAGAATTTGAATATTAAAGCCATGCTTTGCTGCTTGTAAGGTTTTCTAGAAGATGTTTGTGAACCATTTTGTATGTTTGTGTTTTTCACTTGATCCTTAGGGAAATAGGGGAGCTATTACCTTGATTTTTCAGATGTGGAAATGGTTCTAGAGATTTAACTTGTCTAACGCATGAAGAACTTAACTAAGTCTTAACACCAAATCCTTTAAATTTGATCTGAAAGCTTTCCTTATCTGAATAACTTGATATTCTCATATAATTGGATGTTTGCTATAATATTTGCCTCTATTTTATCTCTGGTTACTTTTCAGTTTATCTCAAGTTGCAGTTAGCTTGGGGACAGGATTTGAAACTTAAAACTAAAAGTTTCTAAATTTATAAAATATTGCTACCTTAGTAACCCAACAAAATAAGGCTGTAAGTAAACAGTTATACTGAAACAGAGGCAAGGGACAGGAAAACTGAATTAGAAACTTTCTGAAAAGTCAAATACTGATTTTTATTCTTTTCTTTGAAAAGGAACTACTCCTGTTGTAATTTCTAATTTTCTCCCAGCTGAAGTATTTTGGCTAACTTTTCTCCTTTTTAAGGAGAAGTATATTTGCTTCAACTAAACAACAAATTAATTTCCAATACTAGATTTTGCATTTCTAATATGGATACTGCTGGATTTGAGCAGTATAAACACTAGCAAGATCAGTGAGATAATATACTGATATAAAAGTATCCACAATTCATTACATTACCTCTTTTTCATTGTTCCTCCTCACATCCAAAAAGGAGAGCAAGGACAATAGTAAAGATAGCAATTAGTTTTTTCATAAAGTATAATTTTTAAGAGATTAACCCTGGAAATCACAGTTTTCTATGGTAGTCCTTAATGTTTAAGGATCAGGAAATAAAACATCCCATCATTACACAAACAACTTATTAACCAGCCTATGTAAATAATGAAATTACTCACACTGGGAGGCCCAGAGTATACTCCATTCTCTTGTTTGAATTGTATAAATGAAGGTAAAAGTTCTGGAGCCAAACTTTCGAATGTCTTGAGAATGAAATGATGGATAAGACTGAACCACCTGAAGGATTTTTCATCATAGCTGAAGCCATTTTATAATGTAGAAATTCCTTTTTCCTATTTTAAGTAATGAAAGTCCATTCTTAAGAATATGTTGTCCAACAACTAAAACACTCTCGGGATTCGTTACTTGTCTGTGATTTATACTGACTCCGCCTTCTGTTATCATCCGATACCTAAAAATATAAATGTTTAGTAATTAGATAAATCCTATCACTGTTGACATCTCCCAATAATATAGATGCATCATTACTGTATTTCTCTTAAATTTCAGAGGTTCTCCCAAGTGCAACCTTTTAGCACTGAATTGTTATCTTCACGTTTTCTAGATTCTGCTTCTCTTTAATGCTCGTTAAGGGAACAGGTTTAAGGCAAAACAGATTTCTTGTTTTGTGGAGAAAAAGTACTGGGATATCTCAGCTCTTGATAGAACTGTCTGGTTGGTTGTGGTTTAAAAATGAAGTGAATTGGAATAAAGGATCAGTTTCTGGAGGGCTCCCCGTACCTTGGGGGATAAAAAAGAAAGTCACGGAAACTTCCAAAAATAAGAAAGGTGGACAGTGCTGCTTTTCATGAGATACAAGTCACAACTACAGTAAGTCCTCACAAAGTCGCTGAGAGGTTCTTTGAAACCGCAACTTTAAGTGAAACGACAAATAATGAGACCAGTTTAACCACAAGCTGGCTGATAATGAGTAAAGTTCCTATGGCATAGTCCTAGTAACAAAAATATCACCAAACTTCTAAACACTTACAGTGACAAACACTGAAATAAATGTGAGCTACGTATACATTTAAGAAAGGTTAATGAAAACAAGTATGATGACTTTTCCAACCCACCGATTCTAGTTAAGGGTCATGTGTGGCTGGAGCCTATCCCTGGCAGCTCGGGCACCAGGCGGGAACCCATGCCGGACAGGGCACTCCCATTGCCAGGGTGCACCCACACCCTCTCAGACTGGGACAGTGTAGACACGCCAATTCACCTCATGTGCACATATTTAGGATGGAGGAGGAAACCAGGAGTACCTGGAGAAAATCCACACAGACACTAGAGAACGTGCAAACTTCACACAGACTGTGGCCCTGGCCAGGAATTGATTTTTTTTTTTTTTGACATAATGAAACATTATTTGAGGACCTGCTATTATATAGTGTTATCTATAGCCATCTTGAGGAAACTTGCACATGAAACGAAAAATCCTTGCAAATTACATTCTGAGACTGCAAATAATAAATTTTGTTAAAATTTTTCTTTTAAAAAGCCGATTTCAGAAATGAAAAATCAGTAGCTGATTTAATTCTAGATTACAAGAGTTTTTGATGGTCTATATAAACAGGTTTTGTTCATTATCATCTAATTCATTCAATAGGTTTATAGAGCCACTACTATGCACTAAATATAAAGTATTGCAAACTCATGTAGAGAGCCAGACAGACGAACAATTACAACACACTGTGATTAAGTGTTGTACCAGGAACACACTGGGTGGTGGGGGTTTGAAATTTTCCTAAGTCACCTAAACTAGGAGAGTGAGTAGCAGTTATTTTCAAACAGGATGAGGAAACATGGGAGTAGCTAGAAAAAGGTGAGATTTAAGAAAAGAGGACTAGAGCATGAAAGGCCTTGGAAGTCCTGCAAGGCAAATGTTGGTGTTCTCTTATCTATGTTACCAAATTAAATTAATAAAGGACTATGCATGGTTTTATAAAAGCTCAACAGTAAAAGATTTTCTATTATGGACGGATTTCTTTCTTTTAGGAAGTATTATTTTAGGTTTGCTATAGTTTCCGGATCATGTTCTACATTTTGTTTAAATGTACGAACCCACCTTATTTAAGCTTACACAATCTAAAAAATGTCAGTATTACTTAGAACTCTGGTTAAATCAGATATGGTGTCATCTTAAGTAGTAGTAAAACTTCCAGTATTAGTAAATAAACCACTAGAATAGATCAGAAGAAAATGAAAAATGTTTCCAGTGAGGAAAATTCTTAGAACCAGTGACTCACTGTGGGGAGGTATATGACACCATCTTCAATTCAGTGAATATTAAACAGACTAGCATATTAAAAAATCAGGGAGAGTGGCAGGTGATAAAAGAGACAATGGATATTTTCTCTGTTAAGTGTACTCTAAGGCTCTTTGGGATAGAGGCAAATACTCTAAAACAATTGGGGGAAAAAACCCCAACAACCCAGCAACTATAATATAACAAAGGTCTTTCATAACCACGAGCATGGACTAATAACTATTTGACTTATGCTAGAACTACTGCAGAGGAGGCACCCAGGGTCTTCTGGCTAACTAATGCTTCTTCTACATTACACTGTTTCATTTATAAATGAACAAGCATCAGGTATATGTCAAATAACTTTTCTGTGGAATGCCTTATTCCCTAATAATACTGCATGACTGAGGAATTTAAATATTCTACCTACTTCCCAAGTAAGAAAATGCAATTCTCAACAATAGTATGTAGTTTATAATAAATCTTATGAAGTTACATCATATGCTTATTTCATTTTCAGAAATTCAACTAATAAATAGGCTGGAAAACCCTTCTACTCCTCCAAATAAAAAGGATACATACAGGCTGTAGATGAGAAAGGTCATGTCAATCTGTCACTTTAGGGCCTCTCTTGTGATCTAGAATTGTAACCATCCCTGAGCTGAATGATCCCTCAGTATTTATTGAACATAGTGGTCCCTTAAATTCAAGCCTTTTCCAACGTGGGAGGAAAAACTGGGTTAGATTCTGTAAGAAAGTACAGAATCTACTCGACTTCACAGAAAATTTAAGGTATTTTCTATATTCTGTTTTCACTTTATTCTCAGACTAACCTAACTTCGGGAAGGAATGAGACAGCATTAGAGCATTATCAAGAAAACACCCTCTGGAAACACATGCTGCGAATTATAACATTTAATGTTGAATTAAATGTGAATCTTAAAGTTAAATAATCTTACCCCCGGGGACCATCTGGAATGGCATTTGCTTTGCGGCATGTATCTAGGACGCTTGTTCCAGGGTCAAGAACTAATTCAGAAAATGAAGCTTCTTTGAACAACTCTTTTAACTCTTGATCAGACATGACCTCCAGTGCATCTATGCTACTATGATAAAGGGCTTGTGTACACCTGAAAAACATGTTGAGAGCAACATCATGTGAGTGCTTATTCAGATACATGTTCTAATACCCAGTAACCAATTATGAAGTGCCCATTAAGTTCCGGATGTAACGTTTTTGAAACAGCAACATTTATTTTGTATAATTTATAAACTTAATTTGTGATAATCTTCCCAATAAAAAGAGGCTATTTTAAAGCAGTTAAGTCACGCACCAACAATCCTTGTTAGTGGTAGAAGACAACTCTAAAAGAGTACAGCTCTAAATTTTCTCATCTATTAACTAACTTTATCAAGTGTTAATTATTCTAAAAGGCCACCTTTTAGCGGAATCCAGCCCTTCTTGTCCATGAACAAGCTTCGTGACTTCTGCAGCAAGTCGTTTCTGAGGACCGCGCTTTTCCGGTTCTCTGACATGCAGCTGCATTATGTGGTCAATCTCCGGAAGGGGCAGAAACGTGAAGAGCTTCAGGTACCTTCAGGACAAAAAATAAAGTGTTATATACCTAATTTTTTAAATCTCCAGTTCCCCTTACTTTGTAATACTTTTATTTTTAATTGTGAAATACAACATGCAGAAATGTACCAAACATAAGACAATCATACACATACCACCTGAACTGAAGATGTTATTATTTTGACATCTTTGTTTTAGATCTTCCTTTTTTTAACAGCTGTAATAATATAAGTATAGATGAAGCTCTCAGCCCCATCACAGTCTCCTTGCCCCCAGAGAAACCACCAATCTAAATTTGTGTGCATCCTTCCCAGGCATGTTTTTACTTCTGTTTTCTATGTGCCCATAAATAAAAAATACTGTGTAATTTAAAAACTAACTATTTTATATATATCCTTTAAAGAAATATTTTCTTTGGTGAAAAGCACAGAAAAGTCCACAAATCATAAACATATAGTTTAATGTAAATGTAAAACAGCTATATATGTAACTGTCACCTGTGTAGATGACAACATTGCCTCTACCCAAGGAAGCACAATTGTTCCACAACCCCTCACCTCCATCCAAACCAACCACTCTTCTGCCTTTCATGGTAATCACTTCCTTCATTTTCTTTATACTTTTACCATCTCAGTATGCTTCTCTAAGCAGCATCACTTAGTTTTGCCTGGTTTTAGATTTTATATAAATGGAACCATACAGAATATCTTTGTGTTTGGCATATCATTATGTTTGAGAGATTCACCCGTGTTGCTGTGTATACAGCTGTTGTATACAGCATTGCATGTTACGAATATTCTATAACCTATGTATTTATTCTATTGTGGATGTTTGTGTTGTTTCTACTCGTGGACAACTGCTAATAATGCTGCTATGAATACTCTCAAGTATTTCTCTTGGTGCACATGTGCAGTAATTTCTGTTAGGGATATATCCAGGAGAGGAACTGCTGGATCATAGGTTATGTGCGTATTCAGCTTTAGTAGACATAGTCACATATTTTTCCAAAGTGGTTCTATTAGTATAGTATAAGTTCCTGTCATTCAGCTTGCCAAGATATCTATGCAAGGACATCCATCTTGAATAAACATAATGCCAGCTGTATGACACAGCTAGTAGCAGACTAACTAGATAAGGGAGCAGGCCATCCCCACTCATGAAGTTCTCCTATTAGAAAGTCCTAGGTAACCTAGAACACTGCCTGAGTGACCTTGCTCTTCCCTTCCCACTCCTTCATTCCCACTTTTATGTTTTAAATTTGCCAGTAGAGAGTGAACCCATGAAACCCTAGGCACCCCACCCCTTGACCCTAATAAAGGCAGAGCCCCAGGTCCACACTCCCTCCTCTCTTCCGGTGACCTCAGAGTGCCACATACCCTCCAGACCTTGGGAGTTATAAATCTTGTTTCTTCAAAGTCCCTGATGGTTGTTGCTGAGGTGAATCCCACAATTGTAATACGAAACACAAGGGCTAGTCCAGCCACAACACTGGCTCCCATCACCACAAGGAGTATGGGCCCAGGTGCACTTCCAGGCATTTCTAGCCAATAGCATCACTACTAACAGGCTGAGACCAACACAATTGGCATAGTTGGCAGGACTGCATGACTGACTTGCAATTAACTGAGGGGAATGCCCTTTAGCCTAGATGGGCTTACTAACTGGATAATCCAAGTGGGTAACACCATTTGGGAAGGCAGCCTCACTTGCTCGAACTCCATTATGCTGTCATGTGTTTTTGCATATTGCCTCTGCCATGTGTTGCCTGTGGTATCTATTCCTAAATGTCACTGCTGCCATAAGAATTCAGTGATCTCCACAGAGCAGTGGGATCAAGGCCATATGGTCTAACAAGATGATTAGACCACTAATTATTCAGGCCTTAATGGACTGCTAATGTACATACTGTCCTCATGCTCAGGAAAAGGGGCCCTAAGCAACGCTATCGCTCCCACCCCTGCCCCACCTTGCTTCAGCCCCATGTGCCTTCGTGCTGAAGACCTTCAGGAGAAGGTATCACTGGAGGTAAGGAAGTGGGAGACCTCCCACTGAAACCACTGAGCAGTGGGTAACATGAGGACTATGTGAATACAGCAGCTTTGCAACAGGCAGCTAATGGCACCATGAAAGGAGAAATGCAGCCAAGGTTTGCTATACCTATGTACCACTGCATTCGCTGCTGTCCCCCTTTTCCCTACAACCCAATGGGATATCATGGGTCTGACTCCTGGTGCAATGTTGCTGCATAATTAATGGACAAATATAAATGTCCTGAATATCCTGTGCTAGTGCCTCCTATGACCTCTGAAGAGGTATGCCAGCTCTTGATAAATGCAAAACCCCATAGAAGCTTCCTAGGCATTGCTGCTGTATAATAACATGACAAGGCTCTGGTATTAGGCTCCAGAGAGACCTAGGGATTTCCTAAAGACCCTGGGGTATCACTAATAGAGGCAGACCCAATCCAGGGTAGACCGACGGGGACACCCTGGAAAGGTAGCCACCTATGAAGAGGGCTCATAGGGACATCTTCCACAAACTCTGGTAACAACACGTAAGATCAAGGTAACGAAGAAAATGAGGAAGTAAAAGTTGAGATTAGAAATTATCCCTTAACTGAAATTCTAACTTCCCTTAAAGATTCTCTGCAGCGGGAAGGAAAGAAGGGAATTGATTGCCCACTGCAGATTCTGGAACCTAAATTTTTACTCATGGCTGCCAAAATGTGCCAACTGGCTGGTATCTCTACAGACCCTAAAAATCTATAAACATCTCAGAGATCCATTAAGGCTATATGTCCATTTCCTCTGATATACCACATGAACCTTCTTGGCTTTCCCCTGCATGAGGCGCCCTTGCCACCAACAGAAAAACTGACAGTATTACTGAAGCCTCTAGTAACAGTGAGGGCCGTAGAGCCACTGGTATTTGTACCGGGGTCCTCCCTCTCCTCACCTGTATATTTATTGCCTGGCACTGTGCCCATACCCCCAACATAGTGATCACTGCTAAGGCTCACAGTGAATGGAAAACATTAGAGGCCTGTGTCCTACCATACAAAATTTGCATGGCCCAGGGGATTTATCCTCTCCATAACCATACTGACCCAAATGACTCCCTGTTCATTTCCAACCCTGAAAAGGCCTCATTTGACTCTGAGTCCAGAGAATTCTTTTTATAAGGTGCTCCCCCTAATTATGGAGCAGTGCTCCATTTTATTGGGACTTAAAAACTATTCAAAAGGCCCTGGAGGGTGTTGAGGCGGTTGCCAGACAGGAGATTCTCACCCAGATACTTCAGACTTATGCCCCTCCACCCCCGCTGCCCCTAGGGGTCTCCTTCTAGCACATTATCCTAAATGAAAAGGGCTCTCTAATCCTTGCACACCACTTATATCAGTGTGGCTGGGCAATCACTCCTTGTCAATTTTCTGTGCATCATCTGGTCCTCTGAGGGCTGAGAAATCCCCCCAAGAGCGAAACATCAATTACTATAAACCACCCACTACCCTCAGATAGGTACAACACATACTAGGCCTTTTCATGTTCTGAAGTCAACATAGCCCTCATCTCACTTATTCTTTGCCTGATATACACAATCTCATGCAATCACATGGAAATCTGCCATCTTCTGTTGGGATAAAGCCCAACAAGCCTTACCTTTAGTCCTGCCTGGCTCCACATTCTGATTCAGTCCTTGACTATACCTGACTATGCCTCCTGGAGTCTCTGAACCAAACATGAGTCTACCTAATTTCTTAATGGATTAAGCACATACCCCCATGGACAGCCCTTGAGCACCAACTTTTGGCATTTTACTGTTCCTTTATCCTACATTTCTCTTATTATTAAGGCTGAGCAACTTTTTCACGTTTTGGGTCTTCTGAATAGAATCCCTATGAAGTGTCTGTTCAAGTCTCTTCTCATTTTTCTACTGGGCTGTCAGTCTTTTTCTCATTGGCTTATAGAAATTCTTTATATTAATGTGAATATAAATTCTATCAGTTACATGTACTGAAACTATATTCTCTCATTCTTAAAGGTGAACTGATGAACAGTTGATATTACTTTAATTTAGCCAAATTTATCAATCTTTTTCTTTGGGTCCCATTTAAAAAACTTTTCCTATCCCAGTCATGAAGAAATTTTCCTATTTATCTTCTAAAACTTTTGTTTAGATTGTCTTGTCTCTTGTAATAAATTTAGGTTGATAATCTACCTGGAACTGATTTCTCTGTACAGTGTGAGGTTAATTTTTACTATTTTCCTCACATAAGACATCTAATTATCCAAGTAATATTTATTGAAAAGATTGTCTTACTCTATGGCTCTGCAGTGCCACTGAGATCAGGTGACTATATATGCTGGAGTCTGTCTGGATTCTCTAATCTGTTCCATTTGTCTCTTTATTTAACCTTACATTGAAGCTTCAAAAATCTAAAGGTTATTAGAATTAATAAGAGTTTAGCAAGGTTGCTGAATACATGGATAATATATAGAAATTAATTCTATTTCTACATATCAGAGCCAGTCAGAAAATGAAGTTTTCAAAAAGATATCAAGTTCTTGATATATCAAACTAGAGGACTGTATCATCAAATATGTTAGGAATAAATCTAAAGGAAAATAATGAACCCCTTAATTACTATAGTTTTACAATAAGGCATAGCTTCCGCTCTGTTCTTAAACAACGTCTTGGACAATCTCAGCCTTTTTTATTTCCAGGTAAATCTTAAACCAACTTGTCAAGTACCACACACACACAAAAAGCCCGTTTAGATATGGTTGGGATTGCACTGAATATGTGTATCAAATCTTATAGAACCAATATCAGTTCTATTGCAATATAACTCTCCATTTATGTAGGTCTTTATTTTTACTCAATAGTTTTTTAATGTCCTGCAGGAAAGTCATACACTTAAAAATTTTTAAAACAATTATTCCTAGATTACTTTGATAGTGCAGTTGTATCAGAAATATTTTTTGAAAAATTCATTTTCTTTGTTGCAGATATATTTGTTTTCTCATTAATTTATATTCTTCCAAGAGTTTAAGATAATGTGAATGAGAAAATCATTTTAAGGCTTTCAAAAGGTGTTTTACGTTACATTAAAGAAAAAAAGACCTGGGACAAAGTAAAATAAAGCTTAGTGAAGTTTAAGATGAAAGGAGTGAAAAAACTAGAATATGCAAGCAATAATGTCCTAAGTACATGTTAGATGTAGATTACAACCTTGACTGTTTTCTAGCAACCACGGTGATTTTCTGCTTTAACCAAAAGTATTTAACTTTATAACAGTTAAAATTACATGTTCTGTTATATAATGGTTTGTCTTAAATAGTATCTAAGTAAAAAACACACAAAAAACTATAAAGGGTACATAGAGATCGAATGGAAAATAGCATCGCGAGCTTATGAACTTAATTTTTCTCAGCACACTATTAAGAACTCACCTTTCTACAGAATCATCTTGCTGCCTGAGAAAGAATTGATACAATTCAAATGGAGATGTCTTCTCTCTGTTTAGCCAAACAGCATTGCCAGCAGACTTTCCTAGTTTTGCTCCAGTTGTACTTGTAATTAGAGGTACAGTGATTCCAAATACGTCTTCTCCAGTTAACCTATGCATAAAGAAGAACGTCATTATGTGTTTCAAGCACAGGCGGTGGTAGGTTTAGCTAATCACTCTTTCTGTTTCAGTAAGGTCTCTTGCTCTAAGAAAACTTCCATGACCTCCTAAATCTGGATTCGTGTCCCTCTTACTACTTTCACAGTATTCACTCTATTTTGGCATTTGTCATTCTGAACCGCAATTGAACCAACAATTACTCTGGGGAAGCCAAGAGGAGGTGTTGCTTAACCAGGGCCTAGAAAATTTTAAAGGCTGGGTGGGAAGAAGAGACTTGAATAAAGGGCGAGTCAAGTAGAGACGCTAAAGACGATTTAGAGATTTAAAAAAATGAGTAGCACATGGGCTAGCTCTGGTTCACCTCCCTCAATCTATTATCAAGATTAATAATTAAAATGTACGTTATTTCCCAAAAAAGGGAAAACATACAATCCGAATCCTGACTAGCCTACTTCCTGCAGAGCTCTAGAATACATCCCATACTTAATACTTTAATTCAGCCCTTTAGTTCTCATTAGCCACTGATATTAACACCGTTACATATTATATGGTGATAATATTAACACTCTTAATGCGGATAAAATCAACAAAGGCTTGAGGAAAGACGTCAGTCATTTCACAATCCTAATAATGCATCACAAGCTATTCGTGTATGTTATTTGGCGCAGGATTTTTCCTGGGTCTAAAGGCGCTTACTTGTGGATAAACTCGTATCCAGACATGATATTGCCCAGCTGATCGGATCCACCCAGCTGGACCCGGCATCCATAACGCTGGAACAGGTAGTAGAAATCATATGCCTGAAGCACCTGGTATAAGAACTCCGCCATACTCATCCCCTCGGGGCTCTTGAGCCTTGTCTGTACGCTCAGCCGGCTCAGCAGCGTGCCCATGCGGAAGTGGCTGCCCACTGCCGCCAGGAAGTCCACCAGGCGCTGCTCCTGATACCAGGCAAAGTTGTCCAGCACCGTGAAGCTGCCCCAGGTCCTCCCATTAGTAAAGAGCTGTCGGTGATTAGCCGCCAAGGCCTCGAGCCCCTGGCGCAAGACTTGCGCGTTGCTTCCCACCCGCTCTGCATCTAGCACCTCGCGCTCCTTGGTGCGGCCGCTTGGATCTCCCAGGCGCGCCGTAGCGCCTCCCACCAGCGCGATCACATTGTGGCCCGCTCGCTGGAAGTGAAACAGGCCCAGCAGTGCCAGCAGGTGTCCCACATGAAGCGAGTCGGCCGTGGGGTCGAAGCCGCAGTAGATGGTCTGGGGAAAGTTGCCCGCCGTGCGGCGGTCAAAGAGCTCTGGGAGCTCTATCTTCGTACCCTTCTCAGGAAAGAACTCTTTAAAAAGACCTCTAGCCTTCTGCACCGCCAGCACCCCCTGAGCACCCGAGTGGGCCTCACGGAGCCCCAGGGGCAAGACTCCTAACGGGCCAGGGGTAAAATAGCACCGGCCCCGGCAAATGAACCGTAACATGGGGGCCGCCATCTTGGTGGCGGCACGAAGGGAATGCTGGGACTTTAGAGCCCCCGCCCCTCAGTGCCAGCCTTGTACATGATTTGCTTTAGTGTTTTTGTGCGCATGTCCGTGTGGGGCGAGGCGGTTACTTAGTTACGGAGCTAGCGCGCTCGCCAGTCATTGTTCTGACTACCCAAGGTGGGGTTTCCCTTAACGTCCAGTAACCTTAAATTCCCTAAAACTTAGTTTCTTCATCCGAAACTATTTATGATAATAGTTCCTGTCTCATAAGGGCTGTTGTGAGGATTAAGAATTAAAGCACTTGGCCCATAGTGAAAGCTCTACAAATATTAGCTTTTAAATTTTCACCTTAAAAAACTGATGCGAAAGCTCTTCGAAGTCTTGGTTCTAATCAAAAACTTGTTCACAGGGGTTGTGAGGGGCTAGGAATTGGTTTAACTTCATAAGAGATACGATGTTGGGTTAAGATGCAACTTCAAAATACTTTTTCCCCAAGCAGATGAGAATGCCTCAGTCTCCAGTATTCATTAGCTTCTCCAGAAGGTGGCAGACTTGTCCAAGCTATACTGAGAAATTTCAACACACCAAATTAAATGCAGAAAACCCCGTGTCTTATTTAAATTACGGGTATGCAAGTGGGACACAACTTTCGCATTCGTGGATTCAAATCAGTAATCACATTACCACAGCATTACCAGGTGCTATTAGTACTCCATTCACCAGGCACAGGGTTCTGGATGGCAGCCGGCTGGCAAGGATTCAACTCCAAAACCCCATTTTAGAATCTCATTTCTATGACCATTTTCAATACCAACTGTCTTGGGTTGAGTTCCTTGGGAAACAGACTCCAGTTGGAGATTTGTGTGTAGGGGGGTTACTGGGGCATATTTTTGGCATCAACATCTGTAATGGAGTGATGGAAGCAGGGTTGAGCAGAGAAATTGAGCTGTGAACAATTTGCAACAGAGGCCTCAGACAATCCTATAGGGGACTCTGGAGCTGGAATTCAGAGTCATTCTGAATTGAGGCAAGGGGGCAGGTCTTTGTACCCTATTATTGATCAGTCGTTAAATGTGGGATGTCCCTGGGAAAGGAGGCAAAATTTTGGGCAAGGCTTTGTCAGAAGGAGAGATGCAGAAGAGGACTCAGCTGTGAGCCATCAGCAACCAATTCTCAGCAGCTGGGGAATTGAATACTTTGGTTCTAAAGCAAGAATCTGGGCCATGCTCCAAACCATTCCCTGTGGGACCTTTCCACTTCTTAACACGTTAAGTCATTTAACAAAATGAAATATTTAAAAAATTAGTTTCTTTGCATATATAATTACCAGTGAAGTGAGTTTCTCATTGCCTACTAGAAACTTCTCTACGAATACTAGATACATATTCAGCAGGTTATGTAACATAATCCTAATTGCTGAAGAAAATAAGCAGAGTCTATTCTCTCATATTAATATTCAAAATATCTTAAATTTGTGATCATAACCTGCTTACCTGCAGTCTTATTTCTCACCACTTTGGTCAGGGACATATTTCAGTATGTGTAGCAGGAAATTCTCCTGAGCATACAGCAGATAGTTCTTTCTATTTAGCACTTAATGCAGGAAGATTTGCACATTTTAAAAGGGGTATCTTTCATTCATGAGGTTCCTGGTTAATATGACATAATTATTTGTGGCTTTTACTGGTATATTAGTAATTTTATACCACAAAGTATGATTTCATATTGTGGTTTAATTACTTACTCACTTTAGGAAAACCTACTTCTTCTCATAGAAACATGTACCTGTTTCAACATTACTGATGGATCTGTGCTTAATAGAGAACTTCTGCAGCTGCTGAAAAACAGAATTCAGAGTATTGTTTATTATAAGGTCTTTAAAAGTAGACTTGAGTTTCTGCTTGGTTTCTTCTTTAGCTGTATTTCATGAATAGGTAGCAAAGTCTGGTACAGAAGGTATCAGAACAGATGCTACATGAGACTTGATAGTGGCTTAGTGACAGCAACAATTATTTTTCTTTCATGACTTGTCTTGGTATAATAGGAAAAATGAGGCTTTGTCCAAAAGACAGGAACAATAGAAGAAGGTGGGACTTTTAAACCTTTGGAATTATATACATGGCTAAAATTTAATGGAACTGGACCCATGACTTGAACTTGGGGTAAGGAAAAGGGCACAAATTAATTCTTGCTGTTTTTATTGTCTTAAAAAGTGAATGGCTAATGTTTAAAAGTATTTTAGAAAATACTCTTTCTCTTAATTGTGATCACTTGAGGTTACCTGATCTTGAATCAGGGGCACATCTATTTTGCAAGTACCCTATGTATAATAAAATGTCACATAAAAATTCGCTTTGATGAATGATCCCTGTTTTATATAGTTCCGTTTTCAAAATGTAAACAATTGTAAATATACAGGCATACCTCGGAGATATTGTGGGTTCAGTTCCAGATCACTGCAATAAAGCCAATGTTGCAATAAAGCGAGTTACTCAAATTTTTTGGTTTCCCAGTGCATATTAAAGTTAAATTTACACTATACTGTAGCCTATTATGTGTGCAATAGCATTATATCTAAAAAAAAAATGTACATTGAAATATATTTTATTGCTAAAAAATGCTAACCATCATTTGAGACTTCAATGAGTAGTAATGTTTTTGCTGGTGGAGGGTCTTCCCTTCAATTTCTAAAAAAACGCAATATCTGTGAAGCACAATAAAGTGAATCATAATAAGATGATATATATTCCTGTAATAGCATTCATAAAGCACACAAATTAAATATTAATAATGTTTTAACTGGTCTCTCACAGGTCATGCCCAACATTTTAAAGTTAGGCGGTCTCATTTAATTCTGAAGCACTTCCCTATTGCATAGTTTACATGCAAATTACAGCAGAGATGAGGCTGTAATTCAGGCTGGGTCTGAAATATGAGCTGTCTAAAGGTCACAGCAGAATGACATCAAAAGGAGTCTGAGGAATTCCGATCATCATAATCGCTAAAATGTTATTCCTACTTGTGTTTTCTCTTTTCTTAGAGATTGGAAGTATAGGCTTTTTCTGAAAGATAGTGACACATAGGATGCAAAGGAACGGGATAGAAACAAGAAATAGAAATTATAGTTCACTTCAGGGATTTAGTGATGGCCTTCCTTCCAATTGAACTATTTCCGTGATATTCTTATTTCCTACTATTTGAGAAAAAGAATAATTTCTAAAGACTGCTTTCAAGCCTTTGTTGTTTTTCTGTAATAATTAATAAATCAATCTACCTCATAATTTCATCCTCTTTCATGGCTTCCCTGGGGTCATTATTCTTGAAACTCACATCCTAAATCCTAAAGAATCCTTCTACCCTACCCATCCTTACCTGCAACCCAATTGCTTCCCTTTCATTCCAAATGAATTTCTTCTAAGAAGTTTGCTCTGCATTAGGTAGGACAAGAGAAAAATGCTCTTATTATCCAGGTTCATCACGCCCCTGAAATGTGTTAAAATGTACAATCGATAATACTTACTGTCCTTACAATAAAGGAAGGCCATTAAATTTGGTTTAAAAGTATAAATTTATCTAAGTGCCTGAAACCTAGTCTACATCCTTTTATTGAAGTTGCTCTAATGCTTTTTGAGCTGGTCATCATTTTAATACCCAAAAATTTTTTAGAAGAAATTAGTTTCTTTTATGCTGTTGGTTATAGGAGAATATTGCCAAAAAAAAAAAAGTTACTAAATGTGCATTTCCTTTCTGTATTGCAGTTTAGAGAAGGATAAACATAACTGTTCTTACTTTCTTTTAAGCTGATTTTGTGGCCAGTGTAATAACCTGTAGGGCTTATATGCACCTGGTCACGTACTCAGCTGAATAATATTTTGAGATATTTATGACTTTGTTTTTCCATTCTTCATCTTCCCCTTTCCGTTTTATCCATTGGAGCAGGTAGTGAGTTCTGTGTGTTAGTGCCTGGGGGAAGTCAGGGAGGAATGAAGAGTAAGCTTGGAACTTTTTATAGCTCTTATTTCTCAAGTAAAAAACATAGAGACAAGGTAAAGTTGAGGAAATAAGCTTGGAGAAGCAGAAGAGAAAGAGACAGGATCTCCTTTATTAAAGAGGACCCCTACCTGGGCAAGAGAGCCTGAGCCGTTAGTCCCATCTGCAAGAGGAGCTGTGCATTTCTCCCTGGCATCAAAGAGATAGTCTCCTGATACACTTAAGGCCTGGTGTTCCTGGCCTCACCCAAAGTTTCTCTGTTCTATTTGAGTCAGAGTAGTGATTGAGTGCCAACTGGAGGCCACTGCAGGCTTGGCCAACCAGCATAGCTAGAGTAACCAGAATAGATTGGAGATTTGAGATATTATTTCCTGGGCATCGTGTAAGATGATCAAATTTTACTTAAAATTTTGGAAGGAGAAAGGAGCCCAGAACAATGGAGAAGCAATCTCCTACCATTATAGTGGGTTAAAGACTCAGAAGTTTGCTCGTTTATTTAACAAATATTTATTGTAAATATTCAATGACTCAGACACTGCCCTAATGGCTTAGGACACATTTGTGAACCAAAGAAAGATATTTGCCTTCATGGAAATGAAATTGTTTCATGAAGTTATATTTCTCTGAGCAGTCCTGTTCTTCACCAACTTCCTTTCTGACCCAGGGTCCTTTTCCACCCCAAGCCTTGGAGCAGAGAGAAGAAATGACTCCAACGTAATTGCTGAAGAATCTGCAGGTTAGGATGGGGTTGTGGGAAAGAAACATTGTGGAGGATATGACGAGGGAAGGACATCCTTTGCTGAATAGCGGTGATCGAGGCGTAGAGTTAAAGGGATCTTGAGACACAGAATTCAAACAATTCTTCCCCTTTCAATCTACAAATGTTTCTTTCTTTACAATTCCTGTACTGATTTTTTTTTTTTCTCAAGTAACTGAATGTTTTTCGTCAAGTAACCCTCCTTTTGCTCTGAGTTTGATAAGAGGTGGTATAGTCCATACCAACATTTTGTTTCACAGACTCTTTGCCAGGGTCATGCTTCAGGAGGATATTGACCAAAAAAAAAAAGTTACTAAATGTGCTGAGGGTTGCTTGTCTGTTTGCTAATGTGATGAGAAAAGTGGTCTTGTCTGCTAGAAACAGAATCTTGTAGACGCCAGTTGTGATTGTATTTTGAAAAGCTTAGTTCAAAAGGATAATATCTTCAGACAAGATAATTTTGGAATATTTCTATTCCTCAAATTACCTTAGTAATTTTCTAGTCTCTCTGACATAATGTCCAAGTGAATCAATCAACTCATCATTGTCCTTCTATCAAGGCCAATTGAATTACAACTTTGTTGAAGAAAAGGTAAAACAACAAGCCATCAGTCTACGTTTTGTAGAGCATTTCCATTTGATTCCATCTATTTTTGCCTTTTTCATTTCAGTGTCTTCAATGTAGTGTCTTTATGTGCTTCCGTTGTAAGTCCTATATAGTCAATTATCTAATGAGAAGCAAGTCTGGAAACACCTCTTTAGCGATTCTTCTATAACATTATAATGAGAATAAATACCTTGCATTTACTTGTGTCAAACAGAAAAGTCAAACATTACTTCCTTCATCCTCACAACAATGACAAGTTGTGATTTAGAGCTGTGGCACAAAGAGCTCTGGACTAGGAGTCACAGACCTGGGTGGTGTCTCAGCTCGACTTCCACCAGCTGTCCTACTTAGGTAAGTCACTTGACACTCTAGGCCTTGGTGTCTTCATTTTACAGACAAAAGGCATAGATTAGTATAGCTCTAAAATCTCATCCAGCTTTAAATTCCTGAAATGCTTGTTTGCTGTTACATTAGTCAAAGGTCACATTTATTGTTTAACATTAGCCTCATTATTTAAGCTGCCGCACTAGAGAAGAGGTTAAAAGTGTGCTCATCTATATCTTCCTCTATTGGTTTTCTTAAGCAGTATAAGCCAGTTTACATCGTTGTCTACGTGGCTGTAATTTGAGTCAAATTGTTTTATGACGAGGTTTGAAAAACGAAGATTTAGAAAGTGACAATTAAGCAATGAAACATGGATCATATTTGCAGAAATGTGCAATCAAGATCCAATCAGTTTTGGTCCCCAGTGATCTCATTTGCAGTTACCAATGGGTGGGAGACCAAACTGGAATGGTCTCACTAACAGAAATAGCGAATGAGAAGGACTCCTCTGTATACACATAGCTATTTTTCCTAAAACCAGAAGAAATTGTGGATACCTGGGTCCCTCTTCCCATTATGTATCTCATGTAACTCTTCTCCAAGAATGGAGTTTAAGGAAAGTTTAGGAGAGTTATGCATCAAGGACACTTTTGCTGGTGTTACATTGTGACCAAATACATAGCACATATCACCAATTGAGACACCTTCCCTATGGACTGCTAATGTTATTTCACACTATACATTTGAGAATGATCTGTGAAAGTAGGTGACCGTGAGCCCTGGTTTAGGTTCCTCTTTCTCAGCCTAATTTTAGGTTTAGGTTCCTCTGTCTCAGCCTAATTCCTTATATGGCCTGTTTGCTCTCATAAGTATTCTGCTATAAAATTGATAGCTCAGAAATTAAACCCACATATATAGGCAAATTATTTTTGATGAAGGAGTCAAAAATTTACAATGGGGAAAAGAAAGCCTCTTCAATAAATGGTGCTGAGAAAATTGGAAAGCTACATGCAAAAGAATGAAACTAGACTGCTACCTGTCACCATATACCAAAATTAACTCAAAATGGATCAAACCCCTAAATATAAGACCTGAGACAATAAATTGCATATCAGAAAACATAAGTACTAAACTCATGGAACTTGGTCTTAGAGAAGATTTTATGAATTTGATCTCAAAGGCAAGGAAGGAAAAAGCAAAAATAAATAAATGGGACTATATCAAACTAAAAGGCTTCTATACAGCAAAAGGAACCATCAATAAAACAAAGAGGCAGCTAAATGAATGGGAAACAAAATTTGAAAACAATGCCTCCAATAAGGGGCTAATATCCAAAATATATAAAGAGCCGGTACAACTCAACAGCAAACAAACGAACAATCCAATTAAAAATGGACAGAGGATCTGAACAGAAACTTCCCCCAAGAAGACATACAAAAGACCAACAGATATATGAAAAGATGCTCACCTTCACTAGTTATGAAATGAAAATAAAAACCACAATGAGATACCATCTCATACCTGTTAGAATGGCTATGAAAATCAAAACCACAATGAGATACCATCTCATACCTGTTAGAATGGCTGTTATCAACAAGACAAATAAAAAGTGTTGGAGAGGTTGTGAGGAAAAAGAAGCCCTTGTACACTGAGAGTGGGAATGTAAATTGGTACAGCTACTATGAAAAATAGTATGGAGGTTCCTCAAAAAATTAAGAATAAAATTACTCTATGGTTCAGCAATCCCTCTTCTGGGTATCTACCCCCAAAATTTGAAGACATTTACCCATAAATATATATGTTTCCCTATGTTCATTGCAGCATTATTCATGGTGGCCAAGACATGGAAACAAGGTGTCTTTCAATAGATAATCAGAAAAGAAGCTGTGGTACATATATACAATAGAATATTGCTTAGCCATAAGAAAAGATGAAATTCTGCCATTTGCAACAATGTGGATGGATCTTGAGATTATCATGCTAAGCAAAATAACTCAGACAAAAAAAGTTGAGAACCATACGATTTTACTCACATGTGGGATATAAAACTGAAAGCAACAAATGAACAAGACAGACAAACAAACAAAAACTCATAGACAGTTTAGTGGTTTCCAGAGGGTAAGGGGTAGAGGGTGGAGGTAGAAAAAGGGTAAATGGGGACAAATACATGGTGATAGAAGGAGATTTGACTTTGGGTGGTGAATGCACAATGCAATATACAGATGATATATTATAGAATTATACACTTGAAACATATATAATTTTATTAACCAATGTCACCCCAATAAATTTAATGAAAAAAAGTGTCCATATTTGATAATAAGTTATACAGTCATTTTATCTAAAGTTTCTATACTGGAAACCATTTATAAAGAACAATGAAATCTTTATATATTTTGGTCTTGATCTTATGAAATATGGGAAAAGACAGGCATAGGGATGTGTATCAGGTTATTCTTTTAAATAGTAAAGTTGGGAAAAAACCTAAGTATCCAAAGATAGAGGACTGATAATATATATTATGATATAACCCCTACTGATATATTTTATAGTCATTAAAATTGTGATTATAAAATAAGTAAAATCAGAACCAAAGTATACATATTTCACTTTGAGGAAGTAAAGAATTCTCTAAAAAGTCAAAATGTGGGGCCGTGCATGAAGAGATTAAGAATATCTGTTTAAGATAAAAAGTGCTGGTGTGTATGTGAAGAAAAGAAAACCCTTGTGCACAGTTGGTGGGATTATAAATTGGTACAGCCACTACAGAAAACAGTATAGAGGTTCCTCAAAAATTAAAAATTGAACTACCATATGATCCAGCTATTCTACTTCTGGGAATATATTTAAAGGAAACAAAAACACTAACTGAAAAGGATATCTGCACCCCTATGTTCATAGCGGCATTATTTATAATAGCCAAGATATTGTAAACAACCTAACTGTCCATCAATGGATGAATGGATAAAGAAGACATATATATATGATGGAATATTAATGACAAAAAAATGACAAAATCTTACCATTTGTGACGATATGGATGGAACATAAAGGATTATACTAAGACAGAGAAAGATATTGTATGAACTCATTTATCTGTGGAATCTAAACAAATAAACAAAAAAAAAAACCCACACCAAACTCATAGGAAAAGATCATATTGTGGTTATCAGAGGCAGGGAGTGGGGAGAAGATGAATTGGAAGAAGGTACAAGGGAAGGTCAAAGGTATGAGCTTCCAGTTATAAGACAAATAAGCACTAGGGATGTGAAGTACAGCATGGTGCCTATAGTTACCACTGCTGTATGATGTACAGTTAGGAGAGTAGATTCTCATTACAAGTGAGTTCTCATCACAAGGAGAAAAATTTTTTCTTTTCTTTATGATCACTTCTATGTATCTATATGTATCTATATGATCATTTCACAATATATTATTGTATCTATATGATCATTTCACAATATATTAAATAAAACCATAATGCTATATACCTTAAACAGTGATGCATGGCAATTATTTCTCAATAAAACTGGAAAAAAAATTTCTATTTGTAAAAAATAGAATGATAAAATAAAAGCATTTGTAATGTATACACAACTAAATTATTAAACATATCTCAAATATATAAAGGGTGCTTAGTAATTAATGAGAAGAAACTAGATGCTCCAATAGGTAAACCAATATCAAATCACACACACACATATGCACAAAGCCCAATAGCCAATAAAACATTTTAGAAAATGTTCAAGTTCACCAGTAATTAATTGCTTGTAGTTTAAGTAATGTTGCTACTATTATATAAAATGTTTGACAATTTGGGGAAATTGAGGTGGATTCCAATACAACAGGGAACTGATAAAAAGCTGAAAATACTAGAAGATCACAAAACTTCTATGCAAATAGGTCAAATAGACAAAGGGCGTGGCACAAACAAGAATAAAAGATCTGAACAGCAGTAAGGTCACTTGTGCTCCAGGAAGAGAAATGTAGCCTTCTGACTTGGAGATACATGTGAAAGCAATAACTAACAAGTTGATCCTAATGTGGAGTTAGATACAAGGATAGGAATAATAAAGTGATAATCCCAATAAAAACAACAACAATGATGAATATTATTACAAGAGGGCATTCAATGGTGTGCTTGCATGTGATATTTGAACTAAAAACTCTTGAGGAGAAATTTCTGATGACTTATAGTTTAAGATGAGAGGAGACATCAGTAGCAAGATCCCAGATCTTTTCTGGCAAAAAGAACATCTGGCCACTTGTACAGATCTTTAAATGGTTTTCATTCAAGAGATATGTACTGGATCTAGTAAGTTCTGAGAATTTAACTGATGGTAAGATGTTCTTTGCTCTTAATGTTTGGCCTGAAACTTACAGTCTGGTACTGATAAGCTTCAGGCTTGCATGAGATGAACTTACATTAGGCTCTGCATATATTTATGATGCTAGTTATGTTGAATTCATTTATTCCTGTTCTTCTATAAACACGTTGTATACTGCGGGGCTTGAGCTAAATATATTATTCCGTCTCTGCATTGCAGCTGGTTCCACCAACCATCAGTAGGTTCTTCCATCAGATATCTCATGAGAATGGAGGCAGATGAAATGGAGGTTCACTATTGCTATTTCCTTCCTTCGCCTTCATACTTCCTTCGCTTCCTTCCTTCCTTCCTTCCTTCCTTCCTTTCTTCCTTCCTTCCTTCCTTCTTTTCTTTTATTGAGAAAATTCTTCTACTCTCTTAGCAAATTTCAATTATACAACACAGTATTATCAACTATAGTCCCCACGTTATACATTAGAGCCTCAGACCTTATTCATTTTAAGTCATGCGTCACTTAACGATAGGAATATTTTCTAAGTGTGTCTTAAGGTGATTTCATCATTGTGTGAACATCGTAGAGTGAACTTACACAAACCTAGGACAGTCTAGCCTAATACACACCTAGCCTCTATGGTAGAGCCTATTGCTCCTAGGCTACAAACCTGTACAGCATGTTGCTGTACTTAATACTGTAGGCAATTATAACATAATGGTTAAGTATTTGTGAGTATAACCATATCTAAACATAGAAAAGCTAAAGTAAAAATATGATTTAAAAGATAAAAAATGGTCCACCTTGACATTTACCATGGATGGAGCTTGCAGGACTGGAAGTTGCTCTGTGAGTCAGTGAGTGAGTGGTCAATGAATATGAAGGTCTAGGACATGACTGTACACTGCCGTAGACTTTATAAACATTATATACTTAGGCCACATTACATTTATTATTTTTGCAATAATAAATTAACCTAAGCTTACTGTAACTTTTTACTTTATAAACTTTTTAATTTTTTAAAACTTTTCGATTCTTATAATAACACAGCTTAAAACACAAACGCATTGCATAGCTGTAGAAAAATATTTTCTCTTTATATCCTTATTCTATAGGCTTTTTCCTCTTTTTAAAATTTTTAGTTTTTTGCTTTTTAAACCTTTTGTTAAAAACTAAGACACACACACATTCACCTAGGCCTACACATTGTCAGGATCATCAATATCACTGTCTTCCATCTCCACATCTTGTCCCACTGGAAGGTCTTCAGGGACAATAAGATTCATTAAGCTGTTATCTTCTAACAACAATGCCTTCTTCTGGAATACCTCCTGAAGGACCTTCCTGAGGCTTTTCTTGAGGAGGTGTGTCACTCTATTCAGAAATATGTCCATGATGGTTTGCTTTCTTTCTTTCTTTCTTTTTTTCATCATAGATTTGCTTGTAAGCAGATAATGCGCTGTGAACTCCTCTCTATTAATGAAAACCTTTCAGTGTTTTTAGTCTTATGTTTTAAGTTTTAAGTCTTTTAGGGAGTTTGTTGAGGTCTGCAAAAGCTTCTGCTATCCCTTTCACTGTGAATTTTCTTGAGGGATCCTTCTTCTTTTTCTTCTGCAGTTTCCTTTTCTCTTGCCTCTTTTTCGGTTATGTGTTCCTGTTCCAGTTCCAACAACTTCTTACTAGTCAAATTCTCAGGAACCACCTCTAGGAGTTCCTCAATGTCATCCTCATCCATAGCCAGGTTAAAATTGTTTGACATCTCAACCACAGTCTTGTTGATTTTTGCAACCTCTTTATCCTTGTCAAATCTTTGAAGTCATGGACAGACCTCTGGTGTGTCTTCTTCCAGATGTCATTTATACACTCTTTGGTGATATCACCCCAAGCCCCAGCAAGGTTCTTGATGTAGTCATAGATGTTGTAATCCTTCCAGAATTGCATCACCATCTTCCTCAATTGCAGCAACAGCCTGGGCAATGGTCATCCACAGGTAGTAGGCCTTAAAAGATGCTATAACTCCTTGATCCATTGATTGGATCAATGAAATGGTGTTTGGAGGGAGAAACATCACTTTGATATTAGGATGAAGATCACCAATAAAAAAAAAGATGTCTGGCAGCATTAACAGCATTAAGCAAAAATCTTGCAAGTTATTTCGTTCTCCAAATAGTTCTTTATTTTGCTGGCATAACAATTCAGAAGGGCACCTTGGAAGCAGAGCTGTATCATCCATGACTTCTTATTGCTCCTGTATATACTGACAGTGTGTGCTTCCTGATATGCTTTGAGGCCCTGGGGTTTTCACTGTGCTAGCTCACAAAGAGTTTCAATTGGTAGCCTGCAGCATTGCTCCTGAACAAGACTGTTATCCCATCCTTAAATGCCTTAAAACCTGGCATTGACTTGGCCTCCTTATGAATGAAAGTCCTTTCAGGCATCTGTTTTCAGAATAGGGAGTTTTTGTCCATGTTGAATATTTGCTCTGGCAAGTCATTTCTCTCCACTATTAGCTCATCTAGAGTTTCAAAAAATTCTTCAGCTGCTTTCACATCAGCGCTCACAGATTCACCACTCACTTCCACATTATGTGATGAATAACAATTCTTGAATCATTTAAACCAGAGCTAGAGGTAAATTCAACATCATAGTCAGTTCCAGCCTTTTCTTTCAACATCACAAACTTTTTGCTTTGTCCATGATTGTCACAGTGCTGAGAGGGATATGCTTTTGTGTCTGGTCTTCAATCCAGGTCATTAGAAGTTTCTTCATGTCTGATATAGGCCCTTTTCCAATCTATGTTAGTCTCATTGCCTTCAATGAAGCAGATCCTTTACCAGCTCTGCCATTTTGTTCTTGTTCTTCAATATTGTAGCTATGGTGGAAAAGGACATGCCTCACTGGCAAGCAATAACCATCACTGAGTTTCCACCTTCGTAGTCCTTTATCACTTTTAATTTCATTTCTCAGTCAATCGCTTGATGTGGCCTCTTACTGGCAACATTAGCAGTGGATTTTGTACACTTAGGGGCCATGACGAACAAAATGACACAAGAGTAAATTGAGGAAAAGAGAAAATGATGCAATCAAGAAATGTGGTAAACAGGAGATGCATGAGGCTGTTGCTGGCATAACACACATACTGTTTTGCAGTAAACTTTTTTTAATAAGCAGAAAGAGTACATTAAAATACCAGTAAAAAGTATATATCGTAAATACCTAAACCAGTAATGTAATCATTTGCTATCAAGTATCGTGTACTGTACACAACTGTATGTGCTCTACTTTTATATGACTGGCAGTGCAGTAAGTATATTTACACTAGTATCACCACAAACCTGTGAGTTATGTGTGTGTTACAATGGTATTAGGTGATAGGAATTTTTTAGCTCCATTATAATTTTCTGGGACCACCGTCGTATATGAGGTCTGTTGTTGACCAAAGGTTGTTATGCAGCACATAACTATATGGTAGTTCCCCCTTACCTAAAGGGGATACTTTCAAATACCTCAGAGGATACCTGAAACCACGAATAGTACTGAACCCAATATATACTATTTTTTTCCTATACATACATATATACATACATACATACCTCTTCACTTAAAGGAAGCACTATATGGCTTTTCTTTGGCATATCCAAATTGTCAGTGTCACTACTCTTGTGCTTTGGGACCATTATTAAATAAAATAAGTGTTACTTGAACCCAAGCACTGCAATACTGCAACAGTTGATCTGATAACTCAGACGGCTAATCATAGGTAGGGAGCATATAGAGCGTGCAGATGCTGCACAAAGGAATGATTCATGTCCCAGGAAGGATGGAGTGTGACACTCAAGTTTTCATTACACTACTCAGAATGGCAAGCCATTTAAAACTTATTGATTATTTCTGGAATTTTCCGTGTAATATTTTTGGATCTATATTGAATAAGCATAATTGAAACCGCAGAAAGTGACGGTGTGGATAAGGGAGGACTGTTGTACTACTAAAAGAATATATATGTGATAAAACATCCACAAATCGAACTAAAAATATAAAAGTAAAAATTCTTATTTTTCATCCTGTATCGCAATGGATAAAATTGCACCCTCTCTGGGGTATACACGCTCCATTTTATCATGAATGCCTTGAAGTTGAGCACAAAGTGCAAACAAGCCAACCTCCTGCAGTGGTAAAGCTCCCTTGGCTTCTCATAAATGAATATTTTTAAACTATTTTTTAATGACTTCATATTAGATTTTTTAATGCCTACATGTAATCCTTTTTAGTCTATGCCTTAACTACTTAATCCTTGATTTTTCTTGGTCTTTTCTGACTTCTGTCACATTTCTTTTCCTTTGCTCACTCTTCTAATTTGTAGTCTTGTTTTCTCTCAGGCAATTTATATCCCATCACATTTTAACATTTAAAAACATATGCATTTACACCAACTTTACAAAATATTATTCCCAGCAATACTGACAGGATACACACATAAGCAAGGAGACAATGATTCCTTTTAGAGTCCACATGGACTCTGCCCAAGATGGAAAGGACCTGGAAGCCATTCAAAGACTGGATAAATTGCCAACTGGGCAGAAAATTTGAAAGTATATTGGGATTTCCCACATGTAAAAGCATGTAAAAGAGACACAAATAGAAATAAAATCTGTACTACTTTTCATTAGAAAAATAACTCTTTATCTAATATAATAAGAACTAAGATCTCAGCCATTTGGCCATCATAGCCTCAGATCGATGTCAAAACCTATGGGTCAAATTTGAGGAATTTAAAGATGGGTCCAGTTTTCTTCCAGAAGACAACTATTGTTACCAGTTTCTTTTGTATCTTTTCAAATATATCATATATAATACTAATAATAACATACTAATAGACTGTTCTGCATCTTTCTTTTTTTCATTGAAGATTATATCTTGGCAAAGTTTATGTTAGGTACACTCTCATTCTTTTTTATAGTCTCATGAGAAGCTATAACTTTATTTTCTTTTTAAAAATTGAGATGTAATTGACAGAAAACATTATATTAGTTTCAGGTGTACAACATAATGATTCAATATTTATATGTTGTGAAATGATCATTACAATAAGTTTACCTGACCTCTATCACCATAGTTATAAAAATATTTTTTCTTGCAATGAGAACTTTTAAGATAGTTTCTCTTAGCACATTCAAATATGCACTACAGTATTATTAACTAATAATAATAATAATATAATTGACTAATAACTAATAATAATATTATTATTATTATTATTATTAATAGTTGCCATGCTGTACATTACAGCCCCATGACTTATTTATTTTATAACTGGAGGTCTGTATCTTTGACTCCCTTCACTCATTTTGCCCACCTTTTGCCCCTGGCAACCACCAACTGGTTCTCTATATCTATGGGCTTGATTTTTGTGTGTGTCCTTACACTACTGTGAATAGTGCTTTATAGTTAGTAAAATCTCACATATTCATTTTTGATCTGATTAACTGTCGTAAAATCAAATAAAGCAATATATGTGATAGAAATGCGATATATATAGTCTTCAAGACTAAAGCATTATGATTTTTCTCAATTATAAATTTAAAATCATCTCATGTTGGACAAATGAGTTTCCAGGTTTATTGCTTCCTTGTCCAGCCCAGGGCACAGAGAGATAAATCAGAGGTAAGCTATCCATCCATCTAAACTCCACCCAAGCCTATAAATTTACATCATACTAGCCGCAAATGCTGTGGCTTCAAAAAACTTTTGCTTTAAGAAAAAAGGATAATGTTCTGTTTTATAAACCAAAAAGCAAGAATAAAGCATTTTACAGGATCTGTTTGTTCAGATGAGGATCAATGCTTGCTTTGTTCTTCCAAGAGCACTTCTTTGGATAAGATATTTCTGTAAACGCCTCAATTGAAGTCAACCTACTGAGCAGAGTATGTTGTTCAGCATTACCTCCAGTTGAAAGCATTTAGGCTGTAAATGAAATCCTATTGGCAGGAAAGATGGCATCAAGATGCTCAGGGTTCTGAATTGAAAACGTACAAAGACAGTGCAGGCATCTATTGGGCTGGGTGGTTAGTGGTCTGGCATTTGGGTTTGCATATATATATGTTAATTTGCACTATTTGTACCTTTACCCCAAATGGTGCAGATTATTATCAATGTCATCCCCATATGGTTACATGAGCTCTATTAGAACTGCAAAGGCTATGCAGAGGATCAAACCTTTGGCCCCAAAGGACACACAAAGAACTTTGCCTTGCTCTAAGAGCTACACACACTGACTCGGACATATTCACTCACATCTAATAGCAACTTAAAGTAAGAGCAGAGGACAGAAAGGTTCTGGCCTGGGATAAGAAGGCAGTTATGCCCAATGTTATTGCTCTGTGATACCCAGAATCTATTTTTAAAGATTCTGTGATGTTGATCCCAATTCAAACAGTTCTAAATTTAGTTCTTTGGTGTTTTTCATAGTTGGTTTAAGCCTGAATCAGCCTGGCTCTTGCACTTCATGATACTTAGGTTAGGCCAATGCATGCTGACCTCTTATCTGTGGTCTTTAATTCTTGATTCTGACCTGCTTACCCAGGTTTTGAATTTTGCAGGGGGCCTCAGGTGAGGTGTAGCTCAACATGTGGCTTTTCAACCTCTGCTTTGCTGTTAAAAGTCATGATAACCATGTGCTTCCTTTCTATAAGACTGGTGCTTGCAGACCCCTGCAGCCCTCATCTTGCTTTAGCAGCTTTACTGGCCTTTTAGGATTCAGATTAGAGTCTCTCTAAATTGGGGGAGCCATATAGTGGAGTAAGACAATCACAGTCTTGAATCTCAGCTCAATTTCTTTCTGGCTGTCACTTTGAGCAAGTTACTTAGCCGTTTTGAGTTTCAGCTTTCTTGTCTGTAATATGGTGACAGTAGTGTCTACTTCATGAGATTTTATTGATGGGATTGGAAGCAATAATGAGCATAACATTTTTGGCAAAGGCTGGCATACTCTGCACTTTATTGTTACAGCTCCATCCTGCAGCCACCTTTAACCAGAACCTACTTTCCCCCTCTACAGTGAGGACTGTGGCGGTCTTGATGGCTTCGATGCCAGCTTAACCTACAGAAGCCTCAGCTACCTCATGTGGAAAATGTAGATATAAGAGGTGCCTTGCAGAACTGATACAGTGGAAGGCCCAGCACCATGCTTGACACCCCATGTGAACCCCCAACATGACAGTTATTACTGCTCTGGTCTCAGGTACATTTCTTTGAACACATAACTAAAGTTGCTGCCTTATTCAAAAATAACTCTAGGTTAAACCCTTTGGAATAAGCTATGTTCACCATGAACCAACCACCTGTGTGGGAGAGTTATATTTGGTGGGTGTATGTCTATGAATAGGTGAGTAACTGTGAATGAACTTGGGAGAAGTACATCTGTTGAAAATCAGATTTCAGCATTGATTAATGCTTTGACCTAAGACCTCTATGAGTATTTGTTTGTACTTCACTCTTGTGGGTGGTGTTTGAGTCACCTGGAACCAGCCCTGTCAGTCCAAAGCCTTTCAGAGTACATTTGAAAGTAGGCTTTCCCTCTTTTAATTTTCGGAATACTCTAGGTCAAATAGAAAATAAGTGGCTTTGTCGAGTTCTCTGGCTGTGCATGCTATGTCTACAGCTATGGTGCCAGGTTCTTCAGGTAGAAACTAAGAAGCATACTGGGCCAATTTTAAATGTTTTTCATTGAAATAGTTTTAGACCAAAGAAAGGGAAATTCTACTTTATACAGTAGGTGAATGATAACTATGTGAAGCTTTTTAGCAGTCCGTGTGTGTATAGAGATTGCTAATTCTCAAAAAAAAAAAAAAAGCCACAGATCCTACAAGGGCAATAAGTAAACTCTATAAGGGCAGGTCATCTTTATCTTGTTCATCAGTTCTGAACACTGTACCTGACACAGAGCAGGCACCAAGGAAGTATCTGTCGAATGAATGTAGAAAGGAAGGAATGGTATCAAAAAGTTTAGGTAGTCTTAAAGATGACAGAGCCTTAACTTAATCAGAGGGAAAGTTGATAAGTATTTTGGGGACACGATGTCTTCTTTATGTTGACACTGAGGTAACAACAGTCACACTACACCACTAAATATTACTTTGTACCATTTTCAGAAAGAAAAAATTTCACTGTCTGAATCCCTGAGCAAATGAAATTCTTTGAAATTCTGGGTGGGTAGGTTTATAGAGTTCCTGCCTGAATGGATATTGTTATACAAGAAGATTGAAGGAAGGAATCAAAATGATGGTGAGGTTTTACATTCCTCCTTTAACATGAACCTCAGGAGCCTTCAGATCCTTTGTGCACTCTTTTCTCTTTTCAGTCAAAACAGATTCTTTCTGCCTCTCGAAATTTCCCATTTTTTGCATAACTTAGGAGGCCACCTCAGGGCTGGCCTTGTTGTTAAGCAGAACTGACCAAAAAGTGATGTTTCCTATTGAAGGCAGAGCCTGAAAGTTACCAAATGATTCTCAGGCAAGACTAAAAGGCAAGTGCTGGGATCATGTTTTGCCCTTTGACTTATTTCTTTGCCTCTAAATATCAGCCCTTAACACCCAAAGTCCAACCAAATGCAGGTGGGATTATTTGCATGGGTAATATTTCTTTAGAAGGCAAAATTTAGGCTTTTATATTTTGTTTTTATTACATTTAAGAAAGAATGCCTCACATCTACATAAACAAATAAAACTGAAAATTCCATGTTACAGCACCTTTGCTACTTGAAAATGTCTCCGATGAAAAATATTCCCACAAGTGAAAGAGGTCTGGACAGGGTACATTTTTTTTTCTTTTTTTTTTTTTTTTTTGCAATTCCATTAAGTTTATTGGGGTAACATTGGTTAATATAATTATATAATTTGCAGGTGTACATTTTAATTTGACATCTATATATTCTATTGTGTGATTACCACCCAAAGTCCAGTTTCCTTCAGTTAGGATGCAATTTTGATAGTCATTTTATAGACTATTATCCGTTATAGGACTAGCATTTTTTCTCAATTAACTTCAAATTTTTCTAACATTTTGCATAATGATTTAGAACATGTTTATGTCATCACAGTTAAATCTTATGAAGCGCAAAGGGACTAGACCTTTATAATCTCTATTTTAACCAGTCTGTGCTTATGGCTTTCCCTGGGAAGGCCATGTGACCTTGAGTTTATGGCTGTTTTTAGCCAAAGGCAACTCCCAGAGAGGAAGATACTGTTGTCAGCACTCTCAGGAGCTGGGGGCGTGTGCTTCAGACCTGAGGTAGGGGATCTGAGTGTTGCACCATGGCCTCTACTATAGATGGGGGTGGGACAAGTGTATGTGACTCTGTCCAGAGCTCTGGCCTTCTTCACTTTTTAATCATAGCTGCTCATCTTTAATTTTAAAATGTTTCAAACTTTTAAATTATGACATATACCATACTAGAGAACTCTTATGTATAACAAATATACTTTTTCCAAAACCTTGGAAGCCCCCGTGTGAATCTCCCTAATTGTATCCTTTTCTCTAGAGGTAACTGCTGACCGTATGGTGTTAATTATTTACTATTCTTTATAGTTTGTTGTTGTTGTTGTTTTAAATAAGGACACTCGTCTGATTAGGTTTGGTGGCATGATTCAGTCTATAATAAGATTTTTTCCCCCCTTTACAAACATTTTTATTGCAGGTGTTCCTAAACACTTCTCTATACACATTACAGAATGTCTGTGACATTCATTTACTTATATAGCACTGTTCTCAACATGGCAAGCAATATTCTCACGAACATCTTGTTTATAAGTGTTCTTAAACACTTCTCCGCATGCATTTTTATAGCTTGTTAAAGCTACACAAGTATCTATTCCCAATCAATATATTTTTTAGTTGTTTTTTAACTTTATGTAAATGGAATTACCCCACTTTAGTTTGTCTTTAGTCTTTCTGCTTAACAAGATCTAATTTTATTTTCATTGATGCTCGTAGCTGTAGGTCATTCTTTTTCTTTACTATTATTCCACTGTATGATGATTTATTGTGAAATGCCGCTGATTTGTTTTTATAAGCCTTTATAAGCCAGTTGGTTGGACTTTTGGTGTTAACTTGTCTGAGAGTTTGTATTTTAAAAGAGATTTTATATTTAACCAGAGCCTCAATTTCTAATTGTTTAATTTCAGGCACTGTGACAAACCAGATATAAATATCTTATTCAAATATGAACTTTTTTAAAATATAGAAATGTCTTTCATATACCACTTAGACTCCGCTGACCCACAACAAATGGTTGGTTTTTGTCAGAGCATAATAAACATTTTATAATTGTTTAATAAACTGTGACTCTGTAGTTGAAAGACTAAATAAGGGAATATCACCTTTAAAAAAACGAGGCCAAAAGGATAAGCAAGAACCAATAAACAACTGATATATAGAAACGAATTCTGTGTATGGGCACTTCGTGAATATCTCTGACCATCATTTGAGTTTTATTTCTGTGATGATCCAACATGGGGTCTCAGCCCAGAGCACACCTATTCAAAATAATGAATCACTGGCAGTGTGTCAAGAAATGTTGAACTTCAGCCCAAAACTCTAAGAATGAGGAATTTGGCTAATTGGTTGGGTTTTTATATTGTACTGTTATGAATAGTCTCGAAAAAGGTTGATTTGCCAAGCATAGCATTGCTGAAAATGGTCTTTCTCTATTGGTTTTCCTGATGCAGAAGAAATTCGTACAAGAAATGGCCTTCAGTATAGTTTCCAATAGTGAAACACAGAAAAAATTGGCTTTAACTGTCTGCTCAACTAAAGCTTAACTAAAATTCCTGAAAGCAAAAACCCCAGTAGGGACTTGTTCAAAGATGATTTTTAAACATCTATAACTGCTAAGTATTCTTGATCCAGGGAAATTTTTTTGAATTAGGATATAAATTCAAGACCTGGAAGTGTCCTTCATTTCTCATAAGTTCAAATCCATTAAACTCTCAAGGACAATGATTTTTCCCTCAGAGAGAAAAAGAAAAAACTTTTTTCTTTTTCTTTTCAAGGAACACTGTTTTCTAATTTTTAATTATTTTGGACATTTTGTATCAGGGCCCAAAGTCAGCAATATCCATATAATGTTTTTTAAAAACATAATGGCTGAAAAAACGAAATTAAAATTTTAAAAAGTGATAGCTGATGAGATAGGTAAAAAAGGAAAGCATAAAACATTAATTACTATGTGTGTGTATGCTTGCAGAATTCAGTCAACTCTAATCAGGCAGCAAAGAGATTAGCTGCAATCTTGGTTGGTGTGTGATCGTGTGTTTGCATAGGAATAAGGAATTTACCCTACCTAAGTAAGATAATAAAATGTTGCTAGAGATTGAGTAAGAAGACTAAGTAGCAAGAAAAAGCACGTGCTTCAAAAGTCCTACTACTCTAAGAAGGCTAATCTATGAAAAAGGGCAGAGAAGGTAGCCTGTGGTTTGGGTAGCTTGGGTAGAATCAAATGGAATCAGCACTGAAACCTTGTGTCTAGGTCTGGAATCTGACTGTAACAAGATCTGAAACAGCGTTTTGGTTCTGGATTTCATATCAAATGGATTCAGCCATCCTGAGATGGTACATCTGCTTTCCTTAGTTGCGTAAGTGACTGAGAAACTACCACATGATGACATAAATCAAAACAATTTTAATACTTGTCTGTATACCTAGAAATGTTTTTTTAAAAAAATCATCATTATAATCTGCCTACATTTGTCACTTAATCTATTTAAGAGAATTTAACATTTTGTACTTGTGATTTTAACTAGAAATCAATTAATACTAGTCTTGTAATTTTTATGAGAAAGGTATTTGATTTGTTTGTAAATAGTATCTGAATGTTTAAAGGCATCAGATATTTTAAAACTCTGCTCAGGTTTCTCAGCACCATTTAACTGCTTAGGAAAGTTTAGTTTGTTAAGAGTCAGGATCAATCCTGTCAGGTGTATGAAGACTTTGAGATACAGTGAAATTTTGTGATTACAATTTAACACACTTAACCGAATATAATTAACTGAAGTGTTAATTATTTGGAGTAAATTACTGTTAAACTTATTAGTTCTTAGAACGTTAATCAAAGATCAAGTTTTATAGAAAAACTATTAGATTTAATTGAAATGACCAGATATTTCAGTTGAGCTTAATGTTTAAGAAATACATACAAATCATTATGATATACCGAAGAGCCCTTTTTAACATAAAAAAGCTCAGTTAACAAACAAAATTAGGCTCTTTTGGTAACCTAATTTCTCGAATTCCTAGAAAAGTATATGAAGTATTGTATCAGGTGGGGTTCAGTGCAGAAAACAGAATTCACTCTAGATATTTAAGTAGAAAGAACTTACTACAGGAATTTGGGTGCTTACTCACTTGTGGAGGAGTCAGTGCAGCAAATGTCAGGTGCCAGCTGCTATTGTTGCTATCACATCTGCCACTATCACGGCTGCCAATATTCAGAAGGCTGGTGACTGGACACTGGTACACTTAAATCTGTTGGGACTTGCTTTCCAACCACAACAGCAGCTAGAAAATGTCTTCCACCTTCCTACTCAACTACATCATACTGGCAGACCCTAAGCTGCATCTAAAACTCGAAGAGTCTGAAAATGTAGTTTTTTGCTTTCTAGTTCCTATTATACAACAGGAGGAAACTTGGAAGAGGTGGGACTGGGTGCTGAGTGCCCAAAGAAAAGATCCATGAAGCAAATCCTTATAGTACTATTTGTTATGACTTGGGAATAGTTCTTGAACACCATAATATGCAAGTCAGGAATTGGATGCCTTTTGTCAAACAGAGCCCTTGTGAATACATTGTATTTGGCAACTATAAATGGTTTTCCAGTAGACCTTTAAAAATATGACCTAAGTCAGGTGTCTACTTATTGGCTCTTTTCATTATGTAGAAACTACTTCTTCTTGACATTTGTCAGCAGATACGTTGTAGAAAACAGGCTTTGCTGGTGACATAGTTTAATGGATTGTATTTCAGGTACGTCTTTTTTTCCCTAGGCAATATGCTTCAAAGCATGCTTCCGAGAGGAAATATGACACAATTAGATCAAGCCTGTGCCTTCCAGTTCCCTGTTGGAATTTTACTTATTTTTCTATTGAGTAGAATTAATTTCACAACATGGCTGAAGACTACTTTGTAAAGACCTTTATCAACAGGATAAAGGGATCTGAAGCCTAACATTAATTCACTGAATTCAATTCTTTCTTTGTATTCTTGCTAACAGTTTAATATAGTAGTTGGCATTTTGATCCAGGACAGAGCATTGTTATCTTCTGGTTTGGAAATTTCTTCTTTTAATTTGATTTTGCTCTAGATAATGGTGTCAAGAAGTAAGAGTTAGAACTGAGTTAGATTATAAAAGTCAAAATAATAATAGCTTAAACACAATAAAATTTTATTTCTCATGCATGCAACATTGAAAGGTACATGGTCCAGAGCTGGTGTGACCAAGTACCTCTCAGGTCACTGTCCTGCCACAATACAGAATGGCTTTCATTTTTGTGGTCCAGGTAAGCAGCATTAGGTAGAATAGATACAGAGGACAAAAAGAGGGCAAATGGCATGTGTCCACTGTCTAAAGAAGGTTTTGAGAAGCTGTTGGATTATACTTCCCATTGGTTAGCATTTAATCGTATGCTTTCACCAGTTGCCAGTAAGGCAGGGGAATGTAGTCTTTATTCTGGACACATGTCCTATAAAAAATCCTATTGTGTTGGAAAGAGCTGAGAAAGGATTTGGGGCGATGCGTAGTCCATGCTACACCAGACTTTCATACATACATAAAACATTTACTGGTTTTCTTTGAAAAAAAAAAATCAATCTTTTTTCTCAGAAAGAAACTAATCTTTATGCATGACTGACCTGATACTTTATTTACTCTTATTTTTAAAATAGAAAAACATATTCCTGATTTTCACGGGTTAAGAACACATTGTCTCTTGCTGTAATCCCAGTAGCAAGAAGGGGAGTCCTTTCACTTTGTGCCCTTGATTCCAATTCTTTAGAAGGATGGAGTTTGGTGTGAAAATAGGCAGGACGATGGACTGTGGGGTTGTGGATTACAGGTCAACAGAAGAAAAGTGTATGAAACCTGGAAGCAAGAGGAGGGCTAGAGGGGGCAAAGAGATGTTAAACTAAACTACAAGGGTATAGTATTCAAAACAGTATGGTACTGGCATAAAAACAGACATAGAACAATGGAACAGAACAGAGAACCCATAAATAAATCCAAGCCTATATGGTCAACTAATTTATGACAAAGGAGGCAAGAATATACAGTAGGGTAAAGACTGTCCCTTCAATAAATGGTGCTGGGAAAACTGCACAGATACATGCAAAAGAATGAAACTGGGTCACTTCCTTACACCTATATAAGAATAAGCTCAAAATGGATTAAAGACATAAATGTAAGATCTGAAACCATAAAACTCCTAGAAGAAAACATAGGCAGTAAACTCTCTGACATTGCTCTTTTAGTAACTTCTTTTTTGGATATGTCTCCTTGGAACAGGGAAACAACAACAAAAATAAACAAATGGTACACAAGAATTTTTTCACAGAAAAGGAAACCATCAACGAAAGGAAAAAACACCCTACTGAATGGGAGAAGATATTCACCAATGATACATCTGATAAGGGGTTAATACCCAAAATTTAACTTAACACCAAAAGAACAAACAATCACATTAGAAAATGGGCAGAGGACCTGAATAGACATTTCTTCAAGGAGGACATATAGATGACCAACAGACATAAAAAGATGCTCAATGCCACTAAGCTTTAGAGATATGCAAACTAAAACCACAATAAAATATCACCTCACGCCTGTCAGAATGAATATCATCAATAGATCGACAAACGAGAGTTGACAAAGATGTGGAAAACTGGTAGGATTGCAAATTGGTGCAGCCACTATGGAAAACAGTACAGAAGTTCTTCAAAAAATTACAAATGGAACTACCACATGACCCAATTCCACTTCTGGGTAGTTATCTGAAGAAATCCAAAACACTAATTAGAAAAGATATATGTATCCCTATGTTCATTGCAGCATTATTTACAATAGGCAAGATATGGAAGCAATCTAAGTGTCCATCGATAGACAAATGAATAAAGAGTACATATATACAATGGAGTATGACTCGGCCATAAAAAAGAATGAAACCTTACCATTTGTGACAACATGGATGGACCGAGAGGGTATTATTCTAACTGAAGTAAGTCAGATAGAGAAAGACAAATACCATATGATTTCACTTATATATGGATTCTAAAAAACAAACAAACAAAACAGAAATAAACTCATGGATACAAAAAAAATTGATAGTTGCCAGATGAAAGGGGGTTTGGAAGGATGGGTGGGAAAGATGATAGGATTAATAAATACAAATTGTCAGTTATAAAAACAGTCATGGGGATATAAAGTACAGCATAGGGAATATAGTAAAAAATACTGTAACAACCATGTATGGTGTCAGATGGGTACTAGACTTAGTAGGCTGATCACTTCATAAGTTACATAAATGTCTAATCACTATGTTGTATATCTGAAAGTAATATAATATTGTTATGTAACCTGTAATAGAAAAATTAAAAAAAAGAATTTAAAAAGGGCTCCTTTAAAAACCCTCTGAAGTGGGAAGGCCAGTGATTCCTGGAAAAAAATTCAGAATCCAAACCCAAGTTCTCACCACTCAGCTAAATTGATATCTCATTAAGGAAACTAGAAATTATCCAATCACCTCAGGCTCAAGTCAACTTTTTCCAAGATAATTTGGTCAATAAAGGTATAACTTAGGTTCCATAATTAGTAGTTAATGAAAAGAAATGACAGATGTCAAGAAAAGAATGAGAAAGATGCATGGTAGCTTCTGAAATGATTTTATTCCACTCCTTTTGTTCAACTGAATATGTTTTACCATCTTCTTTTATTATTCCTGGAAATCATGATTATTGGTTTAACTGCAGTTCCTTGCTCTCCCATCATTCTTTATCCAGAAACTTTCATAGATTTTGTCTTAAATGAAATGCAACAACCATAGCTGAAAAAAACTGGTTTTTTCACCTGCAGCATTTGAAAGAACAGTTATGGGCCAGATGAAAACAGTGAGCTAAAAAAATGTTGAATTCTTTATTCTTTGAGTGTTCCGATATAGGGCAGGCGATGTTGGTTGACTACTCTGCAGCCCTTTTTCCTTACTCGGTAATACTTTTTTCAGGTATTAACCATCATGAGGCTCAGAGAAAACATGCCTATCTCTGGGTGAAGTGTGTGATTGGTTTTAAGAAAGGAATAATAGTTTCATTCTTCTCACCAGGAACTGATTTACAAACGGATGTGTGATATAATTCCAGGCAATATGAAATGAGAGACTGCTGATGGGGCTGTTGGGGAAATTTACTTATTTTAGAAAAAGGATGTAAGCAAGTAATGTTTATTCTTTTCGCTTTTGGGCATGGCTCTGTAAAGATGGGATATTTGGAGCTACTGCAACAATTTTGTCGATATGAAAAAATAAGCCAGGGAACAAAAAGCTAACATGTTGAAGATGTCAGAACAGAAAGATTGAAGGAATCTGGGTTCTTAATGACTTGTATGAGCTGCTGAAATAACCAAGCTGGAGTCTAAACATGGTCTCCCTGTTATAAGATGATCTTTATATCTTTATGCTACAATAAAAACATTTATTGCTTAAGCCATTTTGAGTTGAATTTTTTTTTGATTTTCAAATGCAAATGGAGCATCCTAAGTGATAAACTAAAGAAGGAGAACTAGAACATGAGATGAAGAACTGGGTCACTTTAGGTATGAGCTACCAAAAGAAGTGGAAATGTGCTATTTAATATGTTCACGCATAATTCTTACAAAAAGCTATTTAGGCATAAAATACTACAAAAATAGATTACTTCTATTTTTTATATTAGGAGCTGAAAAAATATCCAACTAGAGCAATGGGTAAAAGAAACAAATTTGTAAGAAAAAAATTTTGTTAATTTTTATTCCATTTTTTAAATTAAGTTTATTGGGGTAACATTGGTTAATACAATTATATAATTTTCAGGTGTACATTATCATTTGACATCTATATATTCTATTGTGTGATTACCACCCAAAGTCCAGTTTCCTTCAGCTACCATATATTTGATCCCCTTTACCCACTTCGCCCTCCCTCTATCCCTCTATATTTGACTCCTTTTACCCCGTCTACCTATCCCCTCCTCCCTCACCCCCTACCCTCTGGTAACCACTAGTCCATTGTCCATGTCCATGAGTCTCTGTCCTGTTCATTTGTTGCTTTTAGGTTTATATCCTACATATAAGTGATATCATGTGATTATCAACTTTTTCAGTCTGGCTTATTTCGCTTAGGATGATTATCTCAAGGTCCATCCATGTGGTTGCAAATGGCAGTATTTCATCTCTTCTTATTGCTGAGTAATAGTCCATTGTATGTATGTACCACACCTTCTTTAGCTTAATTTTCTAAATATTAGAATTTTCACATTCTCTTTTTACAACTTGTCAGTTCTGATGAATCCTGACTAAACATAAAGGTATCTTCTTAATAATTCTCTGCTTCTTACTCCAACCATTTCTTTTTTATGAGAGACCAATTCCAGAGCTCCTTAATCCTCAACATATAGTTGACAGTTTTTCATTTCCCAAGTAAAGCAAAATATACTTTAAATTGTGACAGAGCCCATCATAATGAAGTCAGTTTCACTAAGCTCTGGGCGTACCTCCTCATAAAGATGCCTCTCTCTGGTTTTCAGCTCCAGGAATAAGTGCTCAATACATGTGAAAGATGTAATTAAAAATGGAACCCCTCTTCTAAAACAAAAACAGAACTATACCCAAAGGATTAGTTGTTACTGGGAAGAACATCTTATTATGGCTTAAGAAAATCTGCAACAGTTTGTACTTGTTTTTTACTGCCAGATGTATTGTCTGTTAGCAGCATACAGGTGAAATTCCCGCTTCTTAGAAATTTAACTGCTTCTTGATGTGAGATTTATGAGGAGGTCTGATAAGCCAGATGTAGGCTTGTCTTTTGTCACCTCAACCTGCTTCTGCGGGCTAATAATGACCTTCTAGTTGTCTTCCTGTCTGCAGATTGGCAACACTCCAGGTGGTTCGAATGAAACAAAAGGTTCAGGAACGAGTCCTCAATCTATTGAAATCGTTGATTTTCAGATTTTATCAAAATACCGTTCCTGACTAATCTCAGGCTTTAGCACGATGAACTGGACTAGACTGTACACCAGATAGCTTTTGTTCTCTTGTCTATGGCTCTGATCACTGTTGAGTCAAAGTGTTTATCATAGAAGCATAGCTTCTTCAAGGGTCAAGGGTCAAGAAAAAAAGGGGTTATTGATTCAAACAAAAGGATTGTGACATGCGGCATACTCTACGCTTTCTTGGAGATTTCACAACGCGTATCTCATATTAGGGACTCTGAGAAGCCTTCAGAGTCAAGATTTTTTTGATCTTTGTATAATTCAGCCCTCCTCAAACTTACTTAAGTATGGGATATTCCTTTTCACATAACTCTTATAAATACTCCCAAAGGACTTGTGTTCTGAGGAACAAACGTTCAGAACCACTTGTTTGGGCCATATTTCTTCTCATTTCTGCCTGGCCTTCTAAGGGATGAGTCAGTGTGTAAAATTGGGTGGGTGAGGGGAGAGTTGGGACTTTTAACTGAACCAACCATATCTGAAAAGAGAAATTTAAGAGAGATTTAAAAGGAAAAGCAAAGACGCCCCTCAAACCAGAGAATTCCAAAGAATTTAGTTAGCATTTACTGAGTAGATACACAGGTACTGTTTATAATTATGAAAACATTTAATCCTCAAAACAACCCAGTGAGGTAACTACTACTATCATTCACATGTAACAGATAAGGAAAGCTGAGGCTCAGAGAAAGAAACTTACCAGCTGGTAAATGGAGAAGTCATATTTGAGCTCAGGCTGGCTGGTTCTAGAATCAGTCCTCTTAACCATTGTCAGACCACCCTCTTAACTCTCCAAAGAGATAAGCCAAAGCGATCCCGTTTCCCTAGCAATGAGACATGAGTCTGTCACTCGTGGTTCCCACAGAACCCTCAGTGAGGAGCCACTCAACCTGGGTTCATATGTACCCTCTGCACTATCTAGCTATGTGACTTTGGAATGTGACTTAATGCTCTGCTTCAGGTTATTTTCATATGTAAAATGCAAAAAAAAAAAAAAAATGGAAAAAAGGAAAAGATAAATACTCCATGATATTTGATATAAGGTGTGCTCAATGTATGTCCACTATTTGCCCAAATATATGTTGGGCTAGTCTCACAAGTCTCCACCTATGGACCCTGGTCTGTCCTCTACTCTGTCAGAATAACAGTGTCATCTTTTGTACAATGGTCTTTCAAACATTTAAAGACAGGTAACATGGTACCCTTCTCCAGGCTAAATATTGCCTGATTCTTTAACCGTGTCTCCCAAACTATGGCTTTCAGAATGCTTTCTCTTCTGCTCATATTTTAAACAGCTCTTATGCCAATATGTGGCATTTTGATTTCTCCTTCCTGAACATATCATAAAAGAGAAAGTTCTTTTCTTATAGTCCTAAAGGGTCGAAATTTATTTCATAAGAAATGAAACTCTCAGTACCACTATAAACTAAAGTGTTCAACCTAAAGCAGAATTTTATTTTGAAAAGTTTGTTTCCTTTTTAATCTATTTTCCTTCCAACATTTGTTAATACAATAGTTATTGAGTCTTAAGATGGCCAACAATTACAGGGTCGTTTTGGGCATTAGTTGAATGAATGGACTGCATATTTTTCTTCTCTGTCATTTTAATAAGAACTGAGTCTTTTCTGACGCAAGCAGATACTTTAAGGAGGACTTGGCCAGATGCCCTCTAAATTCTCTCCTAATCCTCAGATTCTGTGATCTGAGACTTCTGCAATTTGCTCAGAGTACACACATACTGAAATCCTCATTCCAATACAGTAAGTTCATTACACATGTTATTTAAAGGAAATTTCATTTATAACTATATTATATATACATTATAAATGGGATTTCTCTTTTTGTCTGGGAATTAATTGCTTCTTTAGAGGGTGATTGCATTGGTTTTAATGTGGTTTATCTACTTATGCTGCTTATTTTCTCATTTCACATGTTAATCTTTCTATTTTGTTAGATAATCCTTTAGTTATTTCCATTAGGTATAAACAAGTGTTTCCAGTTATACAAATTCAAGATAGCAATATCCCATATTTCAGAAGACCTTTAAGAATTCTTGACAAGGCAGCAGCCCTTTGGAACTCTTAACACAAATAAACAAAAAGGCCCAGCTCAGCCCATCAGTTCCTTTGATGACAGAGGCACAGTCTGGGATACATTAAAAAAAAAAAAAAAAAAAAAAGTGCTTTGTGGTAGACCTGTGATCAAAACTGATATTCAGCCATACAAGGACCACCTCCCTTAGAAGTGTTTAGAGGTAGCAAAGTAGTGAGGTTTTTGTAAACAGAGTGACAAGGTAAAACATAGGGATCAAATTATCTTTCACTCCATTTACTAAAATCTAACAATAGCTAATGCATTTGTATGTCTTTCCATTTTTATATGTTTTAGTCACTAGCTAGTCCTATCTTTCTTACAGGAAATGTTCTTGGTAGAGAATTTAGGATTCTAATTAGGGAATTTAGGACTTTAATTATAAGGTCAAATCCTCAAATGTCATGTCAATCATACCGCATATACTAACATACACAGATAAATCAGATATACACAGATATCAATGCAGGCAATGTTATTTTTGCCTCATTTTGTGTTTAATATTATTGAAAACTCTACAAATGCCTTAAAAAAAACACAGAAACTTCGACATACATAATTTATCTAGAGAAATAAATATACTCTAAATGTTTATCATCAAAACTCTGGAAAACTTTTTCTTTTTAGTATTTTAAAAACTGGCATCTAAATAATTATTTAAATTAGTTAGTAACCTAAGTCTTCTTCATTGAGCTTTTAAAATTGAAAAAATTTCAAGTTCTAAATATAATAAAGACATGTACACACTCAAATTGAAAATGGGAATTTATTTTCTATTACACTTTTCTGGCCAAAAGGAGGATTATTTTCCTTCTTTCTTATAATAAACGTTGCCAGATTTTTTAAAAAAGCAAAATACAATAGAATTGTAGTTGAGAAGACTATTTCTATATGAATGGTATTAACAACAACTCAGTTAAAATAACGCTTAATAGATTTGCTTCAATAGATGATGTTGTCAACTTTTAAACACTGGTATTTCTCATATCACTTTCAGGTGCCTACACACATTTTTTTTTTCTCAATATAACTTCTTCATTTTTCTTCTCTAGAGTTTCCTTGGCTTGAAATAATGGTTTGAGGAAGAGCACATGAGATATAGTGGCTCTGTGCTATTTTTTAAATGTTGGGAAAAGTTGACAATGTAATTCATTAAACTAAGCTGTGTTTTCAGAGCCCTGGACTGGCCCAACAGTTTGAAAGGTCTTGGTTCCTTCTGTCGCTAAATGTAAAGTTCATCCTTTTCCACCAGCCCTTTGCAATGGCTGCAAAAGTCCAGGAAATAGATTACATTGAATGCTACTGTTCAGAAGAGATTTACATTTAATGCTGTTGTTACAGGTAAAGTATTTCTTTGTGCGAAAATCTCATTTACTCAGTGTTTATAGGAAACACTAAATTTCATAACCTTTGTTGTCTTTCTCTGTGGAAAAGATTTTAAATCTGCTTTAATCACTATCTTTCAATTTTTTTTCTTATAGTCATGCATGCTCGGTGATCTAAATTTCTTAAGTTCATTTAAAATCAGAGAAATTCAAGGGGATGAAAACAAGCACAAAGTAAAAAAACAAACATATAGTTTTGCCATTAAATTTTCTCCTGAACAGCTCAGCAAATATTTCTCATTTCCATTCTGTTTTAACACTGCAGAAGAATATACTCATGGCTCGATGGTGAAGCAATGTGCATATGAGTGACAAAACATGAGTGACAGAAAATATAAGTGTAAATTATACTTTTAAAATCCTAGCAATATCATAACAGCTTCTTTCCTCATTTATTCTGTTAATGTCCATTCCACATATTAACATTTTGGTTCCAGGAAGCTGTGCACTGTAAGCCCTGATCACTACTATTTGCAGAGAGTAAAACTGAGCCTGTTGCCAGGTGGCAAACTTGTAAAAATCTTCTGGAAGATTAATAAAATTGTATTCTGATTATTTGTCTTCTGGAGTCTGGAAATAGAAAAGAATAAAAATAGGGCATGCTTTTTTTCAGGTTTCTTGGACGAGGAAGTAGAAAAATAGGTGTTTTCCTTTGGGGCTTTTTTTTGTGGCTGAGAATGGTGAAGTTGGTATTTCTGAGAGCACCTTTTCATTTTCCTCAGTCTTTAAGGGAATGGTAGGCTTTGGCAGTCCGGCTGTTGACAAAATCTGTCTTCTTAAACTGAGCCTTCGGAATAAGCAGACAAAAATGTGAAATGTGTCAACATTTTCAAACAAGAAAATGCAGTTCTTAGTGATTTCTAACCAGAGTGAGTCAAGTGGGGCCATTATGATCTGGCTCTGTTAACTATGACATACGCCTTTTCAGCGCTCTTACCTTCTTGTAGGCATTGTGGAGCTCCGTGTGCATCCACAGAGAATATAGGAGAACAGAAGCAGCTTTACTTGCTTTGTTAGATGCGTAGCTGAAAAGAAGAAAAGGACATTCCGAGATCAGTGAGAACCTGTGAGGATTCTGGATGTGGCCTCTGGACGGTCCCTGAATCTTCTTTAATCACTGTTGCTCTGTAACTATCCATTATATCTGGCCACTCACAATGACAAGAGAATTAAACGGGAATTTAAAGAGACCAGTGACCACTTGAAACAATTATTTAAAAAAATCTTTTTAAACCACTAGCACAGTGCCAACTAATAGGTAGTCTATAGAGCAAATTCCTGATATTTATAAGGAATATATCCTTAGATATGTTACAAATCCTTAAATTTATTTATAGAATACAATTTATTCTGTATATTTCTATTGTCTATTTATAGAATATATATTTGTACGTTTACAATACATATTTATAGAAATGCAAAAGCAAGGAAGTATAACTGGAAAAATAGACTTAGTGACTCTATGAAGGTATGAGTAATTTTTCAAGTTAATAAAACACATTTTTGTTAGAGCATTAGTTAAAAGTTTCAAAATTTATTTTTTTTTTTTTTTGTATAGAGCAAATGGAGAATGTGTCCCAGTTTTAAATCCAAGTTGCCACCAAATTTGACATTATATTTAGTTTCTGATGTTCTGCTTTTATATTTGTCCTAAATTTCCTGTTTCTGGCCAAGGAGAAAATGCTTTCTTTAATCTCTTTCTATCACTTGAACTACTACATGGCTAATTTTTTCTTTTAACAAAGAAACAAATCCTTTATTTTTCCTATCTGCTGCGGTCCAGCCACGACAGGATCCAGGGGGCCCCGAAGGTGGGCAAGGCGTCGGCGCGGGAGACAGTCGACTACACAACTCATGTTCTGTTTTATTGTGATTTGAGTATAATTTTTATACTTTCCATTTTGGCATTTGATTATACTTTGTGGTTAAGATAGCAGGGAGTTAAATTTCTGTGGTTAAGCGAAGCAGAAAATCTTATAGAGTATATTATTATTAATATTCATGATTAACTAGTACATTCTTTTCTCAATTATTAGAACAGAACTACCTGATGGAACAATCTAAACTTTTAATTCTTATATTTATTACATAAGATACAGTTTGACTTAAGTAAAGGTGATAGATAGAGGTATTCATAACAGCAAATATTGGCTTGTGGGCAGACATTGTTCTTCTTTCTGCCTGAAGAAATCTTTTAATTGCTATTTTGTTTATGCTATTATCTAAGTTCAAGCTGAACCTTTCTCATAGCTGTTTAAAAGCTTCCTTGGTGCAGTATTGAGGAAAATATTTATAAAAATCAGTTTTACAAAGCTGCTTTCGTAAGCTAAGTTTTTATTCCTTTGTTTTTTAAGCAGCAAGGAGGTCCTGACCTAGCCAGCCTTTCTATAAAACTTAAACTACTATAAGGTATATGAATTCCATCTTTATTCACCATACATATGCTATCTTCATTATAAGCTCCTGTATAAGGCAAAGGAGGATCAGGTAATCTTTTCATACTATTAGCCTCCCTAGGTGAATACCAGAGTTTTCCATTTATCCAGTAGGCCACAAAAGGAGGTCCTTCCATAGTAGGCACAGGCTTATGAGTAAATTTCTTATCCTTTACTAATTTTTCTACTAACTGCGTGGAAACAGGAGTATAAGCTGGTTCTAGTAATTCAGCTTGTTGTAATTTATTCATAACATCTTTAAGAGGCGCGTCAAAAGGAATTTCTCTTAATAATTGTTCAAATAAAGGGTTTATGCATTCTGGACACGTCAGGGTGACTGGAGCTGATTCCATATGCAGGGAATTTACTATGTTTTCCTCAGAGCCAATTTTGAGGAAATCCACTTGTACAGCGTTTACACTTACTAGAATTTGTGCTACCCAAATTCCCCCTATTAATAGGATCGTTCCTAAGAAACCAATTATCCCTAAACACATGCCATGTCCTCGTTCTTGATGATGCATTCCTTGAAGCTTCTGTCCCCATCTCCGGACCTTGTTACGCAGTAGGGTAGAAAGAGGACGCGGCACCTATCATAGGTGTTTCCAAACATGCAACCAAGAATAGAGAATGTTAAGTTGTATGGAAAAGGTCGTGCATTCTGGGTTCCTGCATTAGCTAAAAGACTCTTCCATACCAGCCTTGCAGGGGGTAAGTCAAATTACCAGCTCCAAATTTTTTTAGTACCTCATGGACTCCTCAAAGTAGTTTGCTTATAATTGAAGTACTAATAAAACCATGAAAGCTATGGGTCTCTAATATTTAAAATGTTCTTAAATAGCAAGTGAATGGGAGCAGATTATACCAACCTAAAATATGCCTCTTCAGCATAAAAATTATTTTAGGGTGATTATTTTTAAGATATTGGAAAAGCTCTGAAAACCCAGTAAAAGTTATCCTTGCATAAGAGACATTTACATTTATAAGGGAAATCCTCATGTACAAGAATTGTCTTCCCCTCTGGACCAGGAAGTAAAGGATGACTCCAAATCTTTAGAAATTCTTATAATGGAGAAGGTAAGGACTTAAATCTGCATAACAATCTTACCCTAGTTTACTGTGCTTTTCCTGGTAACCTCCCATTAATAGCCTCACTCTACCTCCAACAACTTCTTTTGTCTCTAACTAGAAGTGTTTTTTAACCTCAGACCACACTGAGGAGCTACTCAGCTTTCCTGGGTCTCTTCCATGTATATAGGAAGTATACATGTCATTAAATTTCTGTTTTTCTCCTGTGAATATGTCTTTTTTTATAACAGGGGTGTCTCAGCCAAGCACCTAGAAGGGTAGAGGGAGAATTATTTGTCCTCCTCCTCACAACGGTGTTATATTTATAGTCTGCCTATAGGTTTTTTTTTTTTTTTTTTTTTTTTTTTTTTGACATTTGGAACTCATTTACTCAAAGATAAAATGTTGTAAATGATCACTGGTTCCCAGGCTAGCCCATGTGAAAGGATTTCAATGTAAAATGGAACTGGAGGATATGAAATGGAGAATGTCATGCATGCTTCCTCAAAAGGAAAGTTCAGAAGGGAGAGGCTGATTCCTTATAAGTGCCTGATTTACAGAAGACAGAGACTATGTCCTGACCAATGAACATCTGCTGAGGATTTCTCCCCATCCTCAAGCCAATGAACTTACTGCTTAAATTTTGTGTGGGCATGCCCCATACATACATCCTTGCCCATAAATACAGCCCACTTCAAACCCTCAGAGGATTCCCTTGTAGCCTGCCACAGCACGTGCTTCCTGAATTGCAATGCCTCTGCTATTCCTGAATAAACTCAAATTCTGGTAATTTGACTTTTCCTCAGTTTATCTCTTTATTTGGCTTGACACCCATGAATTATAAAAATAGTACATCCTGTATGTTGCTAAGCTATAAGAAGTTTTCAAAAGTGAGATGTATTCCCCTGTGCTTGTTAGATCTGAATATTCAAATAATAAAATCATATGGTCTTATGGAGAATTGCTTAGAAGGTTAGACGACTACTTAGAACAGTTATTTCTCTTTTGCAGCAATAATTCATTCTTTCCACAAAGACTGAGCAACTGCTATCTGCCAGGCTCTGGGACAGGTGAATACTATCTGTTCTTGGGAAACCAACATTCTACTCAGTGCTCTTTTTAATCATATTACTCTGAATGCGGTCTTCCTTCCCCATGAGCTTTGCCAGAGTGGGGCTGTAGAGCATAAGGGTTCTACACTGGGTGGGGTTGTGGCGAGGGCATGTGAGTTCATTCCAGGATACCACAGACTCCTATGTTTCCCTGTGTGGCCAAGCACACATCTGTCTACTACAGGTGAAATCCCTTTGGTTTGCAACTGATTAGAACTGGGATATAACATTTCTTTTTTTGGTTATTTACAAAAGGAACTTGCATTTAACAAGTCAAACAAATGAGAATTGTATAAAAGAAAAAGATAATAATCTTCATGCCCCCTTTGGGTCCCATTGCTCTAAATTAACTAATAGTAATAATTTGGTTACACAAAGTTTTTAACTCTCTTCCTCACCTTCTTTTTTTAAATGGAGAAATTTAAAGACAGAAATAGGGATGTGAGATGACATATATGCATTAGACCTTATATTCTTGAAAAGACTGAGGTAAAATAGATGTGACAGAGAAAACTAGGAAAGAACTTGCTATGCTGCCTCCCACTTCTTGTGCTATCACTGCTTCTAAGCCATGTGGGGGTGACCCTGGCTCCACAAATTTAAGTGAGAAAAGGGCCTTCTCTGTCCACAGAACTCCCAACCTTGACTACACTCTGCTGTTCTTAACTCACAGCTGCAGTTCTGGGAAACAAATTAATTCATCAGGTCAATAAAATGCTGGAATGCACTACCCAGAGAAGCTATGGAGTTTGACTATCTCTGAATATTTTAGGAGAGAACGGGCAAGTATTTGGCTTGGAAGATCCACTAGCTTGATCACCAAGGATTGGAGGAGATGATCTGGCCCAGCTTTACAATCTTGCTTTTGACCCTGTGGCCCAGGGTGCCCAATGCCTGAAAGTTCAAAACTAAATTTACATATGAGAGTGGTGTTGAGGAAAGGAGAGACAGCCGATGGGCAGATGCTAAAGGACTTACGCATCGCCTGCGCTGATGGTCATAATTTTCTGCAGGCCTCCGGTGTTTAGAAGATCCCGGGCATTCTGGTAACTATTCTGGATTAAATTGTTCAACGTGTAACAGGCAGAGGCTGTAGTTTCTATGAGAAGGTCAGTACTTGGGACTGTGTCGGGAATTATGGAAACCAAATCAGGTAGAGTTTCTCTGGCTACGAAATGAAAGAAGAAAAAAAAAAACACTTTGATTTAAAAGAGTGTTTCTTAATCTCAAGATCCCAATACATTTCAGCAAAAGACATTTTAGAAAGGAAACACAACTGGTTAACAGGCATATGAAAAAATGTAACCTCTCTGGTATTTAAAATTTAAAAGGATTTTTAAAAAGATGATGCTCTGTGCTCAGTATATTGGAAATCATTTCAGAAAGCAATTTGACAGACATGTCAAGAATTTAAAAAATTTTCACATTTGATTCAATAATTTTACTTCTGCTAATTCATCCTGACATAACTTTAAAAATGAAAAAAGCTTTATAAAAAGCCTAAATACCCCGATAATAACATATAATTAATTAAAATACACCTGCAAAGAATATTATGCATCCTAAAACATGTCTATGAAACATGTAAACGAGAAAATATTTATGTTAATATTTTATGTAAAAAAATCATATACTTGTTTATATAAAGATTATATAGTATTATAACATTAGGAGAGAAAATAAACATAAGAAATTTTGGAAGAAATACACTAAAATATTAATAGGAGTTGATTTTCTACAATAGTATTGATGGTGACTTAAAAATATTTTTTAAAAATTATCTGTACTGCCCAAAGTTTTTTTAATGCACAAATAATACTATTATTAAAAAAAGAGAAAGACACTTTTAAAGATATTTTTTCACTATGTATATAAGTTCTTAATAATATGGTTTTAGTTTGGTTTTCTTTTATAGTAATAGGGAGAGATATTAATAACTGGTGATTTCATTATAATTTGTCCTATGGTATATATATTGTGAGCAATATGAATTTGTATTTGATTTTTTTTTGCAATAATTCTTTTCATGTATGTTTTCTTCTTTTTCTCAAGGTACTTTGGACTCTACTTAAAGGATAGCATGCTTCTCTTGCTTTTGTTGCTCCTCACAGCTCTTTAATACAGCGTTGTATTTATTATGGTTGTGCAACAAATATTTCTGCTTAATTTTATTATTTCTTCATCTGAGTTCATGTGGCACCTGGAACTACACTTCTCTCTCTATGATGTTGGGTTACATGCCCCTCTGAATTTCGGTGGGGTCCTTGTCCTCTGAGGACAATTACTGTATTCATTTCTGGATTTCCAACATTGATCACTATGCTTAAAACGGAGAGGTACTCATAAAAGATACTCAATGATATGTTGTCCTTTGATACTACTTGTACCTAACTGACAGAAAAGACATACCTCCTGCTCAAAGGCCACTTTGTTTTTTACTATTGTTTAAGCATTGCATCATAGTGTTAAGAGCTCAGATCTCAACCTCTGAAGCCACGCTTCTTTAGTTTCAGTCCTGTCTTTGCCAGTTAATGGCTGGGTGGTTTGGGCAAGTGATTTAACTTCTCTTTGCTGCATTTTCCAAATTTGTAAAATGGGGTAATAAAAGTTTCTACTTCACAGAGTTGTTTTGAGGGATTAAGTAAGTTAGTACATGTTAACTGTATCATAGTACCCTGCATATAGGAAGGTCTCAATAGATACGAGTTATTATTGGAAAGCTTCTTCTTTTTAATAAGTTAAACCACAGAATTAATTTTCCTTCCACTGAATTTAGGACAATGACACAGAAATAAGTCTGTGACAATCACAACAGAAAATGCCCAATCAATCTCTCCACAGGATGCAGTAATGGCCTAAACTCAATGCCTTAAAAAGCCAAGACATGAGCTGGATCTCTGAAAACATCTGTAACAATGAGTTTACGTGAATTGAGAATATAGGGATGCATCCAAATACTTCCTGGTGCTTGCAAATGCTGTACATTATGTCATCTGATCCCGGGGAAAACACTGTTAGTTATTATTAATTTCACTCTGTTTAGAGCAGTTAAATGACAAACCAAGGTGACATGGGTGGCAAAGCAGCATTGCATGAAGCAGCGCCATGTCTTCTGCATGAGATCTATTATTCTGTCACCACATTAAGTTGCCTATCTTCAAATTTTTAAGAAAATATAAGTTTTAAGTTTATTACTATAAAGTTAAGTAAAATGTGATGACCTCATTCCAGTACATGACAAGTTTTACCTGGCCCAGAAGTCTCTCATAAGAACACAAAGCACGTATTTCAAACTGAATTTCATTTATTCCTGGTTATTAATATGTGGAATCAAGACAGGTCTTTATACTCAATTTATGTATTTGACATAAAGCCAATTTAGAATTTAAAACTGCATTTGTCTTGCTGAAGCCTCTTCTCACTACTGTCCTTAAAATGAGGAGAGGTTTATCAGTGATATCATCTTATAGAAACGTGGAGCTATACAGCTTTACCTTCCCAATAGCTGGAGGACTACAGGATCTGAGACCACAGTATTTCTGCCCTGAAGGCGAGTGCAGTTATTTTCATTATCAATGTTTTAAAAGATGGAGTCAACATCTCACTTGGGAAAAGATAAAAAAGTTGAAGGATAATACACCCGATGAAAGTGCAGCACAAACGTCCTCAGAAAACAATGGGGAGAACACTTTCATAATGATGACAGTGCCTATAGCAAGGCTTCTTTCAGATTCACTGGAAAACTGCCAGGCTCTTTATATTTATAATGGGCATGAAACCACCTGTCCAATGTTGTGCTGCTGGCTGTCTTTGGAAATGACATTATTAAAACATAACCCTGGACCTCAGTATCTCTGGTGGGGAGTGGTGGTGGTGGTGGTGGTGGTGGTGTGCGTGTGTGCAGTTTCAGAAAAATCCAATCCATTAAAAAAATAAACATAAAAATCTGTTTATAGTTTTAGTGCAACTTTGTGGAGAACTGAATTTCAAGTTCTCAGAAATGACTACTTTGTGGATCATGATTAATTTCAGTTATTATTTTCCCTTTTGTCTCATTTTATAGTTTTTGGCTTGATTTGCAAACATTTATCAGATATTTCTAGGTATAAAGCAAATAAATGAAAAATTGTTATTTGCTAGGTATAACATGATATCACCATTGTCAATAACACAGACTCAAATAAAGGGGGAAATATATTTCATATTTATTCTCAAACCATCTATGCCAAGTCTGCTATATTCAATGACTCCTTTTTGTCCTTTTTTAAAAGTGATTATCGGTCTATCCATATGTTTTTAGTCCAACAATTGCCAAGCTTCTAAAGCAAACAACCACTACGTGCGTGCGTGCGTGCGTGCATGTGTGTGTGTTTTAGAAGAGTGATGCTCAGCAGGCCATGCAGAGAACATTCTGAAAGATAGCTACGTGTTAATTATTAGTACAGTCTAAAATTTCTCTTCTGTAGTAATCAAAACAAAAAAAAATGTAAATATTAAGTAAAATCCTATTTGAGACCCAATTGGTTCTTTATTCACATTTTCAGTTCATCATCGTAAAAAGAATGAGATAAAGACAATGTTCTACTGCATTTGTACTTTCAATATGCATACATTATATCGACATTTTTACTGACTCACCAATGTCATTGTGCAGATAAAGATTGCGAGACAAATTCCTCAGCAGAGAGACTGCAGTCTTTTTCACACTTGGATCACCAACATGTAGCATCTTCCGGGTGTGTTGAAGGCCATTTTCCTTCTGGACAACTGCCTGAGCTACTGACATCGGCATCTGTTTGGTGAGACATGTCCTATCAATATTACTGCATTTGACTTCAGGGTAATATTAAGTTTCAGTAGATTACTAGAGATTGAACAAGATGTATTAAAAACTAGAACTGTGATGAAATCAGTCTAAAGATATTTCCATTAAATTTTTATTAGGTTTTCAGTTTAATTACTGGATAAAAACAGTTTATACAGTGTATTTAAATACAATACTGGATTTGGTTAACTACTACATCTGTTTATAAATAAAATGAACCTGTCTTTTCCTTTCCTTTCTATTCACCAGTTTGTTCTTTATTCACATTTTCAGTTTATCACTATGAAAAGAATATGATAAGGACAATGTTTTAGAATCAAAGTTGTAGAATTAAATTCACACCAATGTCATCAGATTAGTTGGGTAGTGTTTGCCCTTTCTTGTTTTCTTGAACTATTTGTGTAATGCAAGAATAATTCCAACTTTGTGGTTCTGGTAGAATTTAGCTGTAAAGCCAACTGAGCTAAGAAAAATTCTAAAGGAAGATGTCTTTGAGATGTCTTTGATTATTATTTCAGTGTATTTACTGGTTGTTGACTTATTCATCTTTCTTGTTTCTTCTTGTTCCAATTTTGGCATTTCACATGTTTTAATAAACTCACTCATCTCCGAAAAGTCACTGTATTCTGAAAGAGATATTAGGTTTTTTAAAAAAGGAATGGATGGCTAGTTAGGTTATTTGTAATTCTATACTCTGTATCATGTACCAGCAGCATGTGAACACTGGGCACCTACTCTCAGGGCGTATGAGTTCCAGGTAGACCCTTCCTAGAGTCAACAAACCCCCAACAATACTGGGGCCTTAGCTTGCTTTGTTAATTGCTAATTGGTGAAACTAATTTGAGGCCACCATGCCAGAAATTCCTATAATTCATGACTATTCTTCAGGGTGTCTATCTTCTCTATTTATCTTATTGAAACACTGCTTGTTTCCCCCCTACTGCCTGCAGATTGTCTCTTTCTTACATTCTCCACTATACATTTTAGAATAGGAGCTCTTAATATAGGGTCCAGGATAGGTTTCAGGGTTGGGATAGGAGCTCTTTAAAATTGCCTTTGTGTTTATAATAAACTTTCTCAGGGAAGGGTTCATAATTTCTACGAGATACTCAAAGAAGTTTAATAACCACTATTTTAGAATGTTTGTTTTATTGTATGTAAACAAGTTACACTTGGACTTTCACTAATTTGCAAAGCATTCTATTAGACTATTTACTCTCCTCTGAGAAGAATCCTTCCCTCTAGCCATCCAGAGAGGAGGCTATTTATTCTGTACAACTCCTGTATCTTGGCACGGGGGTAGGGTTAGCATTTCTCTCTTTTCCCAGATAGAATGGCCCGTCTAGATATTTGTCTTCCCTCCTACAAAAAACTCTGTACTTCTGAGTCACTGCCAAAAGCTCTATCATCCTTGTAGTATTGTCTGTCATCTCAAGCCTATTGTTTCTTTCCCAACACCCACTGCAGGCTCTGGAGCCTGGCACAGTGTCTTTTTTTCCTCCAACCCTTTGTGGATGACCACATTAATAACACCTCACAGTTCTTAGACTTCCTAAAAGGAACTGACCTCCGTTTCTTCCGTACATCAGCCTTTCACTTCCACGGTCACACAGAACCTGTATTCACCCAGAAATACCTTGACTTTGAAAACTTAAACTCTAATGTTAGACTCTGAACACAATTTCTTGTTCTCCTTGCTCCTCTTCCTCATTCCTACCATATATCTTTTTCAGCCTCATCAAGAATTCCAGTCTCTTTATCTTTACTCCCCACATCTCAAATTATCAATTCTATACTGTCTTAACTTTCTTTCTTATTTGGATTGGGGTATATGAACCATCACATCAAACACTATCTTTCTAATATCCTTAACTCTCTTATCATCGTTAGCTTATTTTCCACCTGCACATTAAAACTGCAAAATTGAGTTTAAACTTGGTCACCAAATATCGCTAAATAGTGCATTTGCAGGTTGCTATTTCTGCAAATGTATGGTCTCCAATTTTTAGTAGGAACAAAAGCTGCTAGTTGGCTTGCTATTTCTTCAACACCAGGATTTCTAAGCCTTATACCAGAATGATCCTTCTAAAATTTAATCTGATTATGTTCTACCTCAAGTTAAATTTTGTAATGACTCCCGATTGCTTTCAGAATGATGTCGAAATGTCTTACTATGGCACATACACTCCTTCATAGCCTGGGTCTTCCTTCCTCTCTTTTCTTACCATTATGCCTTAATTCTTTAGGTCACAACTGTACCAAACTGCATATCTCTCCTATTAGAACATAATCTCCTTGAAAAGATGTAAATGCATCTCATCTATCTTCCCCCTACCACCTCAGTGCCTGTATGGTGCCTACAACATGATAGGTCCCATATAAATGTTTCTTGAAATGAACTATGTAAATAAAAATGCTATCAACTTTTCCTGAAGACTTACTATCACCTGAGAAGGTTCTTGATGAGAAGATAAATTAAAAAGTCACAAAATATTTATTTCTTAAAATGTTTTCTTTTAAAACATAAGATTATCTGAAAACCCTTGCTTTATATATATATATATATATATCATCAAATGGTATAATATGATATATATATATATATCATATTATACCATTTGATGATACGTTCTCATATACAATAAAGAGCTTTTATGTTAGTATATAAAATAATTACTGGAAACATGCAAGGTTAGATGAACTCTGGATCTTCAAATGATGTTTGTTCAACCATGGGTGAGCACAGCATACTCTTATTCTGATTCACTGAGGGAAATAAGTAAATCTGAAGTGGAATGGTCTTTAAAATTTGCTCAGTAAGAAAAATGAACAATCAAATTGGCCAAACAGAGATTTTATATTCCAGCTTCAGAAAATATGTGAGAATGACCATTAATTAGTTGGTCAACTGTATGCAAACAGTACTTCTCATTCATATTGTCATGATTACTAATGAAGTTGAATATGTCTTTCAATGTGTACTGGCCATTTCTATATTATCTTTTATGAAGTACCTGTTCAAGTATCTTGTCTATTTGTCTGGGTTGTCTTTTTGTTAACTTGAAGTTTTTATATTTTCTAGATACCAACCTTTGTTACTCATGTATGTTACAAAAAATCTTTTCTTATTCTGTGATTTGTCTTTTGATAGCATAATAGCATAAGTTATTAATTTTAATTGTAAGCATAAATTTCAATTTATAAAATATCTATTTTATGGTTAGTGCTTTTTGTGTCCACTTTTGAGAAATCTTTCCCTATTATAGGTCATGAAGATATCCTTCTGTTACCACTTAGAAGCTTTATTGTTTTATCTTTCATATTAAATCTCATTGATGTTAGAACTGATTTTTGGGTAAGGTACGAGATAGGGGATACGTTTTGTTTTTTTTTCTATCAATATCGAATTAAATGCTTTAAAGTGTTTTAGAAACTTGAAAACTGTTTATTTCAATGACTTTCAACTTTTACTATGCAATGTTTAATCTACGTATTTATATATTTTATTGAGCTATAACTGACATATAACATCATTAGTTTTAGGTGTACAACATAATTCAATTTGTGTATATATTATGAAATGATTACTACAATAAGTTTAGTTAACATCTACCACCACACAGTTAAAATTTTTTTCCTTCTTGTGATGAGAACGTTTAAGATCTACTTTCTTAGCAACTTTCAAATACAGAAAACACTATTGTTAACTAAAGTCACCATGTTGTATATTATATCCCTAGGACTTATTTATCTTATAACTGAAAGTTTGTACCTTAATATTTTAATTTACATTGCCCCTTTAATTTATACTGTGTTTACAAGTTTATACTTTATACTGTACTTAGTTTGCTAAATGGGTAAATTTTATCAACCCATCTCCTTTCCTTATCTATTATTAGAATGACCATTATAGCTGAACTAATAAAGTTCATATTAATGTAGTTTTGTGACTAGAAATGTCATAATTTGACACTTAAATTATATAATCTATCTTTTAGGAAGCTATTCATTTCAGTTTAGGTTTTTTGCCATTTAAAGCACATGACCATCAATTGCTCAACAGTGTCTCAGCTATGAACACAGTTTATAGACTGGATATTTTCTGAAACTATGTAATGGACCACTTTTCATGTTTTTCTATTCAAGGTTCCTTTTAGAAATGACGAAACCAAGTATTTTTTGTCACATCATCTAAGTATAACAAAATTAGGAAAAGTAATAATTAGAAAAGATATACTTAGAAGTCAAAATTTTAATAAAAAGTATCTCATAACTTACAAGAACAAAGGATACTTATATAATTGTCCCATGTTGCTAATGATTGTCCCTATAAATCTCCAGTCATGTTCAACTCTAACAACGTTGAGTATGGATTAGTACCAGTTTAGTGGAGGCCTCCTTTCAGTGGACTGGACTGGTCCAAAGTTAGCCATGCTTTATATGCCTTGACAAAATTGAGACAGTTATGAAGGTATCTCCATTGCTTGGGTCATTTTAGACTTGAAATCTCGTAGTACCTTAGATTTCTGTTTGTTTATACCAGCTAGATACTACCAAACACAGGGATTTTGTCTTATTCACCACTAAATACTTACCACTAGGTTAGTTCCTATTATGTAGTAGGTGCTCAAAAAATGTTTGAAGGAACTTAGGATCTAGGTAATAAATTACATCTCTGGACTGTTTGGATTCCATGAAAGATCTTGGAATGGAAGAGGCCAAAATCCAAGCTTAAATGGTTCGCTCACACTTAGAACCATACTTAGAACATAGCATGCTTAAACACACACACACGCGCACATGTAGCAATTTAATTTTTGACATTTTCTTGTAAGTTGATTGATAGTTAATAAGGGGACTTCCGTAGTATGGGAAAGTAAAAGAAATGGTTTTAGGAAACCCAACATAGGAAAATGGGAAGATAACATAATAAGTTAATGTTCCTGTGTCATTCGGGGCTCCCTGATAGCTCCCTGTTTCTTTCTCTTTGTGCACAACTACATTTTGCAGAAAATTAAAGAGATTAGAAATTTAGTCGTATTCTTAACCCTATGGTTAAGTGCTGAGATAAGAGAAACATTAGTTTCACTATTTCACAGTTTTATTCAAAACAGAGCAAGCGTCTGTGCAAACACATTACAGAATGATTATGGTTTCTCGAGTAAAGAATAAATATTTTTGTTATTTGCAAGAGTGCTTTTCCCTATGAAGATAGATACCTGGAGACTGGCCATTCAATGAACTATTTTGGGGGAGTTTATTCTAATTGTTTTATGATCAAGGCAAAGCATATAAGCTTAGTTCAAATAATTTATAGAACCTTAACAATGTAGCAAGGTGTAAAATACATGAGGAAGGGAATAAGTTTTTACTATTTTATATATTCTGACTTTGCTGGTAAAAAGTAAGTGCATTTGGAAAGAGAAGCAGCTCTTTATTTTGTAGTTGAATTTCAGGGACACAAAAGCACAGATGTCCTTTCTGACTTCACACTGCAGTGAACACCTGTTACGTATACCTGCCCAGCATTCATTCTTCCTCTTGGTAATAATAATCTGATTTCCCATTAGGGAGCTACTCCTTTACCATTTCAGTCCATTTCGGTGGTACAAGTGAAAGTGACCCTTCCCAGCTTAAACCTACACTCCTGAAATTCACAAAGAGGCATGTTACTCAGACCTGGCCAATCAGAGCATCGCAGGCCCCTGGACACAGGTACTGGTTCAGAAATGGGTAAACAAGACACATTCTCTGAGTTCTTAATGGAGCTATTGGGAATATGGTAGGTTCTTCATGTGTGGGGATGATGGGCTGGATAAAATGTAAGCCTGAAATCAGCCTATCTTTGCTATAGTATAAGAAGAGCCTTTAAGAATGAAACCAACAGAAGAAAACAGAGCCCAGATATAGAGTCAAAATTACAATCACTGAAGTACCCATCGTGACAGAAGGAAGACCCACCATGGGCTATTCAGTTATATGAACCAAGAAATTTCCTTTTTTTTTTTTGCCTAAGCCAGTTTAAGTAGGATTCAGAGCCTTGAAACTGAAAGAGCTCTGACTGGGATCAGTATCTATGAGTCTTTTACTTGCAATGACTTGGCTTGGTAGAAGCTGAGGTTAAAAGTCCAAGAAAGCTGCAGCTCTTGAAATTCCTATAAACTTGACTGATGTGAGGAAACTTTTGCTCTTACCTCGCTGTCTCAGCTCTGAACCTAACACAGGTATGTCTACAATGTCATTTTTAAAAAAAAATAGAAAAATAGGCATGATACTCACTGGTCCACTTCCTGCTGTGAGATTCTGGAGGGCTCCTAAAGATGCCTCCTGGGTGTAGTTGCGGACACTCTTAGCGATCAAGGACAAATACATTCGTATCACAATGGAGTGCCACAGCCACTCCACACCCTTGGGGTTGCTCTTTTCCTCTGGCATAGGCATGTCCTGGTATTGCTAACAACACATATGATGAATTCCAGAATTAATGCCTTAAAGTGATTTTGGCAATTCCATACGCAAACCCAGAGAACAGAAATACTGTCTAGTCTAGAGAGACTAACAATTTGCATAATAAGAAGCCCTTGAAATAGAAATGAAAAAGCAAATATGTATGATTTCCAACCATTTAACTTTTAGCCCATGATGATTTCTCCCTAGCAACATCCCATACCCCCCAACTTTACATTTCATAGTGAGAAAGGAATCAGAGAATTAAGCATAGGCTACTGTAGAATAGTTTTCAGGCTGCTATTAAACTAAAAGCTAAATTAGTCACAACCACGCTGAAGATAAGAAGAACAGGCCTCTTCTCTCAGAGTCTAGTAAGTGGTCCAGGATCACATCAGGATTCTAAATTTACCAGCTGTTCTCCAAGTTCACAAACGCCATGTAGGATAGGTCACATTCTTTCAGTTTTCATGAAATGCTAGCATGGATATTCCTTCCTACAGGTTTGCCTTTAAGAAGTCCAAGATGCGCTTTTCGAATGTCCAAATCCAAATATCAGGGCTGCTTTTAAGGTTAAAAGCATTAATGTTGGCCATGTTGCATTAAGCCTATTTCCTAACCTATAGGGCATAAATCAGTATGGTTTAATGGCTAACAATGCAAATCTGGAGCCAGACTGCCAGAATTCCATCCCCTCTACTAATTTGCTAAATTATTCTGGAAAAACTGATTAACCTTTCTGTACCCCTGCTTTCTCATGAGTAAATAAAGGTATTAATAATACATACTTTGTAGGGTTGATGTAAGGATTTAAAGAATCTAAGATAGTGCCTGACATATACTAAGTACTCAGAAATATACACACATACACACTTATTTTTCAAAGTCCTCTCAAAATACCTCTTTTACTTTCCTGCTTCGACTGCCAAAACACCCAATACTTTTGTTGTTGTCAGTCTGGATGTTCCGGTTTTGACTATAGATACTCTGGGAATATTTCTCTGGGAGCTCTGCCTCCAGCTGGTAGGAGAGGTTATGAAGAATGCACACACAGTTTTCTGTGGCCTAAGAAAACAAAACATGAATATTGATCATACATGTAGAGATATGCAAGTGTGATATCACAGGACTTATTAGGCTTTAGATCTTACAAGGTATACTGGATGCTTGGACTATAGGGAACCTGGGGGAGGAAAATGAGTATGGCTAGAAAGGCTAGATCATAAATGGTTATGAGCACAATGCTAAGAAGTAAAGGCTGAATTTTTTAAAGCACTGGGGAGCCTTTCTAGTTTACGTTTTAAAGACTGTGTGCAGAATAATTCTATATTTTATATAAATCACTTAGAAGCCATGCAGAGTTGGAAAATAGGAGGTGATGTTGTTTAGGAACCAATCTAGAGTTAGTTACAATAATCAGTATGAAAGCTGCACAAACCAGGACAGCAGAAGTAGCACTTGAGAGAAGTGGATAAACCAAAGGACATTTCAGAGGTAGAATGGACATTATTAGTTGCTCCATGAATGTGAAATGTGAGGGAAGGGAGGCAATCTGAGATTACTCATAATTCCATTTTTATTTGGTGGATGGTGATAATTATTAAGAAGGATTACACAGAGAAGAAGCAAGTTTGGGGATGAAGAAAAAGATAAATTTAAGTGCATTGCTGAACATTTAGCATTTGGGCTCCTTTCAAATTTCTAGAGTTGTTAAATGGATAGTGAGAAATTTGGGTCTGGAAAGCAGAAAGAAAAATGAGGCTAGATAGATTTTAATATTTCTAAGCAAGTATGGGAAATCTTTGGCCTAGCGAATGAGTCAATGAATAAAGCTAAACCCAAACAGCTACTTTGAGAATACTCTGTTGTATAGCAACTATACTTAAATTAAAACAAATAAACACTGAAGAGTCTTAGTAAGATGAAATAAGTAATTCAATATGTAAGCTATTTAGCTCTTGGATCACCTTGTCATCTGGCTGGTAATCTGCAATGGTCCCTCTGACATAGTGGACCAGTGAGTCAATCAGTCCATCACACCTTCTCATCACTTTCCTCCCATCAGGGCCAGCTGAACTCATGTTTCTATCAGGGAAAACAAATGAGCAAAAAACCATAAGACTTAGGCCATGTATGCAATAGGTCTTTGTTTTAAAGTTTTATTTGATGCTTCTTCCAAGGGTTTGGGAAACGGGCAAATTTGTAAAAGTGTGTCAGACTTATGCTGGGTCTATGCTTAGTGATCGTCAAATCGAAACGCAACTTCTAAATATATTTACATAACACGTCATCATGTCAATAAAAATCTGTCTACTTCATTCTAAACAATAAGGTTATAGCATTATTTACTTAATCTTTATCCCACTTTTGAGAATATACATGAGGCAAAGATTTTGCAATTAAAAGAACAAATGACAACATAGACATAGTAGTGTACTAGATAGCCAAGTCCCAACTTGTTCTGTGACTTAACTCTAATTTACAAAAAGTTGCTTAAATTCATTGGGCCTCGGTTTCCTCATTTAAGACAGTATGCTGTATTACATTAGTGGGGGTTTTGCAGGTTTCAATGTAAACTTTTATTGACAAATATTAAACCAGATGCTCTAAAATGTGATGACTGCAAAATTAAAATGGAGGAGAGATGTCACAAAAATTGCAGGGTTTCACAGTGTGTTCGACCTAAGTCGAAACTATGACCTATAAATATTTTTGCACTTAGTCTATTTCTAATTTTGCTAAGCCATGACACCTTTCTATAAACAGTAACTAAATCTACAAGTGGAGATTGCTTCCTTATAGAGAACTGAAGCTTAATCAAATACAGCAAAGTAATATGTTTGGGAATCATCTTTGGATTAAGTTTTTCTTGTTAACATTAACCATTTAAAAATATTTTCTCCCCAAAATGTTAATATCTTTATCAACAAGAATGGCAAAAAAACCAAACCAAACCAAAAAACCAAAAAACCAAAAACCAAAACCAAAAACACCCCCCAAAACAAAAAAACCCAATGCTTTTAGGTTTTTAGAATTTTGAGAACCACCCTTATTTCCTTTTACTAACTTCAACTGCTGATAACTACCTCTATAAAATTTATTAGACCGGTTCCTTTTACAAGAACATGACTGTTTTTAACTGACAAAAATGCAATTTCATGATTCAACCTAATGGCTAAGGAGATAAGATTAACAATCGTAAAACTATGAATATACTAACAATTTAGTGGCTGCTGAATTGATGCAACAAACTTCTGATTTTAACAAAGTCCCTTCTGTGACTCTGGTTCTCACTAGACATTTCTAATTAAAGATTTACTTCCTCACTTAATTTTACTGTACCTGACTTTGACACTTTGTCCATGAAGAAAAGATAGTGAATGGGCTCATAAACTGATAATAAAACCATTTTTACCATAGTTTATTCTCAAGAAATGATCATTTGAACAAGATCCTCTATCTATTCTCTGAGTCCATCTCATTATTTTATACATGAAGAAACTGAGGTCCAAAGGGTTTAAGTTACTTTCCTGGTGACAGCAAAGCAGTGATAAAGTTGGGATAGGAGAGCCGTTTTTGTGCCAGGAGTGGCTCCAGAGTGGTAGCAAAGCTCATCTAACATTCATTTGGTCTGCCATTTGTTTAGCAAATATCATATGTCCGAAGCTCCAAGACAATGCTATCATGCTTTAAAGCTTCCCTTTGACTTTTTCAACCCTTGGCTTAGAAAAATGGCAGTAGTTTAAAACTGCTTTGACAAATCAAAAGGTCTGTCTTTCTCACTAGCGAAACTCACTACATACCTAGCAGATAAATGACTTAGCTTTGTTTAACTTCAGGGTGTTTATTTTGGGTTAGAATGGTAATTCAACTTGGCAGTACTGCCAGTTCACACACACTAACTGTTGTCTTGTAGTATGGTATTATCCAGACTCTACTTGCTTGAAATGGGACTTATCAGGGGTTTCTGGCAGCTGATACCTTTGCTGACAGAAAGTGCATGGAACCCCACTGCTTCAGTATTTGCTCTTACATATCAAAAATAGTTCTTACCTTACTCAACTACCCCAAAATATGAATGATAAGGGGGTATTATTTTATAGCACTATATCCATGAATAGAAGTCACTAGTCAGAAAGGAATTTGCTATGGTACCACTCAATAATTATTAGAAAATAATGTATCTATCTTAGGTATTTTTTTTTAATAGCTAATATTTCATTTTGTGGGAATCAGAGAATTAACGTGGCTAATCGTAGGCAGAACTGATCCTTCCACAATGTATCTCTTGAATCCTGAGAAATATTTACCAATAACTTTTCCTTACATATAGCCCAATAGAGGTTTAATATGGAAAAATATCTCAAAACTATAAACAAAACATATCAAAACAATTATCTCGTTGAAAAGTAAAAGAATCATAGACACAACAGTTACTAAAAACTGATTATTAGAGTTACCAATGAATATATTAGAAATGTTTTTAATTTGGTGTCTATTGTTAGAATTAGATTAAATTATGACTTTATTTTCACCTGGTATAATCTAACAGAAGTCTGAGTAAATATGTGGGTGCCTTTTAGGAAACGACAACTGTACATTATTGTACCCTGAAATTTAAAAGCCAGGTCTTTAGACGGGGGTTAGATGCTAGGGGTCGGGGCGTCAGGAGGAGGGGGAAGTGGAAGAGATAAACAACTTTGCACATGAAGTAGGTTGTTCAGGAGCTCTTCGCCTCCACTGAGCCTAAATGGGAGGATTCCAGCTTGAATTGTAACTTGTGTCTGATATTAAGAAGAATATTTCTCGTAATATGAAGTGTGTGTGTGCGCGCACGTGTGTGCACACGCGGGGAAGGGGGAGAATAGAATCTGAACAAAACTTCGTATATTTAGGATTCAGTTGTTTCATGTGAAAGCAAATGTGAAAGCAAATCAGTGATTCATGACTCTCTCCAGGACCACTAATCTCACACATTCCTGAGTGTCACAGTGAAAAGGAGAAAAGAAAACCAAACACTCTGGACCTTGCTAGAATTAAAAGGAAGAATGGTATGTCTTTGTTAAGATTAATGACAGTGTGACTAAACTTTAAATTTATATGACAAACCAAAGAATGGACAATGTCAAATGATAAAAGCAGCTGCAATTTAGTGTATGTGCTAGACGTTATAGTAGGTACTTACAAATATCATGATCTGTAATTTTTACAAAATTTCTGAAATTAAGGCTCACTAAAACCTTATTCAAAATCCTGACCTGTGACTCTTGTTTAAAATCAGAATTATCTGCTTCTAACAAGATTTCTATTGTGGTGTGTGTGTGTATGTAGCTAGGGGCAGGTGGGCTGTCAAATAGCTAGTTTGCCAGCACTGAAAAGAAAAGAAGTTTGTTACAACACAGAGTGTCCAAGCTCGGTGAACGGTCAACTAATTGGCTTAGGGAAACGATGTACTGATATAAAATGTTTAAAATAAGAAGGTATAATTGTTTCCAGGACATGAGAATGACAGACAACAGTAGGGTTGGAGCGACCCTTTTCAAGGCACTTTGCCAACAAAATAAGTAATTCTAAGAGGCAGATTTTTTTTTTTTTTTTAAATAGGGCTATTTCTATTGATAACAGGTGCAGTTGCCTACTACCATAGTTTACAAGTGCATCATGTGCAAGACCTGCTGCCTCTGGGACTAGTTTTAAAGTCTAACCAGCACACTGAGACAGTGATCACCTTGATGGTTTTTAGAAACTTGTAGGTGCATCTTTGCGTTCACTAACAATTATAGGCTTCCTAATACTGTGTGTTGTAAACTGTGCAGGAAGGCCCCAAATGTTACCAGTCAATTAAGTGCTTGGTCAGAGTCCATTCTAAGACCCAATGGGCACTTGGTAAGACCCTAGCTGATAAAGAGGCATCCTTCTTCCTCTTGTTATTTGAGATGGAGGTCTGGGCTTTTGTTTAACTCTCAGCTGATACATATCAAACAGTTGGGCCTTGTCTGTGATTAACCCAGAGAAAGCAGCAGAGGCAGCTTGTGGTTTGCATATAACAAAAGGGCAGCCTCATTTGAACTGGCAGAGCAATAAAAAGTCTCTGCCAAAGAAGGGCTTGTCTGTTACTCTGAAGGCAACATCAGATCCTGAAGGTATCCGCAAACATCAGCCAAAGTCAACTGTTATATCTGCAAACAGAAGCAACATTGGGAGATAGAACAAAGCTCTACAACCTACACATTTTTTTCTTTCCAGGGCAAGGAACATTAACTGAACAAAGATAAGTCAGCATCTATTACACATGAAGAAACTAGAAAGTGGAGGAAAAGAAAATCTATCCTTAAAAATCCTATAGTTCTGCTTTCCTGAATTTTTGGGTCTTCTAAAAGTATTCTGAATAGTCAAAGCAGCCAGTAATCAACTGATTGGTAGGCAACAGTCTTTCTTCTTGATTTACCAGGCTGTTCAAGGTAGAGTGCCAAATTCCATTTAAAATCAATAATAAACAGCAAACGAATTTATAAAATATGTCCAGGAGCCATTGGATCGTGAGTTGATGTTCTTGACACCTAAAGGAGATATCTAGGATGCCAGAAGAGAATTGGTAAAGATGCTCAAGACCTAGAGTAGGATATATGATGCTCAGCCTGCATCTCTAAGACAGGGACAGATTTTAACCACAAGAGAACAAGAGTCATCATTAGCTTTATCCACTTATTTTTTTTATAATGATGAATTTTAAAAAATTTAATAGTCCTGACTATGATGATAGTCTTTAGGTTTTTTTTGAAAAAGACTTTCAGTATTATAAGATATAGTTAATAAAATACTACCTCCAATTTAAGCTATATATAGATTAAAAAAAAAAAACATGAGGAAGCTTTTAAAAATCTCTGATAAAGAGATTCTTGGGAACTTTTTTTTCTGTTCAAGATTCACCTCATAAACTGATGAATAAAGACAAGCAAATATAGTCCTCTTGACATAATAAAAATCATTCCTCTGTTTCCTTTGTTTGTTTTTCCTCTGTATTATCCCTATTCATGTATTTTCTTTAATAATTATCCCAGGGCTGGGCCCAAATGAGGCAGTTGATATTTATGGACTGCCAGGTAAGAATAAAGAGTTTCTCTGGCAAAGAGAAATGTCACATATTTTCTGTGATGCCACATATTTTCTGGAAAGTACAACTTTAAATTTGGGCCCATCTGCTAAGGACACAAATAGGATAGTAGAAAATTTCGTCTGAAGAGTGGGAACCTTTGCAAGGGCGTTAGTTGTAGCTGTGCTGCTTGACAACTCTAACAAGATGCATACATACTCTTAGACTGGGTTCAGGGAGACCAGAGAGGGGTGACCAGGCAAGCATGGCCATATGTGTTTTGTTTGATTTGCTTGCTTTACTAACTTTATTATTGTTAAGAGGTTTCAAAATAATAACCTAAAACCCCTGAGAGTTAGTTTATAAAACAATCATTTTTTAAAACCAAGATTTTATTTACTCATTTAAATACCACTTTCAATTCTTAAAGAGAAATTTATAAATAATTTAATTCCTTAAAGCACATTTGTTTGTATATCTAAAATACCCAACTTATAAAATGTGATTATGACTGACAGTGTAATGTTACTAGAAACATTGCCAATTCCATTATTTATAGAGTTCATATTGCTTTATGTTTATATAGCAAATGTGAAGAGTTAAAATAATTAGCAATATAATCGAGGTTGAAGTTGATGATTCAATTGTCTTCATATTTCTGCAAAAGTCACTCTCCAGGTTGAACTACCTGGATATTTTTTTTAGGTTTACACTGCCTCAGCTAATAGTCTTCTAGTTTTATATTAAATTATTTTCCAGAAGTAAATAACTGCAACCAGATCATTTTAAAAAGTAAATTCTGGCCTGCTTTTAGATCTATGTTGTTACAGAAAAGAAAAATAATTACTTAATAACCAGAGAAAATAGACCTTCATTTAATTAAGTATCTTCCTAATTATCTAAATCCTTATCTGGGATGATGCACAGGGCTAGACCAGCTAAATCCTTTTCTGTTGTGAGTATTCAGAATAAGGGATAACTTCACAAAGCAAAATTAAACAGAATGAAAATGGATAATTAAGGAAATGCATTCAGTAAAGTTCTAAAGTTTGACATTCATATAAGCGTAAAAAATGAATTTCAGTAACACAATAATATGATTTTTTTGTGTGTGCTGGAGAAGATAGATGTAATTGAATATATTAAAATTTTATACAGAGACATTCCTTTTCCAGAGAGTGGCTGGTATTGATATTCAAAAAAACTTGCCCTTAACCATGTGGCTAATTGGGAACAAGACTGATAGTTATAGCTTTTCTTTCTAGAGGTACAGTTTGCTTCTTCTAACTACTCCCCATCCCAACTAGCTTTATAGTGATAAGTGACACTGGAAGTTTAAGATAGTTAAAAATTGTAGTACATATACATTCATCAAAACACATTTACTACACCATGACACATGGGGAAAAGTGAAGTTTAAGTCACTTGTAGAAGAAACGCATTATAAACTGCTTTTCCTCTTTAACTGGCATCTTTAGGCACAAAATATAATTAAGAAAAAGAAATATGTTTTATAATATGCTATGGTAATGTTTTGTCACTTTGTACCGTCATCCTAAACAAACTGGCAAATTCTGGGGTGGCTTATACAATGCAGAAACAATTGTTAGATTATGGTGATAAGATTAAGGCTGAACTTTTATATGCCTTTCTCAATATGACTTTTTCTAATATGAAAAATGATAGATGTGAACTAGTGATAGAATGATGAGCTAAAGATTGAGAGGAACTCAAATACCTACTCATTCTTTAGCCACTCCTTAAAGATGACTCTCCAGTCAACATTTTTTCCCAACCCCCAGGCAACCTCGGTTAAGCAACTCAAGGCCACCCTGACAGTCTTTTCATACCTCTTTTACATGTCCTTTCAAATGTATTGTAATTATCTGTTCAGGTGCTTATCACTTTCACTAACCCTCCAGGGCAAAGATAGGTTCCATTCCCCTCTGAAATTTCAGGACTTTAAATAAAAAGCGTTTTGGATATAACAGGCACACAAGGCATAATGAATGACAGGGTTGGATAAGAGCAGGGGAAAGACGGACCAAGTGGTAAAATCCCAGGAAGGCTGGACTAGTTGCCTTTCTCAAATTTCTATAATTGTGAAAGTCATTGGTACTTAGTTTCTTCAACTGAAGAATGAGACTGCTATCACAGGCAGCCTAGATGTGTTTGGCCTTAAGTGTTGCTCATAACTGAATCTCAAGGCTCTTTGGGGTAAGCATTTCCCCGCTTCTCTAGTCTGAAAGCCCCCACAATTCCCAATGGTCTTATACCTGTCCTCTTAAGTATCTGCCTGACCTCAGAAGGTATATTCATTCCAGACTTCTAATTGTTTCCACCACTTCTCCTTTAAGAGAACAAAGACTTAAGGAAGAGGAGGTAAGACAGGAAAGAAGGAAAGATAGAGGAGGAAAGAAGCCATGAGAGTAATATGGAGGATTGGAGAAATAATAAATCTTTGGTAAAAATTTTGAACTCACCCCTGATAATAACCATTGGTTTGATTTATGTCACATCTGAATGTTTTCCAACTGTGACAATCAGTGAGGTGAAAAACAGATTTGACAGCCATTTCACACCAATTCCCAAGGAGTTACCCATAAGAAACAGAAAAGCAGAAGCTCACAATTACTGTGTGTAGGACGTGTGCATAATCAAGGCATCTAATGCTTTTGGTAATTTACAATTCTAGGATTGTCACATAAATCTTCTGGAATGTGAAATATCTGGAAGAGTATACTGCTAAATACAATAACTTTTCAAATATTTTACTGTTAACACTTTTTTGTCCAAAGTAAATAAAAAATAACTTTGAAAAAAATAGTGAGGCATTTTAGGTTTTCTCTGCTTGAAAAAAGAAAGAAAGGAAAATGCTGAAACTTAACAATACCTTATAAGAAAACAAAGGAACAGTTGCTTCTTTGAAAAGGGATGTGTATGAAGAAATATGCCTATAACCCAATTATCCATATTTTGATGTTAAAATAATCAACTAATGTAAATTCGGTGCCAGTGCTGTGCTGGTAAATGTTTAACAACCAGCTTTCTGGGGGCAGGGGAGCAGGGAGACCTCTGATTTATAGCATTTGCCAATTTCTGTGGTGTAAATACCCCCACGATCACTGAGTTCAAGCTATCAACATGATGTCACACATGCGGAATTATGAAGACATGTTTACAATCACTCTTGCTGGCTCCAGCACAAATGAGAGTATATCTTCTTAACTTAGATTTTACTACTCATTATGCTAGTATAATATTGTCTAAGGAAAAAAGTGAAACTTGCATGAACATTGTTTTTCATATTGCAAAATCTGTATACTGTTCAGTGAGTAACTTCAGTCATGAAAAGTATGTAATTCCAAAAGACCTAAAGAAAGCACCAAGACCCATGATAAATGCCGCTGCAGGCAGATGTTAATCCTATAATAAACGATTTGATACCTTACAAATATCTATTTCTGATACCTTACGAAAGTCTTTTAAAAGGATAAACTGTGCATATTAGCCTATGTGAATGCAATCTCACTGTAGCAGCTCCAAGTGGGCTGAACCAGAAGTGTCACTGTCCCAATTTCATTAACAAAGCAAACATTTTACCTACAGAGAAGAAACACTCTATACCACTGCTATATGCAGACCAGGGAAGTCCCTCTCAGAATTGATTTCAAAGTCATTAAAGGGAGAAAGTCACTGATACATGCAGAAGTTTTTCTCCAAAGTAGATTGAAGAAATTTAGCAACACTAACTTAACTCAATCATAACACCAAAAAATACTACTCTTGTTGCCAATTCCTTGTTGGCTCTACATCCATTGGGGGAGAAAGCATGAATACCTCAAGTGAACTTGTAGCAATTAAGATATTTGCTAACAGTTAGGACCTTTCTATGCAGCTAAGATTCACTCTTTCTAGAACCAGTCAATACCTGCCTTAAAATCTTTAGAGTAATCTGGAGTCCTAAATAAGCAACTACTCTGCAGACACCTGTATTGTCATGGAAACAGAGTATTTACAGGTCTCCTATAGTAAATTTCCTACATTCTGACTCATATCTTCTAGTGGCTTATTGGATTCATTGTGACAACATCTATTCTGAAGTTGTCTCCAATGCCATCACCTCCTCTCTTGGAAATATCTCCCTCTTCATATGCTTCATCCTTTGTATCTTCTCTGTTTATACACAGATCAGGTCCCTAATGAGAAATGAACATGATTATATAACTGGCCTACCTGACCCTGTGAGGTTGGGAGACTATGCAGGGCAGAGTTTTTGTTTTTTTTTTATCCACATCAGTATAGTCTATAGACATGTGACTAATGTATCCAGCATACTAATAAAGAGCTTTGGCTTTGGAGACAGGCTTCCTGGATGTAAATCTCATCTTTGTCTCTTACTAGATGTACAATGTTGGGAAAATCACTTAAGCACCCTGAACCGGTTTCCTCATCTATAAAATAGGGAAAATCTACTTTATACGACTGTTGTGAGAATAAACTGAGAAAATCCTCATAAAGCATTTAGAACAATTTCTAGAACATAATCACAATAAATATTAGCTATTATTATTATAAAGTAAATATACAGATGAAATAAGGACAGAAATTTAGTAAGCATACACTATATGTTGCTCAATTTCCCAGATTTTTTGTAGTTCAAATACTGACAGTGGTTTGGATTGACTTTGCAAACACTATTTAAAATGGCATCATTCTGATAGGAGTGTATTCAGCTCTTACACCTTCTGAAAAATGTGTGCTGACTAGGGCGCTGCTTCTTCCAAACCACGCAAATCTTTTATTCTTCATTCACAGCGGGGACTACGGGAAGAGATTTTTCACAAATATATTTCACTTTAGATTTTTACTTTCTCAATACACTTTTCTTGTTGATGTAGTTGTTCTTCACACAGAACTTATCATATTCCTATCCTCCTCACACAAGCAAATATTGCTTACAGAAGAAAATAATGAACTCTTTAACATGATCTGCAAGGCCCCCACAGTCTAGTCTTAGCCTGCTTCCAACTTCTGCTTGATTACTTTCCAACACAAATTTAATACTCTTGCCAGACTTGATTATTCACCTAATTTATCATGTATTTACATATGCTCACTCATTCATTTCTTTTCATTCATATACTTTATATTTGCTTACTATATGCCAGAAACTTTGCTAGATGTTAGAGATTAAAGATTTTTTAAAATTCACAGGCATGTTTGCATTTGCAGAGAATGAGCCCAACATACAAATGAAGAGCAAACAGAGATGAGATATAAATTTTACGAGTCCCAGGGATGCTGAATTTCTATTCCAGTCCTTGAGGCCATGGTTCCTTCATTTCCACAAGCAACTGTCAACATCTCAGCCACATGAGCCAATGAATCCCTACTTGGCATCAGCGAGTTTGAGTTCAGTATCGGCCATTTTCAAATGAAAGAGTCCTTACTGATATATTGGCCACATTAGGAACTCTGATGACATGGTAAAGCAATGGGAACTAGAGAAATTTTAAGATGCAAATGTATTTAAACGAATCAAAATGTTTTAATGGATCAAAAGTGCATTCAGAAAGCAGCTCTAGTGGACTGTACAGAGATGGATTCAAGGGAGACCAATCTGGCACCTCTTATGCTGTTCAAGAATGTAGTCCTTAATCCTTTAGAATTAAGAGAATTTCTGACTATTGAAAAAGTCTACCAAGGCCCAGTTTATTTGCTGCCTCTTTTTTAGTGTCTTTCTCATCTCACTCAGCTTGAATGAATAGTCCTTTGTTCTGCATTTCTGTAGCACTTCACTTGTACCTCTGACACCAGCCAGTGCATCAGAATCACCAGGAGGGCTTGTTAAAACCAGATTGCTGGGCCCCACCCTGAGAGTTTCTAATGCAGCAGCACTGGGGTGGGACCCAAGAATTCCAAGTTCCAGGTGATGCAAATGATACTGCTCCAGGGGCCACACTTTGAGAACCTCTGCTCTAACACATTTCATTGTAGCTGTATTCTACACTGTTTGCTCATCAGTGTCTGCTGCTAGATTAAAAGTTCCTGAAAGATTTTCTTGTTTATCTTTGTAAAACTCTCAGAAGCTAACATAATGCTTTACATAAAATTGGTATTTGATATGCACTACTGTGTTATTAACTGTGGAGATAAGCATCTTAACATAATAAATTCCCTGATTCCTTCAAAAAATGAACTGTGTAATTAGAAAAAAGATCAAAGGGCATAATATATCTGACTTCTTTCAGGCTAATTTTGATTATGTGTTCTGTTTTCTTTTAATGCTGGGCATAAAGGACAATGATTATTTTCAAATATAAGAAAGCTTGATATGCATGATCCTAGAGAAGTTAAGAATAGCAATTTTCTTCTTCCTTCATGTGTTTCTATTTCCTCTTGATTTAGTTGGCATCAGATAGCCCCAGGGGAGAAAACATTTCAAACGTTTTTCATCCCAATATTTAGAAATGCTGATCACACTAACTTCTTTGTAGTTGTTCATATAGCAAGATATTCTGCCCCTTTAGTTGCCATATAGCTATTAAAAAACACCTAGGAATAAATTTAAACAAGGGGGTGAAAGACCTATTAGTATACTGAAAACTATAAGACACTGAAAAAGACATAAATAAATGGAGAGATATTCCACACTTGTGGATTGGAGCAATTAATGTTAATGTTAAAATGTCTATGCTACCCAAAGCAATCTATAGATTTAATGCAATCCCTATCAAAATACCAATGGCACTTTTCACAGAATTATAAGAAGAAATTCTACAATTTGTATGTAACCACAAAAGATCCCAAACAATCAAAGCAATCTTGAGAAAGAACAAAGCTGGAGGCATGACACTTCCTGATTTTAAAATACATAATAAAGCTATATTAATCAAAACAGTATGGTGTTGTGGAAAAAAAAAAACAAAACAGTATGGGTATTGGCATAAAAACAGACACACAGATCAATGGAATTGAATAGAAAGCCCAGAAATAAACCCACACATACGGTCAATTAATTTACAACAGGGAAAGGAAAGTCTCTAATACACGCTACTGGGAAAACTGAACAGCCACAAGCAAAAGAATGAAAATGAACCACTATTTTACACCATAGACAAAAATGAACTCAAAATGAATTAAAGACTTGAAACCATAAAACTTCTACAAGAAAATACAGGCAGTAAGCTCTCTGACATTGGTACTGGCAATAATTTTTTTGGATTTGACACCAAAAGAAAAGGCAACAAAAGAAAAAATAAAGAAGTAGAACTACATCAAACTAAAAAGCTTTGCATAGTAAAGAAAACTGTCAACAAAATGAAATGGCAACGCACTAAATAGGAGAAAACATTTACAAACCATATTTCTGATAAAGGGTCAATATACAAAATATATAAAGAACTCATACTACTCAACATCAAAAAACAATCCAATTAAAAATGGGCAGAAGATCTGAATAGACATTTTTCTAATGAAGACATACAATGGCCAATGGGTATGTGAAAAAATGCTCAACATCACTAATCATCAGGGATATACAAATCAAAACTACATGATATCACCTCATACCTATTAGAATGGCTATTATCAAAAAAAAAACCCCCCCAAAAACAAAAAAACAAACAAACAAAAAAACAAGAGATAAGTGTTGTAAGGATGTGGAGAAAAGGGAGCTCCTAAGCACAAATTAGTGTAGCTGCTACAGAAAACAGTATGGAGGTGCCTCAGAAAATTAAAAAAAACCTGCCATATGATCAAGCAATTCTACTCTAGGTATTTATCTGAAGAAAACAAAAACATTTACTCAAAAAGATATATGAACCTCATGTTTACTGCAGCATTATTCACAGAAGCCAAGATATGGAAACAACCTAAGTGTTTTTGGATGGATAGTTTTAAAAAATGTGCTACACAAACATACACACACAAACACACACACACACACACAGGAATATTATTTTATTCAGCTATAAAAGAGAAGATCCTGCCTTTTAGGGATGGACTCTGAGGGTATTATGCTAAGTGAAATAAGAAGAGAAAGACAAATATCGTATAATCTGACTTGTATGTGGAATTTAAAAAAAACTAAAAGAAAGCTGAAATCATAGATATAGAGAACAGAATGGTTGCCAGAGGCAGGGAGGGTAAGGGAAGATTGGCAAAAGAGTTGAAGGGAGTCAAAAGGTACAAAATTCCAGTTATAAAAGAAATAAATCCTGGGGATATAATGTACAGCATGGCAACTATAGTTAATAACACTGTATTGCATATTTGAAAGTTGCTAAGAGAGTAAATCTTAAAGGTTCTCATCACAAAAAAAAATATTCTGTAACTATATATGATAATGGATGTTGACTATACTTACTGTGATCATTTTATAATATATACAGTAATGAATCATGTTATAAACCTGAAGCTAATATAATGTTGTAGGTCAATTATATCTCAATAAAAAAACAAAAATAATAAAAACACCAGCTTCAAAATTATTTTTAAACCATGTCATTAAATTAGATTTTTGTAAATTAAAAATAGCATGAAGCCTGCTTTAAACCCTGTGAGACAGGGAAGACCAGTCTGCATGGACTCGTAGGTATTCAGACCCCCAGTTTCTGTAGTAGAATTAACATCCTCTCTCTTATTAGCTCCCGTTGGTAGCTTCTGGAATTGAACATGTCTGGAAACAATACTCTGTTGATACTTGAACCTTTCTCACTGTCTCTACATTGTGGTTCTAGTAGTTGGAATGATCTTTATAATTCTTACAGCATCTCTAGGTAATGGAATAGGGTTTTAGACAGACCTGGACGCAGGATTTAAGGTGCACAGAGAAAAAAGTGTGTGCAGAAGATTTCAAAGTAGCCTTACCTTAGGCATCCTGTGACGTTGTAGAATATATCAAAATCAAGCAAACCATTTGCTTTGGGGTAGTCTCCTTCTGGCCACCCCGAAAAGGGGATGATGATAGTCTCAGTCAGGATAAGTAAGGCTTCTGTTATCATGAGATTCTTGAGTTTGTCACTAGAGGACAAATTCCACAGCAAACCTAGAATGAAAACAGTGCAGGGTTGGGTGAAAATAACTGCTGAAAAGGTCAGTTAAGGCCACTACCCCTAGGGCTATAGCTAGTTATTAAAAATAAGGGGTGGGGGAGATAGCTCCTTCTGTAACTGAAAGAACGTATTTAGAACTCATTAAAGGGCAATGGAAGCTGATTCATGAGAACAAATAAAAACATATATGGGGGGAGGTATAAAACTATAAATCTATGCAGGTCTAAATTAATCTCGAATGTGAATAAAAGTCAGAAACCTTTAAACATTTATTGCTGTTTTTCTTAAAAGATCCTTCCTTAAAGCGGAGGTCACTGAGATGATAAATTCAGGGCTTTCCAACATGGAGGCTTGAAATAATTCTATGTATTTAAGACTTCGACATTTTTAAGGGGTCATAGTTTTTCTCCCTTAGATGAATAGAGGGAACACCTCCTTCTGTCTCCCTGGTCCCCACTGCCTCCAATTCCACATTACATTTGCCTCCCAATAATAGCAGAAAGGGCCTGCAGATAGCCTTTGACTATGCTTATGCCTGTCCACAGCAGGCTGATCAACATCATCAGTTAATATTTATTAACTCGTACTCAATGATAGCTTTTTATGTCCTCCTGGAATTTATGCTGGCTACCTCACGTATTTCTTATATTATAGTTTGGAAGGAAAGGGGAGACAAGAGTATTTTATCAATCTGCCAACTTTCATGGCCTAAGACTGGTACCATAGTTACTCATTTAACTTTTCCTTTGCTTTTGAATTCCTTTCTACACCCCACCCCCATTAAAGAGAAAGGCCACAAAGCCAACTCAGGAAAAAATTATGATAACAGGATACTGTATTTACTAGTGCATTTGTGAGGTAGACACTAAACTGGGTAGTGAGAAAGAATACGAAATGGCATATACATTTAGGGTTTGTTTTTCTTACAAATTTGGAGCTCATTCTGATTCAGTAGAAGGACTACACGCCTATTACTTGCTATTCCAGTGACTCTCTGCAGGTATAAAGTTGCTGCCAACTTTCATACCTCAGTAAGTTAATCTAACTCACTAGCATCCAGGAAAGAACAAAGAGAGAGGGGACAGAAAGAAAAGGGATCTTCATTTTCTTCCCTATTTCCTCCCCCACCACCCAGTCAATAATTCCTACTTGTTAAATTTACTGCTTTGTCTGTATGAAGAGGAAGTGCAGGTACACAGGGAAGTCTACTTTATGAAAAAAGCAAACATGGCAATCTTGGCTGAATTACATGGTGATATCATCTCCCCTAATTTTAATGACTGAAATAATGGTCTGTTCAGTTAAAGTTTGGTAATTATTCAACCATACTTATATTTGGCCCATCAGTTAGAACAATCTAGGCCTAATGCAGTCTTTTGTGTTTAAATAGTTTACTTTGGCTGTGTATAAGTAACTAATTTCTAAAACAACCAAATTGCCACTGCAGCCTATACTCAGTTTCCATTAGATTCAGCGACACTGGGTCCTGTGTCTTGTAAGGACTAGAATTTTGGCACATGAGGAGGTCTTTTCTTGATCAAACTAGCATTTGAGGTTAGTCATCAGCAGTGTCCCTCAGCCACAGGTTTTGCAACACAATGACTTCATTCCTCCCACTTCATCTTAAAAGGCCCTGGAACGGGGAGAGACAGAATAAAACTCTGAAGGTGGTTGAAGACAATTAAAGGCAGGTTGGGTTTTGGTTACTAAGTTACAAAAGCAAGTTAAAAAGAAAAGAGAGAAAAGGGGGGAAAAAAAGCTTCCTGTTCTAAATAAGCAAACAAATTAAGAGTCTCTGCCTATGGGGGTGGGGGTTAAAAGTGTGAAGCACAAAGACTTTTCCTCTTTTAAAAAAGGACCACACAGGGCACTCAAAGGAAAAGTACACCTTACAATAAACACCAGAGAGGATTAATTTGAACAAAAGGAATGGAATTTTCCTTCAACAGTCAATGTCTTTTATAGCTTGGCATGCAGTATTATTTCTATAGAACTATATGGTTTTGGGCGTTTGAGCATAATTTTTGAATTTTTAATATATGATGTTGTATAGAAATGTCATGCATGCCAAATTTATGTATGGCATGAAGCTAGGAAGGAGCTTAAATGTTCAAGAGAGATTTGAGATTATACAAACTTATACACACACACCCCCTCACACATAATACACACAAAATCAAACACTGACCAATTATAAATTGGGAAAATATGTATGACACTATGAGACAAAGAGTTAATACCTTTAATATACAGAGTTCTTATAAATCATTGAAAATTCAATGACTAGTAGGAAAATTAACTGAAGCTAAAAGGTATTAGAATCCAATATACACAGGAATGCTTGCTCTCTCATAACTAAAGAAATGCAAATTTGACAGCTAGATTATAGAAGGTGAAACCAGAACCAATGAGTGGAAATGCTCAGGAAGGAGGTTTAGGCTCACTGAAAGTATAAACTTCTAAGAGTTTTGAAGAAAATATATCTGCTTGTAAGATCCAGCTGTATCGCCTTAACTGATAAAAATGAGCTCATTCTTTATCAAAATATCGACAAGAAGGTTTTATCCCAAAAACTAGAGTGTCAGACTTGACTAGCAGTTTCCAAATGGGCCCAGTGGCAAACCAGAATCACCAAACACACCCGAGTCTCTTATTTATGTGTAATCTATAGATATTTCCAGGCCACAGGTTTCTTTTTTTAATATTTGGTCAGTCATCCACAGTTGTTGAGCAACTTACATGAGCACCACAATTGTCACTGCAATAAACACAGAGGCATGAAATAAGTGGCAACCTAATATTAAAGGATGCAAAGGTAGTTCAGAGAAGTTCCTTTCTTCAAAACTCAGAGAGGGAGTGTTGGAAGTAAAGAACAGAAGGATGGCATTTGAAAATACTTCAGAGGAGAAGTGATATTTGAGACAGCTACTGAAGGATGAGAGAGTTTTCTAGGTGTGAAAAAGGACTGTAGTCCAAGACAACAGTGGCAAAGATATCGAGACAGAAATTAAAGGCAGTTAAAGTTTGGTAATTATTCAATCATACTTATATTTGGCTCATCAGTTAGAACAATCTAGGCCTAATGCAGTCTTTTGTGTTTAAATAGTTTACTTTGGCTGTGTATAAGTAACTAATTTCTAAAACAACCAAATTGCCACTGCAGCCTACACTCAGTTTCCATTAGATTCAGCGACACTGGGAATAGACCAGCAGATCCCATGGTCATCAGGCTTGTATCATAAGATCTCTGTGTGGCTACAGAGCATAGACTTTATCTTATAGGTAATGGGGAACATAATGGGACAATATTTTCATTTTAGAAAGAAATCATTAGCAGAATGGCGGATAGATGGGGAATGTGCAATATTCAGTCTCAGAGCCAAGTACGAGGCTACCACAAGAGCAGACCAGAGGGCTAAAGAGGCCTTCAACCCAGGCGGTAACAAGAGCAAGAGGAGAGAGGGCAGGTCAGAGGAGTGAGGGAGAGCTCTCTGACCTGCGATTCCCCCAAACAACTCCTCCGCAAAGATGTGTCACCCTCTGCTGTGTAGCCTTGGAAAATTAACTCCCTTGAACCTCACACTGATCATATGTGAATCTTCAATAAAGCCTTATGGAGCTGTCAGGAGGAACAGAGATGAAAAATGAAAAGCCAGAGCTGAGTGACTAGCTCAAAACAGAGGCTTAATAAAAAAAGATGTTTACAAAATAGACAAGAAGAGATTCACATATATGGTTACCTGCTTAGTGTTTTTAAACAAATATATAAATATGTCTTTTTAAGTCAATAATTTATTTCTGAGGCCTAGAAAGCACTTATTTAGCTTTTCTATTAATAGAGCTAAGGAAGTCATTTCGAAGAATTTGTATCAAACACTCAAGTGTTGACTAAATTCAATTAACATGTAATGAACACGCCCTGATAGGGATGTTTGGCTTGTACTAGAAATTCTGGGACTTGCACAATCAACCTCCATTTATTAGCTCTGCAGATTATCTGAAGTAGACTGAACGGTTTCCATGGCATCAATATCACAGACCGGTCTTTAACCTTAGTTTCCTATCCTCTATACAAAAGAAGAGGAAAAGCAGTTCAATGGTTTACTTCCTTGACACACACCCACATATCTTCCCAAACTTTCTAGCTACCATGTACCCTAACCTCAATCGCTCTATTATCTGAGCTTCCTCTAAATGACCAGCAGTTTCTTTCTGCTTCTTTGCTTTGCTAGTGATGTTCACTGTGCAGGAATAACTTTCATTCTCCTTTAAAACACCAGACCAAAACCTATTCTTTTTCCAGGTCTGCAACAAAACATATCTCCTTCAATGAAGTCTTTTTGAGTGTAAAACAGGATAATCTGATTCTCTCTTGTGGTTTATTACTATATTTTATTGAAGAAAATGTTAGCTTCTAAATGTGAGGTTTTTTAAAAATGCCAACCATTACATAATTGTTCATGTTTTAGTAGCTGGAAAATAAAATCCACAACCTCTCTAGACTGTGCTTTTCACTGCCTGGCACTTGAAGGCTACCTGTAAATGTTGGATGAATGAACGGATGAGTGAGATCACTCTTAATTTCTGTAGATATTTTAATATAACTGAAATATGAAAAGAAATCTCCCAGGGGATATGATAGCATGCCAGCAGAGTGGTAGCATCACGCAACCCTTCATATAGTTTTATAAAATTAAAATATATTAATAGAAAAAAATGTGATATTTTAAGATACAAATGGGTAGAGGATATAACATTTATATATATATATATATATATAACATTTATTTATATATATATACACACATATATATGTATATATGTGTATATATACATATATGTGTGTATATATATATATATATATATATATATATATATATATAAACTGTTGTACAATAAAATGAGGATGGCAGAAATGCAAAATGATATATTAAAAAGGGTTAATTTCTTTGGGTCTTAGTTTCCGCACCTGTTAAATTGAGATTTAATATCCAATAATACCTAAATATACCTCAAAGCCTAAGGTTTTTGTTATAATTAAATTTTAAAATGTGTATCACCTGGGACATTGAAGATATTTCAAGTGTCCCCAAGGCAATGCTACTGATGACTGCACTCGGTAATGCTTCCTGCATTCTTTGTAATGTATGCATGAAGCACTACCTGAGAGCTGACGATGAAGGCAGAAGGGTGGGCCTGAACACCTATGAACCATTTTCTCTTCTACCATATGCACAATTCATTTAAATGAAACTATGCTTCTCCGTGCTTCATGGATTACTAAAACTGTTGCTTTAATACTATCTGATTAGTTCATCTTTCTAATCCATTGGGCAGAAAGGAGATATTTATTTGTTCAAATCAATATTTGAATAGAAATATGAAATATTTTTTCTGTTTTTTTGGGGGATGTGGGGTTAGGTGGGCTAGGAAGCTGGTATTTTGAGTTCTTCAGGTGATGGAAGGATTGAAAAATACAGTTTCTGATCTTTTGACTAGTTTGATTAAGTTGATCCTCTGCATTAGGACATTATTTGATGCCCCAATTCACTTTCTTTGTATAGATTTAGCAAGTAGATTGTTGAGTAAATAATAAAAAGAATTGGATGTTCTCGCTGGGTTTCTTCAGAATTCTTTGGATACCTCAAACAATACTGAAACCCCACATATCCTCAAAGTACAAACTGCAGAATTTTCATGCTGTGAGTCTTGTCAAGAAGTTGTTTTAAAGACATCTAGTCAAAGGTGCATACAACTTCTAATTAAAAATATTAAACAAAGCCTCAGAAAAATTTCCACTTCGGTAAAAAAGGAATTCAAACTTGACTTGAATCTGGAGTCTAAGCCAGAAGGTGACTATGTTCCCTGAAAGCCATCTCTCAAATAACAATGAGCCTATCAATCATCTGTTCCAGAAAACTTAAGAAAAATAGGACATAAGACATCTGGCTGGGGTGCACCATGCTTGCTCTTTAGCATTCAGTGAGCACTACCTGTTATTTGCTTTTTAGTCTCCAAGTCTCTGGTCTGTTTCAGCACCTGGAGCAGCCGAGGTACCCCATTGAGTTCAGCTACCTCCAACTTGTTGTCATTGTCTTCAAATACCAAGTTTCTCAAGGCCCCACAGACGGCTCGCTGAACATCTTCATTCTGAACTTTTAGGAGCTGCAGAAGCTTGGGGATGCCGTGAAGCTGATTAACCTGAGGAAGAAGAAGGTGCATATTTCAGATGTTTATTAATTTTGATGTGGCATTAAAGACGTTAAATGTAATATGAGTGAACAGATGAAGTTTACTAATGTTGGTTATAACTCCCATCAGTCAACAACTATGTGTTGTATAATCTGAGACTCACAGTGTACAACATACTCTGGCTATACAGTATCTCTTGTTGAGGAGCTTACAATAAATTTGGGAAGTTAAAACAAAAACCTATGAAAAAATTGAAAGGGAAACTTTAACAATAAAGGGTGGATAAGTGATAGCTAAGTGGGTAGAGAGTCAGTGATAAAAACCTTGAGAGAACTGGGAATTAGAGTAAAGAAAGTTTTATGGAAGAATAACCACATTACATGAGCTTTTTTTCTGAACAGAACTTCAAAGTCAATTTAAACTGAACAGAAATTACCTTCAGCAATGGTAGAAATAAAAATTCATTTACCATGACAACCATAGTAGCAATGCAAACTAACCCTAAATGTAAGCCATTTTTATGATCGATCGCTTTGAGTATTTAAAAGGGTTTATGTAAATTATTCAAACATTTTAAGTAACATAATATTACACTTGTTAACGTGCTATTTTAAACTATTTCTTCTATCCAAATATGCAAGAGAGAGCATGATGTCTATTAAAAAAAGGGCCAGAACTAGGACTAAGAAGAACAATAGATGGTTTAGATTCTGAAATCTATGGCTATTTGAAAAGAGGCCAAGTAATAGTAATCTGAGCAAGGTGATTTTGTGTTTTAGGTTGCAAATATTACTTAAAGAAATCAAAAGTTGGCCAGAAGATGGCTGAAGAGATATAAGAAGTTGCAGATTGAATGCTTTCTTTCTCAAGGCTTCACTTAGCATCTGATTAAAAATTTTTTAAGTTGGTAAGAACTTTGGTAAAAGATCTCATTTTCACCATCTTAACGCAGACATTCTAAGGAAATAAGCTGTGAATGGGCATGAGTTTCCCTTTCAGATAAAGTTCATCACTTATGAACAATGCCTAATTACACAGCAGTTTACACTCAGAGGAGAGCTGCACACCTGGCCAGGGGCACATTTTCATATTTTCTATGTATCATCAAACTCTGGCCTCCCTTTAATAGACAAATAAATGGTATTTAAGACTCAGTCTTCCAAACTGACATCTTCCTTTGTTAGAATTGGGGAGGAGACTAGCAAAGCAGAAATGAAAGTCAAAATTGTATAATAATCTAAATAATAAAAAATAACCACAATAATAAAAATAAAACAAAAATAACAACTCTTCCTCCCACTTCTATCATTAGGAAGTGTCGGCATAGTGTTAAGAGTATTATGTATATTATCTAATTAATAGCTTGCAAGAACCTTAAAAAGAAAGCACACTTTTGGTTCCTTTAAGGCTTCACTGGTGGTAATGAATAATAAATACTTCACTTATTGGCTCCCTTCAGAGGAGACATTTGCAGAACAGGAGACAATTGGGAAACAGGCCACAGAAATTTTCATGAGCCACGTCTACAGTCATTTTAATATATTTGTATAGCAATGCTAATGATAAAGATTTTTTAACTATCAATTAAATCTGTCCAACAGACCATCTATTTTATCACTTCATCTATTCCCATTATTACATTTCTTTAAAAGCAGAAAGGCAAAATTTATTTAAAAGCCTGTAACTCACGTTCCCCTAATTCCATCAATTTCTATTTCATAGTTGGGTTTTAAGGTGGTTAAAAACACTCCATAAACTTCATAAATGCCAAACAGACTAAATTTTCACAGTAGCAACATAAACATTAGATGAAAAAAGAAAATCTTGTTTGTCCTAGAGGTATTTTGGTAGCTTTAGAAATATTATATTACTTAATTTATAATTTATAGGTTGCCTTCTTCAAAATATAATGTGAAGTGGCTTACCAGCCATACTGCATTTCCTGCTGTGATGACAGCATAGTGACAAGTGGCATGTGGAGGCCTCCATTGCTCTGACTGGGGACTGTGGATGGCAGGCTTCTGTTTAACAGTCTTCTGACCTGTTCTCTTACCCTGCCACCTTTATCCCTCTGGCTTTCAGCACTTGCCCCAGCCCGGAAAGAAGGAACTGCATTCACACCATGCTCAGATAAATGCTGAAATCCGACTACAGCTACTTACTGTAGAAACTGACTCCTTAGTATCTGGCATCTACCCCACATTTAAAAATAGATTTTATTTCCTTTTATCCACTTTATCAAGCAAATGGATATAAATCATATCAAATGCATGAAGTGGATGACATTCTCATTGCATGTAACTAAGATATTAGTGATGAATCCTATACACATTAGGGCCAATGTCACGTGTGCTATTCTTCCCCCTTTAAATTCAGGGAAGCAGCTGGAACCAGAGAGGTTACATATGCGTCCCAGTTATACTAAATCCTCAGGGGATTTGTTCTCCCTTTGGGGAAAGGAAAAAAAAAGAAAAAACAACATGAATGTTTCAGAACTTCAAAAGAGCTTTCATTTGAGACTGGTTTCTAAATATATAAAGAGCAGAATCACATATTAGAATTTTAACTTTCTCTTTGACTCTATTCTGATCCTCTTCCCAGATTCCGGTGGCAAATAAGCAGAGGGAACAGGCTGATTCTGCTGGGGTAAAGGCTCCCTCATGCCCCGGTGCATTTTCTCGCACTTCCTTTCCTGTTGGGAATGCCCTACCCACTCTGCCTCTCTTCTGGCAAAGCTCTACTCATCCTGTATGAACCGGCTCAAATGTCACCTCCTCTGTGAAATGTCACTCTCTCTGTCTCTCATTAGAGTTAATCACTTCCTGTAAATTGGGATAACCTTTCAGGAAGTCAATTGGCAATTTGTGTCAAAAACTAAAGATATTCACTTCTATAAACCTTCATTAGGAAATAATTTGAAATGCACACATGGACTAACACAGAATAATAGTAACTATATTATTTATAATAGTAAAAAATGAGAACCATAACTGTCCAACAATGGGGGAAGACTGGGTAATGATTGTTACATATCCACATGCTGAGGTTTCCTTGTGAGGGGCAGAACAATGTTTGAACTGACAAATATTTTATTTGTCATTACAGTTCCCTCATCAGTCAAATGGGGATTGTGTAAGATTAGCAATTGTGCACTAGGCACAAGTCATTCAATACATGGTTGCTACTACTATGCTACCATAAAATATTTACAAACTATTAATGTTATGAGAAAATGCTTATGATATAATGTTATTGATTAAAAGGTGACTAAAATATCTATGCATTTCCATCCATAAACACATACATAAAAAAAGGAATGAGATTAAGGGGTTTGGGAGAAATGGTGGGGGTATAAATTATGAACGGGGCTTGCTACTTTGTATTTTTTTTAAAAAATCAAATATTTGTGCATGCTTTTAAAATCAAAACAAGAAAATCCTACAAATAAAACTACCTATTCAGTTTGATTCCAGCTATGTACATATATGCACTAAAAAAAATCAGAGAACAAAACTAAAATGATAACAATAGTTGGACTGTGGGTATATATTTTTCTTTGTTCTTAATTTCTCAAATTTCTTATTAATGAATTTGTATTAGGTTTATAAAAAGATTTTACAAGACAGTTATGGCAGTCACTGTTTTGGTGATACGATCTGAAGCAGGCATAAAAATAAAACCAGTTTAAGAGAGCTTTGCAGATTAGATTAAGGAATTTGTCTTTTATCCTGCAGGCAAGCAGGGAAGCCTTTGGAAGGTCTCCCAGGGTGCTGTGAGGAGTGGATGAGAACAGAAGGGAGATCAATTAGGAGGTGGCTGGATTAACAGAGATGATGGTGACAGGGATCAGCTGTCACACTACCCGGGTGAGCTAACACTCACTTACATAGGAAATAATATTCTTTGAGTTATTATTTCCAGGCAGGCCTTGTACAATTATCCGACTGCATTCTCACAACAACTCTGCAGTAGGACTGTTATTTTAACTTTAAAGATAGGAAAGCTGAGTCTTAGGTAAAATATCTTGCTTGAGGTCACCACCCACATAATTAGGGTGCTGGGACTCAAACCCATCACTGAGTGACTCCTGATGTCAATGCTCAACCAACCAAGTGTCTCACCTCCCAAGCCAGCAGGAAGAACAAGTTTAGAAGGAGGATTGGATAGTGGAAAAGGAAAACAAAAGAAGATAACATGTTCATTTTTGACAGTGATGATGAGTTTGGTGGAAAGTCTAGGAAATAGCTGGAAATATGGTTTGGAACACAGGAAAGAAATATAGGCTGGAGATGCTATGAGTCATCAGCATCTAGATCCTACATTAATGGAAGCCACAGAAGTAGATAAGGCAGGTCAGGAGATGGTGTTGAATAAGAAAAATCCCAGGAGAGCATCTAAAAAACACTTAAGGGATAGGTCGAGGATACATTTTTCACAGAGGAAACCTGAAGGAGACAGAAAGATGGAAGAAGAAGCAGGAGACTCTAGACCAAAAGAAAGTTTCAAAAAGGACAGAGGGATTGATGGGTATGAAATGCTGAGAGTCCCAATCACATAAAATAAGAATAGAAAATTTGCCACTGGTTTTAAAAGTTATGACTTAAAATTTTGACCTTTATGTCCAAATCATAATTGTGTTTTATACATAAATTAAAAACCATGGCGCCTTGCTTAATATTAGAGGAATTTTGTTAATGTTTCTGGATTATAACATCATAATTCTTAGATTTTCTACAAAGCATATTTTTAGTTTTCAACAGTTTTCATGTTTCATTATTGTCAAAAGCAGTCTTTGTTCTAGTTTTATCACTGAGTAAGTTAGAAGGCGAGCAGAGCTTCAATTCTAAAATGATATTTGTAATCAAATTAGTAATTTAAGAGAGAACGGAAATTGAACGGAAATTGAGCCCAACTTGGGTAACGAAAGAAAAATCCAAGTAATTCCATATTATAAAATGAAAGCATGCATAATATGCCTAGTTTTGAAAGACTGGGAATAAAAATGATTTAAACATCTGTCTGATTTAGCCATAGAAAGGACTAATTTTAGCCAATTCTCTTCATCTATATTTATACAAAAAGTATAAATATAGCTAAATATGTTATTTAAAAAAAATCTTTACTTATTCCTCCTATGGAACAAACATATAAGCAAAGGGTCAGTGAGAAATACCCAATAATTATATAACTTTTTAAACTAAAAATAAACTAGAAGTGGGGATAGGTTTTTTAAAGCAATACCTAAAATACAGATGCCAAGAATAAAAATATTGACAACTTTGACTTCATAAGAATTTTTAAATCCTGCATGATGAAATAAATATACCATAAGATACGTAACACTGGATTATATATAAATAAAGAACTACAAATCATTAAGGAAATACCTATCTTAGTAGAAAAAAAATTCAGTGGATAAAAAAATGACCATCAACTAAAGAAATACAAGGTAAAAAAAAAATACACCAGAAAGTGCTCAACTTTATGATAAAAGAAATGCAAGTGAAAAAATTAGAAGCTCTTTTGTCTGACTCTACTTTCCTGATCTTCAAGATTAACACATTCTCTTTTCCCTTTGTGAAATTTACTGAATCTCTGAGTACTTTCATGGCTGTCAGGTTACTCTATGTTGGGCTTTGCACTCTCATTTCTACTAGTTGAGTTACATGTTTACCAAGAATAACTTAGGTTTGATTCTCAATGTATTTATGTTAACCATACTTGTTATAATTACGTAATATATTTACCTATTCTGAAAATAAATGAAATATAGGGATAAAAGGTGTTCTGTCTCCCTGAAAACTAGTCTGAATGCTTTGGAAAGACTAGATTAAAGGGGAAGTGCTTAAGAAAGCTCTGTAATTATTTGTGGGCAAAATTAATGTAAAAGACTATAGAAAATGTAAAAATTTAGAAGGATTTGAACTCAGATGAATAAGTGCCATTAAGGTCTCATTTCATTTTAAAGAAACTAAAACTGGCAGATGATACATAATGGACACAGTTTATGTATGAACAATGATGACAAACTATAAATTTGTGTGTGTATAATTTTAAAAAAGATTTTCTCTATAACTGGTTAACTGACCGTTAGTCTCGATTTCAAAAAATAGGAAAATTTTTACTATAAAGATACTTTTTTTTGCTTATTAGATTAACAAAAGCAAACAAAAAAGAACAATATCTTGCAGTAGTAATAGTGCATATAAATGAGGACTGTGACACCATGCTGATGGGAGTATAAATTTGTACAGTTTGGGGGAGGGTTTCTTTATCAAAATTTTAAATGACTCAATAATAAAAAGAACTGGATTTACTTATTGCCTGAAACAATTTTATAAACCATGCAAAACATACAATAATTTCAACAATTGGACATGAGGCAATGGTGGATAGTGATCCCTAAGAAACGGAAAACAAACAGGTGAGCCCTGCTGCTGCCTCAGATCATGGCCTCCAGAGTTCCTAGGCTATGGTGCAGAGAGGGAAAACCTAAGTGGAATTCAGCAAGCAGATTTGAGGGCACACAGTGCAGAGTCCGAGAAGAACAAAGAGGCCAGTGTTTGCAGGGATGAGGACCAGCAAGAAGAGAGCTGCGCAGAAAGAGAACTCCTGAGATCTGCAATGGGTCTCCCTCCAGTAACAAGTAGAATATTACTTAGTGCATTTGTGTGAGGAAACTGACTGAGGCCAGGGAAATAAACACCTAAAAAGATTTAAGAGATCAGCTCTTCATGATCACACAGACCCACGAATGCTGCCTATTCTCACTAGCAACCAGAAAACTTTATAATTCATGGTGCATTAGATGGAGTTCCCAGAAGTGTATTGCTTTAAGAAGTGGAGACTAATTAGTTCTAGAACAAATGCTGCTCTGGTCCCACCTAACAAATCCTAAAAGCAGGGTTTAAAAGAATCAAATTGTTTTCAAGTAACTTAACTGCATTCTAGAGTAAAGCTCAAGAATATTTACAGAAAAATAAAAATATCCAGCACCCCAAAAGATAAAATTCTTAATACCTGGCATTTAATAAAAAATTTCCAGGCGTGCAAAGAAGAAAAATATGACCCATAATGAGGAGAAAAACCAATCAACTGAAACCCACCAAGAATGGACACAGATGCAAGAATGAGCAGACAAGGTCATTCAAGTAGCTGTTTTAACAGCCTCCTATATGTTCAGAAATCTTGAGGAAAGATGGGACATGTTAGGTAGGGACATATTAGATATTTTAAAAACTCAAATTTTAATTCTAGAAATGAAAACTATAATTTATGAAATAAAAAGATCACACTGAATGAGATTTATGGCATATTGAAACATTGCAGGAGAAATGATTTATGAATTTAAAGTATAGCAACTGAACTTATCCAAAAGGAAACACACAGAGGAGGAAAAAAAAAAAACTAAAAAAAGAAAAAGAATACAATATGAACGAGCTGTGAGACAATTTCAAGTAGCCTAATACGTACGTAACTAGAGTTCGCAAAAGAGGGACAAAAATATTTGAAGAACTAAAGGTTGAAAATTTCCAATGAAAATACCAAAATCTGATGAAAATTAGAAATCCACAAATTTAAAAAGCTCAGTAAACTCCCAGGTATAAGAAACCTAAGGAAAACTTCACCAAGGCACATTGTGACCAAATTGCTCCAGAAAATCTTAAAAGCAGCTTGGGTGGGTGGTAGTGGAGGGGGTGGGGAAAGCACATTATGTACAGAGGAATAATAAGGATGACAGGAGATTTCTTGTCTGAAACACTGCAAGTGAGAAGACAATGGAGCAACACCTTTCAAGTACAGTAATCAAACCGCTGTCAACCTAGGAATCTATTGCTAATGGAAATATTTTTTGAAAGCAAAAATGAAATTCTTTTTTCAGACATTCAAAAGCTAAAATAATTAATCACCGGTAGACTTTCATTAAAATAAATATTAAAGAAAATTCTTCAGGCAAAGGGGAAGTGATAACAGATGACATCTATACAAAGAAATGATGAGCACCAGATACTCAGATGAAATGAACAAAGTCTTTGAAAGACACAAACTACCAAAGGTCGCTAGGAAGAAACAGCCCAAATAGTCTCATATCAATTAAAGAACTAGAATTTGTACTTAAGAAACTTTTCACAAAGAAAATTTCAGGATGAAATGGCTTCACTGGTGAATTCTACCAAACATTTAAGGAAGAAACAATATCAATTCTAATCAAACGCTTTCAGAAAATTGAAGAGACCACTTTGCTATTTATTCTATGAGGCTAGTATTATCCTCAATCTAAAACCAAAGACATTATAAGAAAAAAAAAGCTGTTGACCAGCTTTTTTAATCCTTTATAAATGCTGCTGTATAAATTCTTAACAAAATTTTAGCAAATCTAATTTAAAAATAAAAAAGGGACAGAACCTTATAACCAAGAGAGTTTTATCCCAGAAATGGAATAACATTTAAAAATCAATTATTACCAAAATTAAAGTAAAAACCATGGAAATATTTCAACAGATACATAAAAAGCATTGGATAAAATCCAACAGCCATCTCTGAGTAATAAATAAATAAATAAATAAAAGTAAACTCTATTAAATTGGGGATAAAACAGAAGTTATTTAACTCAATATGGTGATTTATGAAAAATCTATGCCACAGAAAACATCACATTCAATGGTGAAAAGCTTTCAGCTTTTCCTTTAAGATCAGGAACAAGACAAGAATGCCCAATCTTGCCACTTTTATTTGACACTGTATTGGAAGTCCCAGCCAGAGCATAAGTCTAGAAAAAATAATAAGAAGCATCCAAATTCGAAAGGAAGAAGTAAAACCTAAACAAACAAACCAAACAAAACCAAAATCCTACATACAGAGAAGGGGCTGGTGATTGCCAGAGGTGAGGTTGGGGGATAGGTGAAATGGGCGAAGGCAGTCAAAAAGTACAAATTTCCAGTTATAAAATTAATGTACAGCATGGTGACCACAGTTAGTAATACTGTACTGTATAGTTGGAAGTAGCTAAAAGAGTAATCTCAAAAGTTCTCATCACAATAAAAAAAATTTGTAACTATACATGGTGATGGATGGTAACTAAACTCACTTCGATGATATCATTTCACAACATATACACATATAGAATCATTATGTTTTATACCTGAAATCAATACAATGTTATATGTCAATTATATCTCGATTTAAAAAAAGGGAGGAAAAGCGGTGTTAAAAAATACTAAAATCTAAAAAAATTCCCTTTCTTAATAGCCCACAAAATTCCTTTAGGTTAAATTCCTCAAAAATAAACAAATAAACAAACCAACAAACCTAGAGGTAGCATCGTACTTAATCGTGAAAGACTGAATGCCTTTTCCTTAAGATCAGGAACAATACATGTCCACTCTCACTTCTTTCTAACATTGTTTACTGGGGGAGGGTCTAATCAGTAGAAAAAGAAAAAAGAAATAATGAAATTTAAGCCATCCAGATTGGAAAGGAAGAAACAAAATTGTATTTGTAGATTCATCAAATTTTCTACATAGAAGGTCATGCCATTTGCAAATAAAAAAAGTGAATTTAGTAATTGTAGACTTAATATAGACTTAATATAAATCTACAGTAATCAAGACGGTGTGGTATTTGCATAAAAACAGACAAACTGATCCATGGAAAAGAATAGGTAACCCAGAAATAGACTTACACATATGTGATCAATTCTTTGTCAACAAAGGTGCAAGAACAATTAAGTACTAAAAGGATAATCTTTTCAATAAATAGTGCCTGAACAATTGAATATACATATATATTTTTAAAAGAAACTTCTACCACATCTCGCAATATATATAAAAATTAACCCTAAATGTACCATAGACCAACTAAAAAATCTAAGACTTAGAAAACTTCTAGAAGAGAATATAGGAGATTATCTCTGTGACCTTAGAATACAGAAAGATTCTTTGAATGTGCCATGAAAAGCAGGATCCATAAAGGAAAAAAATTGATAAATTAGACTTAATTGAAATTATAAACTATTAAGAGAATGAAAAGACAAAATGCAACTGGGAGAAAATATTTCCATATTGCATATCTGAAAAATGATTTATATCCAGAATATATAAAGAATTATCAAAATTCAATAATAAGAAAACTAAAGACTCCACCTAAAAATGGAGAAAAGGTTTGAACACACATTTTACCAAAGAAGATGTATGGATGGCAAATAAGCACATGAAAAAATGTTCAACACTATTAGTCATTAGAGAAATGCAGATTAAAACCACGATGAGATACTGCCACAAATTTATACCAACTATATCAAGTACTGGGATGTAGAAGAAGTGGAACTCTAATACATTGCTGTGGGGAATGTATAATGGCACAGTTACTTTGTAAAACAGTTTGGCAATTTCCTAAAAAGCCAAACATTCACCTACCATGTCATCCAGGCTTTCCATTCCTAGGTATTTACCCAAGATAAATGAAAACATGTGTTGTACACATATGTTCACAGCAGCTTTATTTGTAATAGCCAAAGCTCAAATGAGCATTAACAGGTAAATGGATAAACAAAATGTGTACCCATATAATGAAATACTACTCAGCTACACACACACACACACACACACACACACACCTTTTGATACATACAACATGAACGAAACTCAAAAGATATAAGGTGAGTAAAAAGAACCAGGACCAAAAAAAAAAAAAGTGCTATACTGATTCCACTTATGTAAAATTCTAGAAAATCCAAAACAATCTATAGTAACAGAAAGCAGATCATTGATTGCCTGGAGTCTGGAAGTGGGCAGGGGAAGAGTGGGATGTATGGATTACAGAGAGGCAAAAGGAAATTTTGGAAGTAATTGATATGCTCATTATCTTGATTGTGCTAATGGTTCCACGGTGTCCAAACATATGTCAAAACTTTGTCAAATTGTACCTTAATAAAGCAGTTAAAAAATGAAAAAAAAAACCAAAAACTGGTACATTTATATAACAGAAATCTATGCAGCAGCTTAAAAAATGAAGTAGGGCTAATATATATTGAAGATTTCCAAGATACAATAATAATTGAAAACAAAATACAGAGTACTATAAGTAATCTGCCACCATTTGTGATTTTGTTTTAAACAAAAAAGGATACTCAATCAACCCATCCAATAATTGTTTATACATGCATAGAGTATCTCTTCAAAGATACTCAAAAACTGATGAGAGGGAGAGAGGAAGAGAGGGTGGGAAGGAATGAAGGAGGGAGAAAGAGAGAGGGAGAGGTAGAAGGAGAGGAAGAAAGAAAGGGAGAGGAGGAGGGAGGGAAGGAAAAAGGGAGGGGGAGAGAGAGAGAAAGAGAAATTAAAGAGGGAGGGAGCAGAGAGAGAATGGGAGAGTAATAGACAAAGAGGGAGATGAGAGTAGGCTGAGTTTGGAGTGAAAGAAACTCACTTTTCACTGCACACCTTTTGAACTATGATCCCCGCCCCCATAAATGTACCACTTTTTAAAACGAACATAAAATTGACTTCCTTTGTGGGCATCTGTCCTATGGGAACACTTGTGGAAATGCCAAAAGATATATGTAAAAAGCTGTCCACTGAAAGATTGATATGTTAATAAAATTATTTAATGAAAACAAAAATTAGAAAGTACAGATTGTTAACAACTGTTTCTGGGGATGGCTCCAAGGGGGAAGTTAGAGAGACATAGAAGAGGGACGTTTGTGTGGCAACCTACTTTCTAAATTTCTGAATTGCAAGAAATTTTTTTGGCAATGAGTGTATATTTCCTTTTAAATTAAAAAGTCTCAAAGTTTTTTATTTTTATTTTATTTAATCAATTTATTTTTAAAATTGAGCTATAATTGTAATTGACATATAAATCAATGAAAATGTTTAAAAATTTAAGTAAATTCTTGGTTTCAGTTTGCAGGGCCACCACAATAGATGAGAGAGTGTGCTAGTTTTGCACCAGACTTAAGTGATACTCACCCTTTTCCGTGCTTCAGATTTCTGGAAGCACTCATGCTGTATGAAAGTAGCTGCAGCAGAAATCCTGGCTGGTGGCGTGTGGTCTGCATCAAGCATACTCACTGCCCGCTCCAGAGTCATCTCCACGTCTGCATTCCTAGACAAACAGTCATAGTTTCAGCAAAATTCCAAATCTTCTCCCTCCTGCCTACCAACCTAACCCACTGGAGATGACTCAGCAATATCAGGAAGCACCTAGAGTATCTGAGACTTGGCTCTTCTTCAGCCAAGAGAAACGTCAGCACCTGAGATCAGAAGGTATAGGAAGCTGGTAACAGGAAATACGCCAGCTCCGATCAGATCAGCATCGGAAGATGTCATTCAATTAAGAAGAATTATAACATACACCAAAGAAAAAAATGAACTCTGTTTAAGATAATTATATCTTAAAAAGTGACTTTAAAAGCACAATAAGACTTTACATGGAATTTAAAAGAAATCTGGTTACAGAAATTTAAAAAAACTATTGCTACTCTGGTAATGTAACACCTATAGAGAGAAAACACTTTTCCTCAATAATCATTAGATTTTTCTCAAAGCTGCTCAGAAATTATTTCACCTGAAAATAAGTTTTTAAGAAAACGATTCTAAAAATGTTCTTGTTTAATGAATTTAACAGTATGTATACAGTAAGAGCACCAGGAAAACTGAGTTTGTTTTGTTAAAATAAGTCATGCTGGTGCGACAAAATCCATCAGGAATTATAAAAGCAATTACAAGTATGCTTTTTCTTTAAAAAAAAAATATATTCTGTTATTATTTGTTTGCCACTGTAATGACATTGAGTTTATGTCTAGCTAGTAGCATATCTTTGTTCTTTACTAATTACAAGTATTTACAGTGGTGATAAAATCTGATGCAGTTTGACATAGAGAAGATGATTTATAGAGGACAAGTAACATTGCTTCTTGTAAAAACCAATAACTCCCCAATGCCTCATAGAAGGATACTGTTTTCTCCCTTATTTCTGCCTGGAGAGTGACTAGATTAGGAAGTTTATTATCAATGCAGTCCCTGCTTCCTTAAGTACTGCCTCAGAGAAACTGCTCAGGAGGATAACATCTCAGAATTGTGGTTAACACATGCCTTGAAGACGGTAACCCAGGTCCCTTCTTTGGCTTCAAAGTAGGTTATGCCTGATTCACTCCAGGTAAGAGACACCAAAGACACCCTAAGGGGTGTTTTCCAGTAACTGCCAAGCAAGCACAGTGAGTAAACTCTCTCTTAAATCAGGCTAACCCACGATATATGCGCATGTGTACAGATGTGAGTATGCATAGTGTTGTGAATGGTGCATTTGTGTTTGAGTGAATGTGGCGCAAGTGAGGGGATAAGAGAAACGAGCCTCATGACTAAAAACTAATACTCACTGCTTCTGAAACGCATGTTCAAACACAGAAGTGTTACCTCATGAGTATAAGAGTATTAAAAATGAAGCAGAAAACAGTTCTGGCATTCACACTGAGGATTATATAATGATCTCATATTTTAAAATATTGTGCCTCAGGAATCAATTTAATTGGTAAAAAAAAATGCAAGCTATTATCATTAAAACAAAAATGAGTCATTTTTATTTAATATTAACAAACCTTTTAAAAGAGATGGAAATGTTTTAAATGCATGAACTCCAATGCCTTTATAGAGAAGCAAACTTTAACAGTCTCAATTTTAACAGCAATTTTAAGTCTTTACCATCTAAGACTAGAGATTTTAACTGATATCAGATCACTCATAAGAACAGCCTTCTGTTTAATGCAACTTTTAAAAAAAAAGATTTAGCCACTAATCTACTTCATAAGTCATAAATGACTCAGGAAGGTTTGAATTTCCCAAGTCTCTAACACCCACAAATAGTTTCATTACTCAAATCTTTATTTTCCGAAAGGTAATTCACAAAGAAGCTCTGCATTAACTCCTAGCTAATCCAAAGTCATTTTACTTTATCATTAAAAACAATTCCCAAACTGAATGAAGACTTCCTCAACAGAAGGTTTGCTGGAGCTGTCAGGATGTCAATTTTCTATTTTGTTACTGTCTGTGAAGTCCAGTTCTGAAACAGAGTATGTTCTCACCCCAGTCTGGCTCCATCTCCTACCATTCTCAATACCCTCTCTCCTACCTCCTCTGCTGATGACCCCATCTTCCAGTCACACTTGACTTTTAATCATTCTCTAAACAATGTGTGCCTCCTCACAAGCCACTCTCTCTGATTTTTCTAGAAAGTCCATCCTTCTACCTAATTCTTATCTATTCTTCGAGACTCAGTTCAAATATCCTCATTTCTGTGAAACATTTCCTGTGCCCCTATCCCCAGGTAGAGCTACTCCTTTCCTTCTCTATTCTCCTACAGCACTCCCCACTCCATTCTTTTCTCCCTCTCTTTTTCTCTTTTTCCCTCCTGCCTTCCCACTTCCCGTCTTCTCTTCCCACTCACTCATACAACACTTCTTGAAGGCTGCATAAATGTGGCTTGGGAACGGGCTTGGGGAGGGGAGAATCAGGAAGAGCAGTTATTATCCTTAAACATACTCTCCAGAAGTGAGTCTTTTCAACAATTTAGTTAATATGTTAAAATGATGCCAATTTAAATGAAAAATGTAGAAGGAAGCACTGTAAAATAGCCTTGGTCAGAATATGAGATATTACATACAGCAATAAATAACAAATGGTACTTTTTTATGTGTGCAATCTCTCAACAACCAGCATTCCTGCCAGCCAACAACATAGCCCTTCTGCAGGCTGATTCCCAGGTATTAGAATAAAGCTACACCTCTGAAGGCCACGAGCATGGGAAAATGAATGGAAAGCTCCTGCGTGTTGCCACAGCTGCTTAGGAAATGCAAATTCCCCTACCTCACAAAGATTTTAAGTGTGATGAAAGCACTGCTTTGGAAAGATGACTTTGGAGTGGTTATGTGTTTCTAGAGACAGTCTGAGAGTAAAAGAGTCTCAGCAGAAGCAATAAAGCCTTGAACGGGGCTGTTAATGGAAAGAAAGATAAAGTCGAAAGAGACCTGAAGAATCAAAGAACTAAAGAAGTTGGTAATTAAGGAGATGTGGAGGGAAGTTAATATGATACCTTTTCTGCTCTATGCCATTCTATGTCACACACTTGACTGATGATCCCCTAGAGATCCAGTCTCTCTCCTTAATCTCCTTAGCACATCTCTTGTTTGTCCTGAGTTCCTATATACACTAGTGTGTACCACACAACCTAGCACTTGATGGTGTGTCTTACTTTTTTTTTCACTCGTCCTCTCTAGACTTTTACATATCCCACTCAATTCTTCTCTCTTATGGTGCTTACTGCAGTGCTGGGTACACTGGAGGAAACAAATATTCATTTGCTGAACTACCAGTAGCCCATAGGTATAGAAATTATAGGTTCAGAAAACTGATCTAGAATTTTTTACTTGGTGATTTCCTGAACCTTTTTCATCAGTCTGATTTAGAACAGGTGTTAACTGTTTCTCTTCTACTCCCATGTCTCGGTTTTCAGCTGCATTAGTAGTAACTGTCTGACCAGTCATTCTTCTTTTGGAAAGGAAGATCCATTGTTTAATATCTTATGTCATTAGATGGGTTTATAGTTTTATCTAGCTACTCTACAGAGATGTTCCACAAATATGAAAGAACACTTCTTTACAGGTGAGACTTTCTCTATACATCAAAAAAATAGATTCCAAAAATAGGGGCTGGACAGATTTGAAATGTGAGACAACACAAGGCAAGAGAGAACAGTTTCAGAAGTAGGACTCTCGGGAGACAGCCTAAGGAACTGAAATGAGCCAAGGGGCACACCAAAGGAGGGGAGTCAGGTATAGACGCCACCTTGATCATTTATTGTCCTCATTATAGGAAATACCTCTGACTTTCCTTTTCACAGAGAGTAAATTTTTCAAGAAGAGTTCATTTCTAGTTTCTAGGATGGCAACTTTAAGAATCACTGAGAATGGGTTTCTTGTCATTTATTTTAAATTTCTCGACCTAAAGTATTCCGTCTATTCTTTGAGATATAATTATTCTAATAAAATTTACCCTACCCATTAAAAAATAACCTGAAATAGTATGATTAATATTTCTAGAATTTGAACAGCAAAAGAACCTAGATGGTAAAAAGTAAAGAGTTTATATTTCATTTCTTCCTTCTTTAATCCTTTCATTCTTTCACCATTCATTTTCACAGTGACTATTATGGACCTACTTCTGTTTTAGGGTGCTGAGAATATAAAGATGATAAGACACATTCACAAGAAGTTCAAAGTCTAGACAGAGAGCAGATAAGTAAATGAATAACCACAGTATATTATTCAGTGGAGACACCCACCCCGTGCAGCTAACTGGGGCATCTAAACTAGATTGAGAGGGGAGTGTTCAGGGAAAAGGTGGAATCTGAGCTAAGCCAGGCAAAACCAGAGCTACTGGGGGAAAAGCGATAGATACGTAAATAGATGAATGGATGGGAGGAAAGGAGGGAGGAAGAAAGAAAATATATGAATGAATATCTTCCATTAAGAGAAATAAAGAAGTTCCGAGTGGTTTGAGTGTTTATATGGTTGTATGTTTGGGGATGGTGGTGATGAAGGGTGGAGATTAGAAAGAGAAGACACTGGTGATAACCAGGGGTGAAAACGTGGGCCTTGTAGGGTATGTTAAAAAGCAGGAAAACTTGGTGGAATTATGAAAAGGTTACAAGCTGGAGAGAGAAATAATCAGATTTGAGAAAGTCATTCTAAGAGTCCTAGAGAAGGGTTCTGAGCAAGTAGAACCAGAGGCAGAGAGACTTATGCAATAGAGATGGAAAGAAGAATACAACTTTAAGACCTATTAAAGAGATAAAAAATATGGCTTGGTGATAATGTGACTGTAGAGGGAGAAAATAAGAATGACCACCAGGTTTGTAAATGGTGAATTTAGTATGAAGTGATGGTTAGGAGCAGAGGGCAGGAAGTTAGTTATGGACATACTGAGTTTAGAATGTCCAAGAGGTTTTTAGAAATACATACAGATCGAAGATTGAATTAAACATGGTGGCGTGAGAGATGTCCCCAGATCTCTCCCCTTGAAACAACAATAAACTGAACACCGAAAACTTAACAAAAAACACACAAACTGCACACCAGCACGTCTGAGCATGCGATCTGTACTTAAGAGCTACCACAGGTCAGAACCCCGATTGATGGGTGGTGGACTGGAAGAAACAAAGAAGCTGCCTCTCTCAGCTGGAGCTCCCTGTAGGAAGAGGGGGAGGGGAGAAAGAGTGGTGAGTTCCCTGAGCAGCCCTGCCTGAGAGTGCTGTGAGTTCCACAGGGATGGTGGCAGTGCCCAATCATCAGGGCAGAAGGCAGAGAAACAAGGAATGCAGAAAAGCGGGGACAGCAGAGAAACAACAGTTGATTTTTACCAGTCGTGGCTGCAAAACTGAGGCTGAGCAGCAGCCTCCAACTCCCAACCTAGAGGGCCCATCTCCCCATACCCTCCAAGACTGAACACCGTGGAGCCCCAGGGGAATCTGAGCAAATGTTACCAAAACTGTCACTAACACCGACAGGAACTGAGATTGAGGGTAGTGAGCATGATTAAACATCTATAAGGAAAAAAAAGGCAATATTAACACTTTATATAAAGCAGAGGTCAAAGAGGCTTAGACACTACCTATTGGAAACCAAAAGAAAAACACCTTATTTGCAACAGGCTAGAAACCATTATATAATAAATCTTTCTGGGAAGAAAAAAAAAGCAGAATATACTTCCATTAATGCCCAGGTGGAGAAATAGTCCATTAAACACCATGAACAACCAAGGTGACAAGGCAGCTCAGAAAGAAAGAGAAAAATTTCCAGAAAATAAGCTTACAGACATAAAAATATGCGACTTAAATGACAGAGAATTCAGAATGGTACTTCTGAAAAAACTCAGTGAGATCCGAAATGAATCATATCAACAATTTCAGGAATTGGAAAAACAATTAGATGAGCAGAATGAGTTCTTTAGCAAGGGGATTGACACCCTCGAAAAGAAACGAATAGACCTCCTGGAGATAAAGAAGACACTGCAAGAGTTGAAAAATGAAATAGCAAGTTTGGGAAATAGAGTCGACCAAATGGAGGAAAGGATCAGTGATACTGAAGACAGAAATCTAGAAATATATCAGAAGGAAGAAGAGAGAAACCGAAGAATGAAAAATAATGAAAGAGAAATACAAGAACTAGCTGATACTATCAGGAGAGGAAACATAAGAATAATGGGAATTGTTGGAGAGAAGGAAAAGGAGCATTTTCAGACAAATAGTTGAGAATTTCCCAAATCTAAGGAATGAGCTGGAACTTGGAATTCAAGAAGTCAATAGAATACCTAATTATCTCAACCCAAAAAGGCCTTCACCAAGACACATCGTATCAAAATTATCAAAAACCAACGACAAAGACAGAATTCTCAGGGCAGCCAGGAAAAATAAGATGGTAACTTATAAAGGGAAACCCGTTAGAGTATTGTCGGACTTCTCAGCACAAACCTTACAAGCCAGAAAGGAATGGAATCAAATATTCAAACAATTAAATGAAAGGAACTACCAGCCAAGAATAACGTATGCAGCTAAGCTCTCCTTTAGATATGAAGGAGAAATAAAGACCTTTCCAGACATACAAAAATTGAGGGAATTCTCCACTACAAGGCCTGCGCTACAGGAAATTCTGAAAGAGGTCAGCTCACCTAAAAAAAAATGACAAAAAAAGCCATGCATAATTAGGAGTAAGGTGACTAGCAGGCTGATAAAAGCAGAGGAGTGCAAGCCTTACTAGGAACAGGGCATTATAAGCTTAAAATAAGAAGAGATTTGCTATAGCAAGATAGTAATGAACGTTCAGCTTACATAGGGACAAACTGAGACAACAATGACTGAAAAGGGGAGGATTCAAAGATCCATATTCACAAAGGGGAACTGAGATAAGGCACACGCAGAAGAAAAGGGATGACTGTATATATACAACCATCCTTTTCATATTCATAATAATAACCATAGGTCAAAGATTTAGAACTGAAGTATATAACATAAAACAAGAAGGACCAGAGAGAAAACCTACAAAAACCAACCAAAATAAAGAAAACAAACACAAGGACAAGGAAGAAATGGGAGCACCGAGCTACCAGAAAGCAAAAGATAAAATGGCTATAAGAAGACTTCATATTTCAATAATCACCCTAAATGTAAATGGACTGAACTCACCAATAAAAAGGCGCAGAGTTGCAGATTGGATCAAAAAACAAAACCCAACCATATGCTGCCTCCAGGAGACACATCTCGGTTCCAAACACAAATATAGGCTCAAAATGAAAGTGTGGAAAATGATATTTCAAGCAAATGGCATTCAGAGAAAAGCGGGAGTAGCAGTACTAATATCGGACGAAATAGACTTCAAAATCAAAAAGGTAAAGAAAGATACTGAGGGCCACTTCATAATGATAAAGGGAATCATGCACCAAGAAGACATAACACTTATTAATATCTATGTTCCCAATCACGGAGCCCCAAAATATGTAAAGCAATTACTAATAGAACTAAAGGGAGAAACAGACCAAAACACTATCATAGTAGGGGACCTAAATACGCCACTGTCAGATATGGACAGATCATCCAAACAGAAAATCAGGAAATAACATCCTTAAATGATACATTAGACCAATTGGGCATAATTGAAATTCACAGAGCTTTCCATCCCAAAACAGCTGCTCATACATTCTTCTCTAGTCTACATGGAACATTCTTAAGAATCGACCACATACTGAGACACAGAGATAGCCTCAACAAATATAAGAGGGTTGAAATCATACCAACCATATTGTCTGATCATAATGCTCTGAAACTAGAGATCAACTGCAAAAAGAAAGTGGAAAGAACCACAAATAAATGGAGATTAAACAACATACTACTGAAGAATAACTAGGTCGGAGAAGAAATAAAAAGGGAGATCAAGAGATACATAGAATGATGATGATAGTACAACATATCAAAATCTTTGGGACATGGCAAAAGCGATCATAAAAGGAAAGTTCAAAACATTACAGGCCTACCTCCAAAAACAAGAACAAGCCCAAATAAACAACCTAACGCTTCACCTTAAAAAACTAGAAAAGGAAGAACAAATGAAGCCTAAAGTCAGCAGAAGGGAAGAAATCATCAAAATTAGAACAGAAATAAATTAAATTAAAAACAAAAAACAATAGAAAAAATAAATGCAACAAAGAGCTGGTTCTTTGAGAAGGTTAATAAAATTGACAACTCCCTGGCTAGACTCACTAAAGAAAAAAGAGAAAGGGTACAAATAAACAAAATCAGGGATGAAAAAGGGGAAATTATGACAGACACTGCAGAAATACAACGGATCATATAAAAATACAATGAAAAAGTATATAACACCAAATTTAATAACCTAGAAGAAATGGACCAATACTTAGAAAAATACAACCTTCCTGGACTGAATCAAGATCTGGAAAATCTAAATAGACCGATCAACTGTATGGAAATTGAAACAATCATTGAAAACCTAACAAAAAGTAAAACTCCAGGACTAGATGGCTTTACCAGTGCATTCTATCAAACATTCAAAGAAGATTTAATACCTATTCTCCTCAAACTCTTCCAAAAAATCGAACAAGAGGCAATACTTCCCAACTCATTTTATGAGGCCAATATTACCTTGATACCAAAACCTAGTAAAGATAACACAAAAAAAGAAAACTACAGCTAATATCTCTCATGAACACAGATGCAAAAATCCTAAAGAAGATACTAGCAAACCGAATACAGTAGCATATTCAAAAGATTATACACCACAAACAACTGGGGCACAAAGATGGTTCAACATACGCAAATCAATTAATGTGATACACCACATAAACAAATTAAAAAATAAGAATCATATGATCCTATCAATAAATGCAGAAAAAGCCTTCGATAAGACACAGCACCCATTTATGATCAAAACACTTAACAAAATCGGTATAGAAGAAAAGTATCTTAACATAATAAAGGCCATATATGACAAGCCCTCAGCCAAAATTATACTTAATGGCAAAAAACTAAAAATCTTCCCTCTAAGATCAGGAACAAGGCAAGGCTGTCCACTATCACCACTCTTATTCAATATAACACTGGAGGTCCTAGTGAGTGCAAGAGAAAGATATAAAAAGAAACATATAAAAGGCATCCGAATAGGAAATGAAGAAGTCAGAATGTTACTATTTGCGGATGACATGACTCTCTACATAGAAAACCCTAAAAACTCAGTGAGGACACTATAAGAAACAATAAGCAAATACAGTAAAGTCTCTGGATACAAAATCAACATTCAAAAATCCATAGCGTTCCTATACTCTAATAACAAAGTGTCAGAAAAAGAAGTGGAAAAAGAATTCCTTTCGCTATTGCAACAAAAATAATTAAATACCTAGGAATAAATCTAACGAAAATGTGAAGGACTTATATTATGAAAACAACAAGACCTTATTAAAAGAAACCGAAGAAGATACAAAGAAATGGAAAGATATTCCGTGTTCTTAGATTGGAAGAATCAACATAGTTAAAATAATCATATTACCTAAAGCATTATACGGATTTAATGCAAACCACATCAAAATGCCATAGGCATTTTTTAAAGAAATAGAACAAAAAATCATCAGATTTATATAGAAGCACAAAAGACCTTGAACTGCCAAAGCGACCCTGAAAAAAAAGAACGAGGCTGGAGGCATCACTCTGTCCTACTTCAAATTATACTATAAAGCAACAGTAATCAAAATGCCATGGTACTGGCAGAAAAATATACACATGGACCAGTGAAACAGAATTGAAAGTCCAGAAGTAAATCCATATTTATATGGACAAATAATTTGTGACAAAAATGCCAAAAACATACAGTGGAAAAAGAAAAGCCTCTTCAATAAGTGGTGCTGGGAAAACTGGAAAGTCACCTGCAAAAGAATGAAACTAGACTGTTGTCTAGCACCACACACCAAAATTAACTCAAAATGGATTAAGGACCTAAATATAATATCCGAAACAATAAAATGCATAGAAGCAAACATAGGAATTAAACTCAAGGACCTTGGGCTTAAAGAAGATTTTATGAATTTGACTCCAAAGACAAGGGAAGTAAGAGCAAAAATAAATGAATAAGACTACATCAAACTAAAAAGCTTCTGCTCAGCAAAAGAAACCGTCAACAAGGTAAAAAGAGAACCATCCGAATGGGAAAATAAATTTGCAAGCAACACCTCCAATAAGGGCCTACTATGCAAAATATACAAAGAACTCATATGACTCAATAACAACAAAAAAACAAACAATCCAATAAAAAAATGGGCAATGGACCTGAACGGACACTTCTCCCTAGAGGACATACAGATGGCCAACAAAGATATGAAAAGATGCTCATCATCGCTAGCTATTAGGAAATGCAAATCAAAACCATGAGATACCATCTCACACCTATTATAATGGCTATAATCAATAGGACAAGTAATAACAAATGTTGGAGAGGATATGGAGAAATAGGAACTCTCATATACTGCTGATGGGACTGCAAACTGGTATGGCCACTATGGAAAACAGTATGGAGATTCCTCAAATAACTAAGAATTGATCTACCATATGATCCAGCAATCCCTCTACTGGGTATTTACCCCAAAGACTGGAAAACTCATATCCGAAAAGATATTTGCACACCGATGTTCACAGTGGCCAGGACATGGAAGCAACCGAAGTGTCCTACTATAGATGATGGGCTAAAGAAGCCAATACATAAGAAGTACATACATACAATGGAATATTAGTCAGCCATAGGAAGAGATGAAATACTGCCATTTGCAACAATATGGATGGATCCTGAAATAGTCATACCAAGCAAAATAAGCCAAACAGAAAAGGTTGAAAATCACATGATATTACATATGTGGGATATAAACCTAAAAGCGATAAATGAACAGGACAAAGAAACAGAGACTCATGGACATGGACAATGGACTAGTGGTTACTAGGGGTGGGGGGCGCAGGGGGAAGAAGAAAATAAAAAAATAAAATGTTAAAAAAAATTATATATATAGTATGAAAAAAATAATAAATAAACACATTTAAAAAAGGAAGGAAAAAAATATATACAGATCTAGAGTTTAAGATAGAGGACAGAGCTAAAGATAAAACTTTGGGAATCAGAGGGTACAAGTGTAGTACATAGGGCCTCCTTGGAAGAGCACAAGACCTGAAAGAGAAGGATTATCAAGGAAGACTTCTTTGGGCATGCAGAAAAGTCTTTTTAGAGAAGACTAAGAAGATATGTCTGGAGAGGCTAGTAGAAAACCAGAGAAGATTGGTGCCCTGAAAATCAAAGGAGGGAGAATTTCACATCAGTGGTGTGAAATGCTGCCTATAGGTTGAATACTATAAGGACTGAATATGTGTCTGCTTCGGATGTAGTAACAGGCAGTCACTGGTATATTTATGGGGAGACTGTTTCAGTCAAATCGTGGGGACTAATATCATATTGCAGTGGATTGATGAGAGATTGGGAAGTGGCAGGGTGGTTTAAGAAGCATGGGGCACAGAGATGAAGGAAGAAAGAATGCCAGTTGCTGGAGGATGTGCCATGACAGTTTTGTTAGTGTTAAAATCATTTTGTTAAAATTGTGCCTATCACAAATTCTAGAATATAGCAGGCTTTCAATAAACTTTGAATTGTCCATTTAAAAGCCTTGATCAGCTTTTTCCTCCATAAATAATTAGCTTACACATTTTTCTTCTTTATAAGTGTGTTCCTATTGACAAAGATCTGCTTTATACAAGAAATGTTTGACATCTCATGCACAATTTTGCTTAATAAAAAACATTTCCTGCTTCAAGTTTAGATTAACCCTAATATCTTTTATCAGCAATATCTCCATAGTCAGTAAGTACGCTGCACAATTTCACTGGAAGTGATGACTAAAGGTACCAACTTCCATTAAGCAGTGTTAGAAAGCAAACAAAAATTACATAGTGTTTTACTGTAATGATACTACATCAGGAGTTAGTGATTTAATCATTCATCCATTCCTCAACCTTCTCTGTATAACTTTCTCCTCAGTTTACAAAATTTGTGCTCCAGTATTAAACCTGAGTAAGAGTTAAGTTCCCAAAAGACTAGATTAGTCAAGCCATAAAGTAAACAGGAGAGGCAAAGGGATGACTTTGAAATTTTAATTTTTAAATTATTCGATATTGCCAAAAAATAACCCCAAATCACTGATACTAGAATCACAAAGTAGAAGTGTCTGGTATAAAAGGAAGAGATATCCAAAAATTAGCTGCCTTGGCTTAGCTCTCAGTCATTTTATGGTAGTCTTTTGAGTTTCCCTCAGCACCAGAAATAAGCATTTTTGCCTTTTTCCTTCCTATATTTCAAGAAAATGCAGGCAATGATCCATTTCTTGGTCTACTTTGGAGTTCGCTCTCACTCAGAGCAGATTTTCACATAGCCAAGGGACAGACACCCCTTCAGCCAGCACCTAGTTTGGAACGACAGATGGACTCATCATTACATTTCCCTGTAAAGCTGCCACATGAGCAGGTAGCCTGGCCTCTGTCCCTGAGGTAAATAGGCTAATCTGTTAATTAGGCAGCTGCCTGAAAAGTCATTATTTTAATCACTTATCTCTGGAGACCTTTCTCTGCAGCCCCAGAAGTACCAGCTCATGCTGTAAGGGCTGTGGGAACAGAATGTGCTGGCACTGACTGCACTGCAGATTGAGAACGGGACTCACCCAAGCTGGGAGTCGGTGAAAGTGCTTCTCTCCGTGAGCATGTTCCCACTTACTCCTGCTGCCACTTGGCCAACGGTCATGTGCGTCCTCCTGCCGCCTGAATCCACAGTGACACTGGGCCCGGCTTCCCTGGCTGTGCGCGTGCTGTGGAAGGAGCTCTGATGCCAGGAGGACCGAGAGGCCCTGTTCTGAGTGACGGGCTGTAGGGGTACGAGTGGCCTGACTTGCCCAGCGACAGGCCCTGAAGTCAGGTAGTTCTCCTTCTCCAAGAGGTTGCCCATGCTGTGACTGGTCCCAGGCCTAGGGTACGTGAACACCACTGGGTTGACAGGGGCACTGTCAAAAACGGTGTCGTTTACAGACCCGTACTGGAACCGTCTGTGATAAGTGTCATAGTGGCGCTGTCTGCTCACGGGCCCTGAGGTGAAACCCACAATTTCCGAGCGAGCGTATCTCGGGGGCATAAGAAGGGTAGACCTCCTGCTCTCCTGGTGCCGCAGCGAGTGCCCGGCCTGGCTTCTCTGGTTGTACTGGTGATCGCTGTGCGAGTAATGCACCCTCTCAGGGCTGCTGTCAGGAGAAATCTCAAGTCTTCTCAGAGGCTGCCTCAAGCATCTTTCCTCCACTGACTTCTGTGAGCTGTACTGTGCAGTTCCTCTCCCCCAGCGGCCTTCATAAGCGGTGGGTATGCCTGGCTGCACGAGAGAGAAATAAAGTTGAAAGGAGGCACACATCAGTTTTCATCTTTGTTAAAGACTAACAATTCTGTGACTCTTATACGAGGTGTCCGTTTCTCTGAATCACATGGAAAAGTCAGCCAACCCCTTTCTGGGTAAAATCTGTTTTTAAACAAGACTTGGTTAACTTGGTTGACTAGTTATCTGCACCAGGATTTGCTACTGTTTAAGGTCCCCAGTTTTCTATGGTGTCCACACAAAATCAATCTTCTCATAATTCATTTAGGAACTAGTAATATTTGGGATGATAACCTTAAAAAATAATCTATACAAGTTTAAAAATGTTTCCATGGTAGTCCAATAACTTGGGTTATACTCTTTGGAATCCTACCTTTAACAGGTCATATGTTTTAGTGACAGGGGAACGCCCACCAGCAAAATCATTTTCAACTAAGTGTAGGTTGTAGACATATTCAGGAACACTGCTAGTTCGGTGAAGACTTCCTGCAAACAAGCATATAATAAATGGGCCAATCAGTCGTTAAAGATTGTACAACAATAAATTATAGATTTATTAAGATCTAAATTTAAAATTAAGTCCTCCAACAAGTATTAGATTTATATTGGTATTTGTAAGTGCTGGTTTAACTTCACCCTTGGATGTGGCAAATGATCAAAGGTGATCACAATATTCTCTAGAAGCTTTTAAAAATAAAAGTCAAATTAAAAAAATTAAAAAATATACATTTAATTAATTTTTTTTTTAGGAGAGTAAGGGGAGAGATTTTTACAAAAATCCAAAAATGTTTGTTTATCACAGTGCTGAGGATTTGGAAATCATTTATTGGCTTAGATGGTCCATACTATAAAAGTTCAGTTTCTTAAGTCAGAGGAGGAGAACTCTATTCGCAAGGCAGGACCTTAGAAGCTTCCTGAGGAGTCTCTAAGTGTAGGCAATAAACAGGAGTGACTCAACACTATGAGATAAGATAGCTTGTATAAACAACAAGGTGGCTTACTGTGGTCGAAGAAAACATGGACCAGCTTGAAAAAGACCAAACCTGGGGTTGAGGTATTTGGCCATGTGAGAGGGAGGCAGGAAAGGAAACTGATCTCTGAGCTACGCTGATTCTGTTTGTGGAATCATACAGGTTGGCTCATTCTTAGTTTGGGGGTCTAGCGGCCAGCCCACTCTCCTGCAAACAGAGTAGGACACAGCCCTTCCAGCTCAGCTCTGTGGGGCCTACAGGGACTCTCAATTGATGCAGGTCTCTTTAAACACTCCTCGGAGGAGTTAGTGGTAGATAACAGTATTCCCACTCTCTTCAACCTCTTTATTCTTCTCCCAGCTTTTCATTTGCTCTTTTATAACTTCTCAGGGCCTTAGCGGGGCGGGGGAAAGGGGAGGCGGGGGTTAATGCCAAGCAGAATAATCAAAGATCTCTGAAACCTAGGAAATGTCTAGTTTCCTAACTTTTGCCAATTTTTTTTCCTGTCATGTAGCATTCTTTCAGAAGTCAGAGGAAAAAATACTCAACTAACTCTTCTAAGCTTCAGAGAGTTGTGAAAAATACTGAGAACGAAATGCCATAGGTAGACCCTTTCCAATATAATTGGAAAATACCAACATACTTTTCCAATAAATTGCTATAAAGTTAAAATTTTAAAGACTATCAAGGTATCTTGAGGTGGAGGAGGAATGGAGATTGTTACTGCCAGAAAGCTAAAAAGTATGAATGCATCCCAAAATATGTTCGTACATGTGTCTTATTTCCCAGAGCTGAACAATCTGGCTTCAGGCCTCAAGGGGTCCTTAGGGAGGCAGCATAGGTTTGTAAATGTCACTCTTAAAGACCAGGGAAGCTGAGGAAGGCCAGGCCTCCCCTGTTTCCAGGGGCCTGATTTCTCCCCAAGAGATTTCTCCCCTGGCTAAGGTTAGGCAGCCCCTGGCTCTAATTATGAAGGGCCTGAGGGCTGGGTTGCCCTTAGGGCTGGGGATGGAAGGAGAGAGTGGGGAAGCCAATGGAATGTTTAAACTGTGCCCCACTCCAGGAAAAGAGAAGCCTTTTCTACAGAGGTTGTGACCAGGCAGAAAATTATTGGTCAGTTGATATGTAAGAAACCAAATTTATGATCTTAAAAAAAAAGTAGTGTAAGGGTGTCCATGTTCAAATTTTTAGATTGTATGAAAACTGAATATATGAAAGTCAGGAACAATCTAGAATAGGAAAATACTAATTGCCTATACGGATGGTAGCTAGAACTATTCATTCCTGTTACTCTATAATAGAATGGCAGATGATGAAAGGAATTTTTGGAATCCAAGAAAATTTTTGGAATCCAAGAAAATTTCTTCAAGGGGGGCCCTCTAAGCCCATCATTGCTGGCAGTATTACCTTTACCCTTCCAGGAGCAGGTAGATAGTTAAGGAACAGTTAGGAGGGGGCTACTGCCATCTTTAAGCTGAGATTCCTGCAAGGATTTTTTAAATGTGGAAGAATCTTTGGACAGGACCCACTGAAACAGTGTATCCTATCAAACTAGCTAATAATTGAGTTTTATAATCAGACCTGTTGAAGTGAAACATTTAATTCACATTGTTGCTGGGGGTTATGTGTTTTTAAAACAGTATTTATATGAACTCCTTACATTTCAATATTACTTTTCTTTCAGGAGCTCAAGTAATTTTGTTTGTTTTCAATATTCAGTGATGCAGAGCCAGCTATTATCATCTCCCTTTATAAATAGGTAAACTTAAATTACGTGCTTTAAATTGCAAAGAGATTTAATATCAGGTTGGAAATCATAGTAGCTTTTCTGAATTTGCCATTTATTAATACCCTGGAGGGATCGTCATCATAATTTTTGATATGAGGACCAAAAATAATCATTCTCTCTCTTCTAGAACCTTAACTTGAGCAACTCCAAATACTCCACAAATATTAGTTCTTTATTTGCTAACATAAGTCCTTATAAGGAAGCTTCTTCAGTTTTCAGATGAATGAACTGAGACTAGTTTAATAGTTCCCAAAATAACTACAACACATTCAGTAACGGGGAACAAAATAAGATTGGATCTTTAAGCTATGGACTCCCTTCCTCTGCCAGAAAGGTTGTGACTCCTGATATTCAACCTACGGCCTGGCACAATAGATGGTTTTTCTGGTTGAAAGGTTAATCTCAAACAATAATGCAGATTAATTTGCCTAGGCAGTCATGACTTTGAGAATAGTATAGTGGATTAAAGGTGAACTAGTAGCTATGTTTAAGATTTTAAAGAAATTTTGAACTGGGTAGAAGTTTTTTCTTAAAAGGTAAATATTAATCAGATGGAAATCAATCTCTTTAAGGAAAGTCATTATTTTCTGTTCAATCAGAATAAAATATTATATGTATAATAATGATTACTGAATATATAAAATAATTCAGCCATGATTTATTCTTCTCCATAAATAGAAACAAGACAGCAAACAAAAGCATATTACACATACAGGCACATCTTGCTTTAAATAAATACAACATGACAATCCATATTTCCTAACATGAAAAATGAGGGCGTGGCTATATTTTAAAGGGTTCAGTTACTTCACAAAAAAAGTCTTATCTTCCCTAAATCAAAGAAATCTGTGGACTTGGCCTGGTGCATCCACTTTACTGCTTTCTGTGTGTCTGGTCTAATCACTTAGACACCTCAGTTTCCTTAATTCCAGCTATCAACTGAGTTGCTGAGAGAGAAGTTTACCTCAGAAAGCTGACATTAAATGCTTTTAAAATTGTAAAGCGACATGCAAAAGTGATACATGGTTTTTAAAATAATTTGAATCACAAAAATTTGTTTTTCACACTTTTTTTTCAATCGGTCTGTTCTAGGAGGAGGGCTAAACTAGTGTGCAAGCTTTAATTTATATTATGTTGTACCTCAGAGTTTTTATTCTGGTAAATTTATCAGTGGCATTGAATTTGACTTTTTTATGGTTATTTTTAATTGACTCAACCATTGAGGATCATAATGACATAACTGTGAAGTTTCTGGCCATTCATTTCGATTGTGCTGTGCATTATGTCCTTTTGGTTTTTCCTAAAGAAGGTGATGATTTATAGGGAATATTGTAAATTAATATTAACTCATCCAAACCTTTCCTTCTAAGAATACCAGGGACATTTTATGGAGTCCACTTTAAGGGAAATGAGGGAAGTAGTTACAGAACAACTTTAAACTCCACCTTCCTCAAATAAGCAATTCAGGTGAGAGAAATTGTAGGGGTGGGGTGAGGGGGTAGGCCTGGGGAGTGAGGGTGAGGAGGGGTGGTTTTGATGGAAGGATTCCAAATTGCTCAGAAGATGGCAGAGGTGTAGACCTCACAGGATAATGTTATTTTCTTTTTCCTGGTCTGAAAGTTAATCTGAATGATTCTATCCCTAAGCAGCCGTTAGGGGAAAATATCTTGGTTTCTGGTCATCTATGCGAGTATTGTCCAAAATAATGGGTTATATAGGGTTAAAAATAATAGGTTGATTTCCATAATCAGTGTCTTCTTTGTGGGGTTTGTGAGCAGCTATATTACCTAATTGGCTGAATTTACTGTATTTATGAAATTGAGTTGACAAGCCTCTATTTTGACATAATTACCTATATCTGGGCACATTTGAAAAATCAACTACAGCTTCCCTTACGGTAAGTAGACGAGAGAATTGCTAAACAAAACCTTTATATAACCTGCTTCAATTAGAGATAAGAGAGTAGCATTCTCATTCAGCAAAGCATTTTTCTTTCAAGCTTCTCTGAGCACTCTCTGGGCATGGGTAAAAAACTGATTTGGTTCATGAGCTCTAAAAAAAAAATTTGTAGAGATGGAGGCATAAAAACTTCCAAATAGATATGCAAATAGATATAGTTAAATGTACGTACAAAAATCAGCAGGCATTCACTACTGGTATTGATTTAAATGCTACACTTAATTGTGCTTACAAGCAGTTGCCTTCACAGTGTGAACAATTTACAATGTGTGTTGTGTGTGTGTGTGTGTGTGTGTGTGTGCTGTGTAGGAAGGCTTGAAAGTCTAAAAGCTATCACCTTATGGAATTTGGTCTTCAGCAACCTTCGGGGAACACCTCTCTTTCTCCTCATACCTTAAAAAGATTTAACTTCTTCCATTAGAGTAAAATTGGGGGGCATGCTATTACAGGTGAGACATGGCATCTTGAAACTTATAACAAAGCATTTGTATAGCAATTCATATTTAAGTGGATCCTTAAAGTCATTTATTAACAAAAGCAGAAATTTAAAACATGAACTATGTCAGGACCCATCAAGAACCATACATTAGGACTATTCGAGTTGGTGAAGCGCTTTTGTTTGTCTGTGTAGCCATATAACATAGGATTCATTTCTCTGGACTTCCATTAAAAAAAAAATACTTATTTTATTTTTTCCTATTCTTATTTTTTAAGAAAAATAACCCAATATTTACGGAAACCACCATGCATACCATACAACTCAGTTAGGCAACTGCTCAGTCTAGAAAATGAATAGAATTGGTTGGTTTACAAATCTATGGCTGGAAAGTACCCCCAGCTATCAGTTCTTGTGAAGTTGAATATGCCAAGAGTTGGTGGCATAGTGGGTAGAGCTGCCTTCCAACAAAATTGAATAGGCCAGGGATAGACCAGCTCTTCTATGAGCATGGGCCATATGCTCCAGGTGCCACCGTGTTATTAGTTAATGGTATACCAATCAGCCACCAGAAGCCTTTATTTTTCAGAAGCCTCCTGAGCAGTTTGGTTATCCTCTGATACATCAGTTTATGGCATTTTTGGAATAATCTGCAAATTTCTGCTCTATATAACCACAAAAATATATATTTAAAAGGCCCATTCATATTGCTGGTATCTATATCATATATTTTGTTTGAGTAGCCAAAATATGTGATTATAAACTAGAAACTTAGCACACCGGTGGAGTACTAAATTGATAGATCCTGAAAGTTTCTAAATCTCTTACTTCCTGTAATTTGTCTCCTTACTTTGGCATTCCCGCCAATTCACTTGTTGAGATATCCCAAAATGATTACTTTAGAACTGCAATGACATATATCACATTATACTCCCAATGATGCAACAGCCAAAAAAGGTCAGTTTATAAAACTCACAAATTCAATTTTTTTTCTTTAAAAAATTCGCTACAGTTTTTTATAATGGGTCATAAATTATGATATTTCCATAGCCTCTCACTTGCCAGGGCTAACCTCTTCCCTCCCAACTGATTCAGAATTGCTGTCCCTTCTCCTTTAAATCCACTGAGACTGCCAAGTGAAGCTTTAGAAAACCCCTGCATTTTTCATGTTTCTCCTTGCTGAAACATATTCTGTGACTCACAATTATCAAATCTTTAACTTGCATTTAAGATCTCCCTCTACAATGTAAGGTGGAGGAGGGGTGAGGGAAGGCCGCCTATCAGAGGGCACCACTGAAATGAGTTTTGACGGACTTGTAAGAGTTAACCAGGTCATGAGAAGGGAGGGAAGATTGTGGGAGGGAGGGGAGTGGGGTAGGAGTAAGAATACCAAATAAGATAAATAGCACATGTTTGGTGGAAAGTGGGAGCAGTGGTGATAGGATGAAGTCTGAGAAGTTGCAGACATTAGATCATGAAGAACTTGAAATGCCATGCTGAACGAGGATTTTATTTCTTGTAACTAACAGCAGAAACTGAAGGAATTTAGGTTGGAAAATGATCCAATAAAATTTTAGAAAGTTTACTCTAGTAGGTATGTGGAAAACGGACTGGAGTGAGCCCAGATTAAAGCAAGAAGAGATTGTCTTAACTTCCAGGCATATTTTTACTTCCTTGACATAAAGAATCACATCTTTTACCATCATTTCTATCACAGTCACACATCAGCACTTGACAAGTTAATTGCTGATTAGTCATATTTTCTTGTACATTCAACATGTCATAGTTACACAAATTCAGTTTGCACTTAATCCTTCAGGTCGACATCTACCCTGTTGATCGCCACATTGGAGTCAAAATGTGAGGGCAGTAGTTGCATGTGCGCTTTTGTCTTGGAGTGGATGGAAGATACTCAAATATTTTCTACTGCTTCTCTGTCATTCTGGGAATAGAGGGAGGAACAAATCTTTCTTTCCCCCAAATGTAGGCAGACTTTCCTTCTGAATGATTAGAAAAGCAGACTATGTTTAGTTCAGCAAGGTTGATTCTACATCTGAATAATATATATTTACTGTCATTCTCTCATCTGTATGGCTTGTGTATTTATCTGTAATATTTTGGTGGCCTGTAAGAAGTTCCTATTATCTGCCAAGAAAAGTTCCCATTTTCCTCCTTCAAAGAAAAGAGGTAATCAAGACGTTTTAATTCTGATGTGATCCTTCTCAACTCCATTCCATGGATGTATTGGTGAGATTTAAGATTTAGTGGGAATCTCATGGACATGGACAATAGACTAGTGGCTACCAGAAGGTAGGGGGAAGGGGGAAGTGGGGAGGTAGACGGGGTAAAAAGGGTCAAATACGTGGTGACAGAAAGAAATCTAACTATGGGAGGTGAACGCACAATGTAAATATATATGTGCCTTTCTGTTAAAATGTACAGCTGAAACTTACTGGATTTCGTTAACCAATGTCACCATAAAAAAAAAAGATTTAGTGGGAGCAATTTATTAAGCTACTAATGAGTAACATTTTCTTCTGGAAATCAAGGAATTGCAGAAATCTGGTTATGATGCTTTGGTCAATTAATATCGTTAAGCCTAAAGCTCATTATTCTAGGAATATAAATCAGTAAATTCTTTTCATGGTAATGGTAAATTATGTTTCCTTTTTTCAAAACGTGCATTTTTAGTTAAGTCTATATATTGGGCTCCCTAGCTCATCATTAAGCACTTAAGAACATCTGTTTGTATGTCTAATAGTCAATCACCATTAATGGCGTTACCCAAAAATACACAACAGATTTCTTAATATTTCTATTGTAAGAAGACCTGGAATTCTGTTATTATTCTTACCCTAATAAGTCAGGGGAGTGAGATGACTCACTCTAATACAAAAAGATTAAGTTTTCTCCTAATTTTGTCTATTTCCACTTGTAACACTGCCTTTTGCTGTTCACTTCTCCAGTATGGTGTTATACTTTCATACATTTGTGGACATGGACAAAATAGCTGGAAAACATTTATCTCAGAATTGTATAAAATTTTTGAATGTCATCTGTGATGAAACTAGAATGATCTTTTAATAGGCCATATTACTTTAAGTCTGATTTTTAAATTTCAGATGTATTAAGACCATTTTTGTTATTGTATTTCATTACTATCATAGATAGGTTGCCAATAATATGCTTGTTCTCTCATAAAATAATAAAGCTTTTAATAATTTTTATTGATCAGATTGGAAATTCAATTTGAGAGGAAAGTCAATTTTAACTACTCTAAGATAAAATAATATAAATATGTACAGCCTTATTTCAATACATGGGAAAAGAATTTAAAGTCTATATCCAAAACAACGCTTTAGGAGAATGAGTCAATGTGAACAACAAATACCTAGAATATCTAATTCAAGTGAGCTATGCTGTTCCCATGATTGGAGCTACCAGCACAGGCAAAGATAACATTAATGGGCCTTTTAAAAAGCCTAAGTGAACAGTCTTCCTCTCTTTAAGGTAATTTCCTGTATCTTTGCTGTGACACATAGAGCAAGAAACTTTCATAATCACACAGTTACTGTTCCATTGATTCTGAAGCATCCCTACCACACCCTCACTAAGACCTTACCCATAAAAGATATGTTCTCATCATTTCTAGGGCTGGGAAGTTTATTTTTGCAATCGTCATTGTGTTAACATTCTATTTCCTTTGACTAATTACAATTGAAAGAAATTCTAAAAAACAGACACACCTTTTTTATACTCACGGCACTTGATCTACTAGACACTTAACAAAAATTGGCCTATGGGCTATATTAGGCAGACATGGAGGTACATTAAATCAGGTGGCATTACCAACACATTAGTTTCAGAGCATGGTCATCCATGTCCCTGCCGCCCCACCATGGAACTCTTTTTTTCCCTCTCTCCCGATCCCTCCTACCTTCTGAATGACTAGTCACCTAGCTTCCAGAATTGCTTCATTCCTGGAATTCCTTTTTGGCAAACAACAAATTCATACAGGATTTGCAACCCCCAGTAATATCTATTAATTGCCTTTTTTGCTACCTTAGCTAGTTTGCACTCTTCTCCAGATATTCAAAATATCTTGGCCAGGGAAATGATCTAAGCAAATGACATGCCTCAGTTTTTATGGTGGATTTCCAGAGAAGTTATAAATTTTATTAGGATATCATTCATTGTGTTTTATAAGTATTACATACAACAATTTACAACATGAATTTCTTCCTACATAGGCATGGGGTGGGGGGAGTGTAATAAGTAAACTAGTAGTACTTTCAAAGTAAGTGTAATAATTAGGATATGGACCCTTTAAATCTTTCCCTTTGCTAATAACAATTCTTTGATGTCTTCTCTGTGACTTTTACGACAGATTTTTTGAAAATTCTCTACAATACAGACTCATTTCAGAATGCTGCTATATACTTCTGACCCCCTGCCCCCTACTCCCAAGAGTTACAGCCAACTGTAAAATATCCAGCACAGTTTAAAATAAGAGTTAGAGTGATTTACAATGAACATCACCTACTTACATTAAGGCCTTAGAGAGAAACTGATGGGTTAAAGATCCTTTCAGGGCATTTATCAACAAATCAGTACCATTTATCTCATCAGGTATGTCAACAATTCAGAATTCTCCAGGGCCCCCGAGCTAAGAGCAGTTAACAACAGGGTCATTTCTTCCCAGAATTTCTTGTGTTGATACAGGATTCTTTCCAGACCAGCACTGTTTCAGCAATTGCTTGTGTTTCAACTTTAGACATGATAGTAACCCGAAAATAATAAAAACAATACTTACAACCATTAAGAGCCCCCAGATCTTTTCAAAGAACTTTAATTAAACAGCATATTCAAACCACCCCTGGTAATTGTTCCATGGCGTGTTAATGTTAAATTCTTTTGAAGCCGATTACTTTTTTGAGTCACAGAAAGCTAAGGCTTTAAAGTAAGTAGGTGTTGTTTGCTGCCTTATCTCTCTGCCTGACTTGCACTTCTGGGTAGGCTGCTGAGTGTATTTCAGCTTGCTGGGAAGCTCCTGTTGTAATCAAAATATTTCAAACACTTTATTCCTTAGTTGGAAGAGCCACTCAACCAGTTGCCCTAAGCATTAGAGCAGAAGCACCGTGACAGTGCCCTTTGCTCTACCATATCAATTCTGTGAACTATGAAATATTCCTGCTATTCCCTCTTAGATTGGTCTCCTTCAACTATCTCACTAGGCCCAATCCTACTGAATTTTTGGGATCTAGAAACCTAATTCCTCCAAGAAGCTTTTCAAAATTCCCTTTAGCTAGTGGTCTAACTCATCCTTCTATGGAGATAATGTGTTAGCTGTTCTTTTTGGTTGCTACTATTTTTTATTTGATAATGCATTTTTTAGAGGAAGGTTTCCTTCTTCAGACTTTAAACCTCTTGCTTTAAAGCAAGCAGAATCCGTGTTCAATTCAGCACCTGCAGTGTCTTGCGTGAAGAACAAACTCATTTGACAGTTCTTGAATTCACCAAGCAACATGAATTCACCATGTTGTAGAGATGACAAATCATGTGTAGGTTTGGGACTAAGTGTCCAATAAATGTTGAGAGACCAACACATTCTTTGTGTGTGAAATGGATCCTTATATCTACCTTACATAATTGTTTTAAGGATATAATGAAATGCAAACATATTCTTGAACAAGCTTATGTACATTGTAAATGCTCAGCAATACTCTTTCCCTCTGTTCATTCCCATTTATTGAATAGTTGATGGCTGGTTGCTCTTTCCAGCCAGCCATTCTCAGGGGGTAAGAAAGAATATCTTTTTTGCATTCCCCCAAGTAGAAGAAGCTAGTTTGGTTCCAGTTTAGCATTGAACCTGCACAGACTAAAAGGGTCCAGTGATTCCACTGGTCAAAAATTGGCCTTGGTTGTTCTGGAGTCATTAGACTCTTAAACAGTAAATTTGGGTTCTTTTTTTCCCTATGTACTGTGGCAGTTCTTTTTTATCTAGACCTCCCATTCTCTCAGAACCAGCTCATTTTTATTTAGAGAAAAATGGGAGGGGGCTTAGGGTCTTAAAACAATTCTATTTTGTACTAATAACCAAAAAGCTTAACAATATAACTGAGGAGCGATTTAAAAACTCAGGCTTCGTAGTTTAAATATCAGTCTGCTACTTACTATCTGTGGGAACTTGAGTGTTATGTAACTGCTTAGTTTCTTCATCTATAAAATTGGGGTTGAAAGACTAACAAGTTTTTTTGAAACATAAATAAAATAATGAATGCAAATCACATAGTCCAATTCTTGGCACATATTAGGCACTCAATTACATTAACTATAATCATTAAACATTTCTCTTTACATTTCGAGTTTTTAAATATTGACTGCCTAATCCTTTAGGATTCTTTTACACACACTGAAAACAATACAGCCTCCCAGGGTCTGCTGCTTTAAATCTCTAGTCTGGTATTTTTTTCTTTTTCCTAATGGACTCTTCATTGGCCATGCCCAATTCCTAGAAAAACAGTTTAACATTGTAGGAAACAAACTGATATCTCAATTTAATCAATTTATTTCCTCCTCTTTTCTGTAATACTTTTATAATAATACTGAAAAAATAAATTAGTAAAAGAGTACTGTGTGGCTCTGATCATCTGACTTTTAACAGGGGAGAAAAATTATATATCTATTTTGTTTTCTAATTTTCACAACTGGTTTGCCATCTTCTTCCCCTTCAACCTCTCCTATCAATTACTGATATAGTGTTTTACTTTAAAAACAAAACACAAAAAAAAACCCCTTTCACCTCCAAGTTTAATTTTTTGGAGAGACCAGCGCTGCGCCCATGGGTGCATCGGCGCGTGTTGCAGTGAGGCGGAGGCGGGGAGGGTACTGCTGCCGGCGGGGCCAAAGTCTTCTTCCTCCTCCTCCTCTTCCTCCGAAGGGCGGTGTGATTGTTCCCTGGCCCAAAGCCTCCTATCCAATTTTTTCACCACTCGCTCTGTACACTGGGTGGAGAGCCCTTAAGTACCTGGGCAAGACACCGCAATCCCAATTTACAGTTTGTAGGAGCGTCAGTACTTTAAGGTTTTCTTTTTCAAAATACTTATTGAGGTCTTAGACTCTTTTAAAAATCTAATAAAAGCTAGGGGTGCTTTCTCCAAAATGATCATGCCGAATTTCTGCATAAAATTTCAAAGTGTTTATAGACTCCCGGAGCTTCTAGATTAAGACCCCTGTATGGCGGGGGCCAAATAGAGCAGGTTTAGGAAGGAGTGAAAATCTTGGACTGAATTCTTTCGTATAGATATATACATGCATTTAATACATGTAGATACATATATGACAAAGCTGAATAGGAGGCTATTTTAGAAGAGTGCTTTCCCCACGTAAGCCGGTCTCAGTCTGGAGGCGCGGCGGCTCATACAAAGGAACCGCAAGCAACAGGTGGGCAGGACACCAGGTCCCACACCCTCAGGAAGCAGCGAGTCGAAGCAACAGGGCACTGAGGGTGAGGGAGGGGTAGGTAAGGGATAGGGTCGAGGCGTTGCAGAGGGGTGGCGGTCTCCACTCACCGTTGGCCACGAAACTGCGGCCCTTCCGGGCCAGGGTCTGCTGCACCTGCTCCTGGATCCGCAGGCTCTTGGCCGCCTGGCCGCTGCGGCCGCTGCTCCCCGCCAGCTTCAGCTTGGCCTCGGAGGGCAGAGCCAGGCTGGAGCTGTCCAGCTGCCCCAAGATCTGCTGGCCCAAGACCGTACGGATGTAGCCGCACTCAGCCGGGGAGCCGGGGAGTGCCATGGGACCGTAGGAGGCGACCGAGCCGCTCTCCTGCCGCGAGACCTGCGGGCGAAGCTGCAGCGTAGCCGGGGACACTGGTTCGAGCCCCGCCCCGCCCCGCCGCCTCCGCCCCGCCTCCTGCCCCGCCCTCTGCGCGGGTGCGAGGCTGGAGCCGAGGGCAGCGCCGCCACCCGAGTCCAGAGTCCAGCCTCCCCGAGGGAGGAGGCGCGGCTCCCGCCGGGAGGGCGCACTCGGCCCGGCAGCGGGGGCGGAGCCAGCCGCGTGCGCAGATACCTGGCGAGTCGGACCCGTCCCCGGGGAGGTAGGGGAGCGCGCGGTTCTCCCGGGGTCGCGCACACTCTGGAGTCGCCCAGGATACTGCCTGCCGGGGCCGCGCCCAACTTCAGTTGCCTTGCTGGGCCTCTGCCCCAGCCCTCGGAAAGGACGTGATTTCCGCTTGATTGTGGAGGGGCCGCCCTCTGGGCAGGTGCGCCCTGGAGAGTCACTTCTCTTCCTGGACTGAGGTTTGCCTCTGGGATTCCCAAATGCATAGTGATTAGTCAGGCTCTGTTAGACTCTTGGAAACATTTCGTGGTTTTCCTGGACCTGAGAGTGAGAAAAGGCTATTTGGTCAGGCAGAAGAAGCAGTAGGAGGGAAATGTGTCAAGAAGATGACCTGTGTGAAATCAAAGACTTTTTAAAATACGGTAGTTTTTTTTTCTTAGTACAACTTCAGGGACTATGTACTTTTGCACAGATGCAGTCTCAGAAACATATGCTCTTTCTCAATGAGAGCTTCTGTTTTCCCTTACAAATACACACTGTACCCAGTACACTCTATGCTCACTGACTCCTCTTTTACGAACACACCCACACGGAAACTCAAATAAGAGGCGCTAGGGAAGAGCATACTTTTAATACGTGATAATTTTTAATAGCCCTGTTAACATTGTTTAATCCTCTTTATGATAGGCTCTGTACGGGGACCATGGAAGGGGCCTCTGATTTTCAATCGCATCTTCCACAAGTTATATTTATCGTGCTACTAATTATGTTTCACACGTAGTTGAGAACTTGAGAGCTAAGCTCAACGGAAAAGGTGCTTGACCTTAAAGTTTACAACCTAAGCCACTCGTCCTGATTTTCCTCTTTGGACCTGAGAGGCAGAAGGAAAAACATCTATCCTGGTATTAAGATAATCTCCCATTGATTGCTTGGGCTTGTATGTTCATTTTTCCTCAAATCACTCAATCACTGCAAACACTTATGCAGATCTGGAGTGGCTGGAGAACACAGCTTCTCCTTTTTCCGTTTTCCTATGCATACTCTTCTGTCTTCACACACACACACTTAATGCACAGGTATCTGAACGTCCAGGGAGTAAAGAGGAAATCAAAGGCCCCAAGCCTGGTCAAGGAATTGGTGAAAGAGAGTTCTGCCACCATTTCTCAGCCAGCCACATGGCTAAGACCTTGTGGAATTTAGTGCTTAAGTGAAGTCATGCAGATGGTCGATATTGGAAACAATTCCTCCCATTCCAGCAGGACCAGTCTTGAAGTAGATTATACCTTGTGAAGAGCTCAGTTATGTAGCTAGATGAAAACATCCAACCCTGATGCTGAGATTCAATCGAAAGGAGAAGAGTGAACAGAAGGGGAAGTGATGATAGAGACTTCCAGTAACAAACTGTTTCTTTCCCTCTCCTTCCTCCTCTCTCCTTTTCCTTTTTTGGCAGTCCTGAGAGTGCTGCTTTGAAAGACAATTTCAGTACCTTTCCCCAAGGGTCAGCTAGGGCATCCTTTGTTTTTTTTTGTGTGCCTGGAGAGCCATAACTTAAAAGTTCTGCTCTGCCTCTATCTAGATCCCTCACTGGGGAGTAGAGAGACATTTTTCCATTTATTTATTTGATTGAGCCAAACTTCATTTACTCTTTTCCTCTTGAATTGATTTTTTTTTTCTTTTTAAGCATGATGTTGTAATTGACTATCCTATTAGGTAGGTACCAATATTGAGCATGTGGAAATAAGATTGTTAGGTAGTTGGGTAATTTGATAGGAGGAAGATGGTTAAAAGCACAGCTTGTGAGTGAGGCAGATCTGAATTAAATCTGAGCTTGCCCTTTATAAGTAGTGTGGCTTTATGCAAGTTTCTTTACATTTTTTAAGCCTCAAAACTCTCGTACCTATAAAAGGGGAACAATAAAAGTACCTGTCATGGAGTGTTGCTAAGATTAAATGGTAAGTGGTTATAAGAAATACTCAATAAATAATTGTTCAATGCTCTTTAACAAACATCCCCCTTAGATCCAATTTTGGACTGTCTCACCTCCTTCAGGTCTCTGCTTATGTCATAAAATTTGAATAAGACACACACACACACACACACACACACACACACACAGAATCTCTGCTTCACATTTCTCTATAGCACTTATTTTCATTACACATGGTTTATACATGGTTTATACTTTTAATCATTGATTGCTTCCCTACTGAAGCATAAGCTCCATGAAAAAAAGGGATATTATTTTGTTCATTGTTGTTCTCTAGGTTCTACAATAGTACACATAGTAGGTAATAGGTATATGTTGAACGAATGAATGAATGAATGATGCACAAAAATGCTTAGTATATTACATGGTATATAATGATATTCAACAACTATTAGGAATAATTATTTAGGTTTTCAAACTTTTGGTAACTTATCTTTGAAAGTCAGATAGATACCATTATGTATTCTAGGTCTTCTATAAATTAGCTATGTAATATTCCTTATAAATTAGAAGCAAACTAAACAGATAATTTTTTAATACTTTCAGAATTCAATGATTTAAGGGAACAATCCCTTTGAAAATAAGATAAACATATAAACTCATTAAAAGTGTCCAAATGGAGGTGAGAATCCTGTTGTAACAACAATAGTTAATTACAGGGTGAGGAAGTATGCAGACTTTGGCATTGTGCCCCAAAACGTAGTCTAGATGTATTTCTATTTCAACACAGTGCAGGTCCTGCCGTGTTTCCTGGGAAAGCTGCCTAGCTGACTTCCTAAATTGTGAGCAAGCCCTGAGATAACTGCTAAAGGTAGGTTCTAGCCAACAAATTCAAGATATAAAATACTATGAATACTTTTGTGGTGTTTGGCTGTTCTACAATCTGCTGCTACTTTTTAATATTTAGGCTCAGTTATGAAAATTTTCTATTTCTTTTTTCTTCCATTTACCAACAGAATCTGATAAAAGAAAAAAAGTAGAACCATAGGAATGTTGAAGTGGAATGTAAATAAGAGATAACTAAATTATGAGGCTATAGTTCCTTCTACTGGGAACTTACAATAACGATATAGAAATTCTTGAGTTTTGCACTTGCATTTTTATCTGATTTATACACTAGAGCTTTAAAGCATTAATCTTTTATCGTTTTCAAATCTACAGTTAAAGCTTCTTCCGAGTAATTTTATTTCCTTTAACTAAAAAAATTCCGATATGGGAAATTTCAGCATGCAAAAAATTCAGGAAGTTACTAGAAGACTAAATGTAGTATAAATTTTAGAGCAGAAATACTATTTTAATGGCGAACATTAAAGAACATTAATGGCACCAAAACTTTTTGATTCATATTTAAAAAATAAACTAACACATTTTCATGAGTGTCTTCTCTCATGAGATATTTTCCTGTTACTCTTTGAGGTTATTATTATCTATTGCTTTTGAAAAGTATTTCCTGAATTAGTAAGAGACCTGGTAGATAGAAAATTCTAAGTAAACCTCAGGTTTTATTTCTATTTTTAGCAACGGATGTGTTGCCAAGGCAATGGGTAGCAGTTTTATCATCTGCCACCTGTAATGAAAGTGTATCAGGGCTGGAAAAGGAAGTTCTGAACACGGAGGCATTGAACACCGCTCTCTGATGGGGACTTTCAGTGAGGGGTAAGGTGTTTCTCTTTAATGCAGACATCTGTTTTGTCTGCTATTCTAGATATACTGTGAGTCTGAAGGTCTAGAAATTAATCGTTTTAAAAGTCCCCAAATATGGTGTGGGAGGTGGAAACCAGGTGGGCAACCATGAGGGCTGGCAATGAGCAATTAGTTCATAGTTGCTAAGGCTTTCAAGACAGTTCCTTTAATCATGGCTCATGGGCATGTAAGCGCTCCGTACATCAGTTAAAATGATTGCATTCTGGGTGGACGATCACAACTGATACGTTAATGGTTGTTATATCTTTCATCCGATGGCCAGAGAAGCTTAAGGGAGGTGACAATTTGCTTGATTTCTACCACACATTCCTATCTTCATTTAAGAGAATGCGTCTTTACCTCTTTGTCTCTGCCAAGAATCTAGTAATGAGATAACTAGCAGGTACTCAATAAATAGTTAATTAAGCGTAACCTCTCACCCATCAGTATTTTGATTAATTAGTTTGCCTCTGAGAGCACCCAGGTGCAGTTGAATAAAAGGATCTTGAAGGAGGTGGCCTGGCCTGAAACACAATCTCTGAAGTGACTTGAGAGCCTAGGGGAGCATAATGTTTACTGATTTGTAACCTTATGAAGGTATCAGAGAAACTCAGTAGAATTTACTTTTTTGTAACTTTGTAGAGGATCTAGTACCTCAGTCTCATGTATTGTTTAAATCATTAAAATTATTACATTATATACTTTTTAAATTGTTTGAAAGTTATTTGAATATAAGATATTGATTGATATATGTGTATATTCCTTTACAAATAAATTATCTGAATTTTTAATTTGTCTACTTTTTTCCATACACACTATTGTTTCCTTGAAACTCCCAAAACAGAGATATTACATTCCATATAGAAAAATAATACTAAGAATCTGACGTCGATTTTAAAAATCCCCCCCCCACCCCGCCCCTTGTTTTCCTCACAAACATCACCATAGAATGATAGAGCGATCTAAATCTGTGCTTGATGCCAGAGCTGGGTTTGATTTTTTGCTGTACTGTGCGACCTTGGGCAAGTTACTTAAATTCACTGAGCTTCAAGCTCTTTATTTGTAATGTGGTGTCATTAATAGTATTGGCCTCACAGGATTGTTAAGAAGATTCATTTAGATACTAAATATAAAGCACTTAGTGTATCAGTTATTTATAATTGCAGAAAAAAACAAAAACAAAAAACACCCATCCCAACATTTAAGGACTTAAAACAACAATGATTTCTTCCTCATGATTTTATGACTGAGACCACAATTCTTTTGTGGGGTTTGGCTGGGGCTGGACGGTCTGAGACAACCATCTTATCAGTCTGGTCCTTCACTGGTATGGCAGGAACAGCAAGGATGGTCAAGCCTCTCTTTTCATGCGTCCTCATCCTCCAGTAGGCTAGTTTGAGCTTCTTTACAGGGTGGTCTTGAGCAGGGCTCTAAGAGAGCAAGAACAGAAGCAACAGGCCTTTTTAGGCCTAGGGTCTGGCATTTGCTCAATGTCATCAAATTCCATTGGTTAAAGCAAGTCGCAAGACCAGGCCAGAGTCAAAGGATCAGGAAAGAGATGCAACTTCCACAAAGTTTTATTACAAGGAATATACATGTAGGAATGGGAGGAGATTCTGTGGCTATCTTTGCAAATTAACACCCTTAATGCTTAATAAATGGTAACTGCTATTATCATTATTGTTATTATTTAGATTGTCATATCTCTCGGAGGTTGGCAGTGTTTTTGTTACTACCTATTGATGGCTAGGGGACTAAGCCATAGGAAAGCAATGTTGATTTACCCAAGGTTAATGGATACATGCAGCTCTCTGCCTATTATATCCGTGGAGTTTAAACTCTATTCAGAGGAACCTTAGATACCTTTACAAATCAAGTGCAGTTAATTCAGACATATTTTACAAGATGTGAAGGATTCCCTGTCTGTCCTCTAATGCTTTAAAAGTAGATGGGCATTCCAGTTTGTTCACCATCTCAGTGATGTCATTGGTGCTTGAACAATCACCATCTTGGATTTTATTCAGAGAGTACTTATTAATAATTTAAAAATTAATAAAAATGCGCAATTGAAACTCAAAAGTGATTAATAGCATAATTTAATCTTATTGTGGCATTCTTACTTGTTATAGGAAAATACATGATACCTTTACCATAGTAAGAAGGAAAGTACGCTATTCACTTGGAATATAGTGGTTATAGTCCAAAGAACAGCAATTGCCAAGAAAGGATGTGAATCAGAAAAGACAGATGATTGTTAGTCTAATCTCATTATTTTACAATGTTATTCTATTATCGTCTTAGTCTGTTCAGGTTTCTGTACACAATACCATTAACCGTGTGGCTTAATAACAACAAACTTATTTTCATAAGTTCTGGAGACTGGGAAGTCCAAGCAGATTCAGTGTCTGGTGAGGATCCATTTCCTGGCAACTTTTCAATCTGCCCTCACATGGCAGATGGGGGAGGGATCTCTCTGGGGTTTCTTTTATAAACCACCATCCCCATTGATGAGGGCTCCACTCCCTTGACCTAAGCACCTCCCAAAGTTCCCGCCTCCTGATACCATCACAGTGGGCATTAGGTTTCAACATATTAATTTTCCGGGGACACAAACATTCAGACCATAGCAATTGTGTTCTATTCTCTTGTATTAGATCTGTAGCATGGACCCCACTTTAAAAATTGTCCAGGTGAGTTTGGGTGGTGGGTATAGTGTTCTTTTTTTTTTTTTTGATAAAATATACTTGTGCGTTAGTTCTTTCTACTTCCTGAAAGATGCTTTCCCCACATCTTCATGGGATTGACTTCTTCTTGTCATTCAGTTTTGTTTAGATATTTCTTCATTGGAAAGAATATGTCTGGCCAACCTGTCTGAAGTAGCTACCCTGTCACTCTCTACAAAGCACTTACCATGGCCTAATAGTTTTCTTATTTACAGAGGTATATATATTCATATGTGTTATTTCTCTAGAATGTAAGATCTATGCAAGCAGAAACTTTCTTGTTCACCAATTCATCCATAGTTCTTAGAATCCAGACATATAGTAAGCTCGCAGGACTTGTTAAATAAATGCATAATAGAAATACATTTTAATTTTAGTTCTCTCTTTTTAAACAGAATTTATAAATGTGTAGACAAATCTTTTAGTAACAGATTGTTTTAGTGTTTTTTAAAAATGGTTTATAATGAAAGATGGGATTCTGAGGCTTATTTACTTATTTTATTTCATTATTATGTCTTTAAACTTAATATTCTAAGTAACAATGTGTTACATGAAGGTAACAATTGCCTGTTTTCACAATTTGTTGTAGATCCGGGAACCTGAAACCTGGAGCTTATAGCTGAGTTCTGGCAAATTTCCCCGAGTGACACCCTAAATCTTCTAAAGGTCAAAGGCCTTTTTGGAAGCCCTGGATTTCCATGGTTTCAGGAACAGGTCTAGACAGGACACATACTTTTGCATCCCTGAGCCTACTTCTATTATCTTTACAGCCTCAGTTTTCTGAATCTGTAAAATCGAAATTCCTCAATATCACTACTGCATTGAACTAAACAAGTTCAAATTTAGAACCTGGTCAGGTTTGCTTTTTTTTAAGCTTAAAATCTTATATCTCAGATAGCAGGAAACTTTTTGAAGAAATATTCTGGCCATAGAACCAAAGTCAAATAGTGATTGCTCTGTGATAAAGAAGAGGTAAGAAAAAGTCCCTCTGAAATTGTGTCTGTGGTAAGAGCTTCAGAGAGAATGGTTCAGAACAATTCGTTGGGTATTTTGATTGACTCTGCTAATATTTCAAACTTCTTCTAGATTTCTGCAGAAATATTAAGCTTTGGGGCCATGAATAAAAAGGCAATTATCGACTCAATAAATCATATTTCAAAGACGTTACCAAGAAAGTACTTAAATGAGGAAATGACTTTGGTAACAATCAGTTGCATAAAGGATCAAGACAGCCTTAATTATCCTGGCATTCTAAGATCTTCCCCACCAGCCTCTCCATCCCAAGCCGCCTTTATCTCACAAACATTCTGAAGTAGCCAAGCTAAAATTCTTATCAGCTCCTAAACTGTTGGTGCTCATCCCCTCTAATTTTCAGTGGCTGCCTAGTTTTTTTCTACCTGTCCTTTAAGGTCCAGTTCTTACTTCCTCTCCTTAGCAAGGCTGACTTTATCTGTCCTCCTGGGTTTGACTTGCCCCACTCCCCAGACTCCTGAGAATCATTTGTTTTTGCTCTTGATAATTAAATGAAATGACATTTTTTAGGAGCTTAGCCTAGTATCTTAAATAAAAATGCCTGTTTTAAGTTTGCTTGCATATATAAAGTACTTAAAATAAAAATTAGGGAGTAAAAATGCATAATAAATACATGATATATAAAGAAATATAGAATATGGTTAAGAGCTTAACCTATGGAATTAGATGAACCTGAATTATTTTCCCTACTCTGCCACTCAAGGGTTAATTAACCTTGGTCGGGTTGTTAGACTTCCCTAAGCCTTAGTTCTGTCTTGAAGATGGGGATAATAAATACTACCATATTTAATAGGATTAACTTGACAAGGAAAATAACATATGAAAATTCTTTACAAATCATAAAGTGCCACATGAATGTTAAATATTATCTTGCATATTTTAGAATTTTTAGATATGTGTCATCAAAGAAACAGATTGTTTTAAAGCCAGAAATATGTAAGACAGTAGCTAGAAGCTTGGTGTCACCTGAAAGAACAAGGCACATTCTTGCCCTGGAGTCTTTTTCATTGTAGATTTTAGATAAGGAGATGAAACAAAAATATGTAAAAGTTAAATAACAATGGAATGTAGAAAATTATTTAATACAACAATAAAGGAGGTGGTATGGTAAATTGGAAAGATCAACAGTATTCTTGAAGTCCCAGAAATAAGAGATTGCTTGCTTTCCTTTTGGTGCAATCAGGGAGGATGTTTGTAGAAATTGTGGCTGGGTATTAACTGAGCTGAATCTTTAGGGTGGGTAGGATTTGATTAGGTGGAAAGTGGTTAGAGGGTATTAGAAGGTGGGCAGCAGAAGTATAGAGGCAGAAGAAAAGTGTGATAGTTGGAAGGCCGATAGGAAACTAGTCTGATAATTCTATCTCCTGTTCCCAGACCCAATTGAACATTAAAATCAAAGAGGAAACTTTAAAAATTATACGGATTCCTGGGCTCTATTGCAGACCAGTTAAGACAGAATCTCAGGGGTGGTGTCTAGAATCTGTAGTTTGAAAACACTTTCAGTGTAATTCAGATGAACAGCCAGGATTGAGAACCACAGGTAAAAAAAAATTAATGGGCCATAATGCAAGAAATTTAGTTGAGGTCCAAACTCCAAGGCCTCGAATGTTAAGAGTAGGTTTTGTACTTTATATAACAGCATTTCTCAAACTTTAGTAATGTGTGGATAATTTTTAAAGGGAAAAATATCTCTGAGGACCCTATGAGAAAATTGCAATTAGTGCAGAGTCATAGAAAGTTCTGGGGGAGAGACAGTGCTCTGAGGTATGAATCTGAGAAACTGATCTACTTACTTATAGTCTCTGAAATGGCCTGGAAGGGAAAAGAAAGTGGAGATGAGTTGATAAACTAAGATTCCACAATAGTGGTACAAGGGTTAAGAGGATCATAAGGCAAATTCGGAGCTCGAGAGCAGGAGTTTTCTTAGCCAGAGAAAGAAATGGTAGCATTTGTTGTATAGGAGAGAGGTTTAGCACCATTCAAAAGACTCCCTAAGAGTGTGGTTGTTTAGGAGGTTCAGACTGTTGCTTTTCTTTTCTCTGTCTTCTTCAGCTCTTAACACAAGCAACTATTGCGACACTTTTAATTGATTTACTTGGGGATCCCAAAATTTTAATCCTGCCCTTAAAAAGCTATTCCTGTATAACTTTTCTCTCAGTAGCTTCTAAGTTTAAAGCAGTTTACAGATCCTTAGGTTCCCTTAGACCTTTTCAGAGAGTTTTACAAAGTAAAACTATTTTCATAATAATACTGCTGAAACTTTGCCTTTTTCACTATGTTGAATATTTGCCCTGATGATGGAAAAACAGTGATGGGGAAAACTGCCGGCCAGGCAGTGGTCCTGCACTGCACTAGTAGGCCTTATATTCTTCACTGCCACACACTTGCAGTAAAAAGAAAATCTGCTTTCATTTAGGAATATCTTTGATGGAACAATAAGAATTACTAATTTTATTAAATCTTGATCTTTGAGTATATGCCTTTAAAAAATTCTGTGTGATGCATTTGGAAACACATAAAAAAATTCTGCTGCATACAGAAGTATGAGGGTTGTTTTGAGAGAGCATTTTTGCAACTGTTTGGATTGTGAGTGAAACTAGCATCTTTTTCATGAGATATTTGTCACTTGTAAGGACTGACAAAATATTATTATTCAGACTTGGGTAACTGGCAGGTATTTTTTTTTTTTAATAATAAAATACGCCAACTATAAGTATTTGTTGCAAATGACAAGATTCAAGGATCTAAGTGAAAATTAGAATTTTAGAAAATATATATCTGCCACCATCATGGCCTTGAAAATTTCCCATACTTTTCTGATGAGATTGATGGTTATATTAACGAATATGATTTTTTTGTTACTGTATAAAGAGACGTGTATCAACATTTGCAAGAGATACATAACTCAGTGAGCCAACACTTATAATGTTACAATCATGCATGGATGAAAGTTATTCAAAGTGCTAAATAGACAAATGGATTTTAATGTAACCGAATAAGAAAAATTCATTAATATAATTTCAGATTCCACATCACAACTAACCTTTAAGTTTCTACCATTTCTTAAGTTTTCATGTAGTATCAAAGAAAATGCTCATAAATATCTGAAAAGGCTATTGAACCACTCCACCCATTCCAACTGCATATCTGTGTGAGGCTGGATTTTCTTCCTGTACTTTAGTAAAACAACTTACTACAACAAATTGAATGTAGAGGCAGGAATGAAAATCTAGCTGTCTTAACATTTGTTGCAAATATACAAAAATTCTACTCTTGTCACTAAATATTTTCATTTTGAAAAAAAAAGTTACCTTTCCAAAATATGTTATTTGCATTAATATATAATGGCTCCATTGTTTTTAAAAATTCTGTTTTAATTTTTAATACAATAAATATTGATAGATATGACTCGCACAATCAAAAACTCTTTGGATTCTTTAAAAATGTTTGAGAACATAAAGAGTTATGGAGACCAATATGTTTGAGAACTTCTGGTTTAGTTGAAGTTGTTCTATCTACTCCTATAGTTGTTTTTTTAAAAATCTCATTGGAGGCTGATGACAAGAGATGTGCTACAAAAAGTGTCACTCTCTAGCCCTGCGTGGTAGAGAGTCAGTCGCCGCCCGGCTAATAAAGGCTCATAATTAATCTCAATTGGCTCCGTGGGTCTCAGAATCGTTTGCGCCATAACATTTGGAGGCCCCAGCGAGATTTTCCCCAGAGAGAGAAGGGGAGTTTTCTCTGAGACCCACGACCCTGGTCGTTCCGGGCGTTCCTCAGCCCCGAGACGTTCCTCAGCCCCGGACATCGGGCGGCCCTAGATCAGAGAGACCGGTGGACAAATATTCCTGAAAATTGGACGCGAGCCTTCTGTTCCTGTCTCACCGGTGAGTTAGTCTAAGAGTCCTCTTAGACCTGTTTCTGTCTGTGGGCCCTGAGAACTCGTGGAAGGCTGGACGCAGCACAACTTCTCTAGTATGGTCAGGTCTGAGACGTCAGACCCTGACCCAGTACCTGTTTCGGTTTCGGTTTCTGATACGCTAGCGTTTTGTGTTACCTATAGTCCGTTTTGTCTGTCTGTATTATGTATGTTGTCCGGACCAGTCGAATGTACTGTTACCCTCCTATTGCCTTGGTCCTCCGTCAAGTTTGTCTCATTGTCTGATCGTTCTGGTTTCTGAATATCTCTTGTGATTTTTCTTGTTATTCTTTTTAGTTTATTAATTCTTCTTTTTGCAGGGTTTCTTGCTGCTACAGCACCACCCGAGTGGACCTTGTCTAACATTCTTACCTTTCACAGGACTTTTATTCTCATTCATGTCCATCCCCGCCGCCATGGGACAGGCTTCTTCTAAGCCCACTCCCTTGTGGTGCCTTGTGGACAATTTTAAGGATTTCAGGCAATGGGCCTGAGGTTACGGGTCGTCAGTCATTATGTTCGATCTCCAGAGGCTCTGCCAAGAAGACTGGCGGCCTTCGGAGTTGGATGGCCATCTGAGGGTTCCTTTGATTTGCAGACTGCATTCAGAGTCAGAAGTGTTGTTTATGGGAATCCTGGTTACCCTGATCAGGCCCCATACATAGATGTTTGGATAGACATTGTGTTTGATGCTCCTAAGTATCTGAAAAATTGTCAGAGTAAGTCAGACTCTCCGGTGGCTGACTCTCTGCCGGTGCCTGCCTCTCATACGGTTCTTCTGACGGAGCCAAGGAGCACTCCGACACCTCAGAAACCCCTTGAACCTATTCTACAATCACCTCCGGAGGATCCAGAGATCCTCAATCCCCATCCCTATTGCTCTCCTGGTAACCCCTTTAGGCCTCCTGATTCTCGGGAGGCAGCCCCTCTTCAGAGCCTACCACATACTCAAACGGGGGCTGTTTACTACCCTCCACAGGATCCTGACCCCATCCCCGATTCGTCGCAACCTGCAGCTGTCCTGGCGCCTCTCCGACAGATAGCCCCACCTGGGGGAGACACCCAGACCTCTTTCATAGTGTATGTCCCCTTTTCAACTAGTGATCTGCGTAATTGGAAATTGCAAACTCCGTCCTTCTCAGAAAAACCCCAAGGCTTGACCTCCCTTTTAGAATCCATCTTTTTCACCCAGCAACTTTTAGAGGTTTTGTTCACTACAGAGAAGGAATGCATTCTAAGGGAAGCTGCAAGGGGAGTCTCAGACCCCACTGGGCAGCCCACCACTGACCCCACATGGGTACAACTTGTATTTCCCAGCACCCGACCCGACTGGAACCCCAACACAGATCAAGGTAAGGAGGCTCTCCTGAGGTATCGCCAGTTGTTACTCCAAAGTCTCCGGGCAGCGGCTCGCTGACTAGTTAATTTATCCAAAGTAAGTGAGGTTATTCAGACTAAAGATGAGTCACCAGCAGCATTTTTAGAGAGGTTACTAGAATCTTATAGACTGTATACTCCCATTGACCCGGAGGACCCAAATAATCGGTGAGCCATTAATCTAGCCTCTGTTAGTTAGTCGGCCCCAGATATCAGAAAGAAATTGCAAAAACTAGAAGGATTTGAGGGAGAGAACTTATCTAAGGTTCTCGAGATTGCCCAGAAAGTGTTCAACAACAGAGTTGATGTCCAGAAGGTTATGTTGGACAGGATAAGTCACGGGGCCTATCTGGCCGGGATGGGACTGGGCTGGGGCCGAGGGCCAACCCAACGCCCCGAGGGAAAGGCAGACCGGGCTCAGAGTAACTTAGAGAAGGACCAATGTGCATACTGTAAGAAGAAAGGACCCTGGAAGAGACCCATTGCATACCTCTCCAAAAGACTGGACTGTGTTGCAGCAGGGTGGCCTAATCGCTTGCGGGCCACTGCGGCCACGGCCATCCTCACCAAAGAAGCACTGAGGTTGACTTTAGGGCAGACTATCCAGATTATAGCCCCCCATGCAGGGGAAACCATGCTCTGTAGCCCCCCTGATCGTTGGATTTCAAATGCATGGATCACTCAATACCAGGTTCTTCTCCTTAAACCCCCACAAGTACAATTCTTGAAAACCTCTGTTCTTAACCCAGCCACCCTTTTGCCTGATGATGACCCTCAACAGCCATCACATGATTGTCTCGAGCTTTTGGATAATATCACCTGCCTCAGGCCGGACCTGACTGACGTCCTGTGGCCACAACCGGATGCCACACTGTACACCGATGGAAGCAGCTTCGTCGCAGAGGGAGTCAGGTATGTTGGGGCGGCACTAGTTACCGGAGGGACTGTCATCTGGGCTCAGGCCTTGACCCACGGAACATCAACTCAGCGAGCCGAACTCATCCCTGAGACCCAAGCACTCCAATGGGGTAAGGAGAAGACAGTTAACATCTATATAGACAGCAGGTATGCCTTTGCTACTGCACATATTCATGGGGCACTCTATAAGGAGAGAGGATTTCTCACCTCAGGGGGGAAGGAAATCAGGAACAGAAAAGAGATCCTAGCTCTCCTAGAAGCCATCTGGCTGCCTAAGAAAGTAGCTATCATACACTGTCCAGGTCACCAGAGAACTGAGTCTGAGGTGGCCCGGGGCAATGCCTTTGCCGACCTAATCGCAAAGGAAGGCGCCTGAAAACCAGTGGGGCCTATTGACATTCTTCCAGTTCTGCCCCCCCAGGACACTCTCAGACTCACCCATCTATACCCCGGGGGAACTTGAATTAAGCAGTAAGCTAAAGGGGGTAAAAGGAGCCACTGGGTGGATCCACCTCCCAGATGTACGCGCCCTAGTACCGGGTGCCCTAGGTCGAGAACTAGTCTCACTAGTCCATCAGAGCACCCACCTAGGAGGGACAAAGTTAATTGAACTTTTGAAAAGAGACTATTATATCCCAGGGCTACACAAAACTGCCAAAGAGGTAACAACAAGATGTCATATTTGCACCCAAGTTAACCCTGGGCCTCCTGTTGAAGTGCAAATTGGATCAAGACTCAGGGGCCAAGCCCCGAGAGAACATTGGGAATTAGACTTTACAGAAGTAAGCCCTGGAACTTTTGGATTTAAGTATCTACTCGTGTTCATCGACACCTACTCAGGATGGACTGAAGCCTTCGTAACTGAGAGAGAAACTGCTCAGGTAGTAGCTAAGAAATTAGTATCAGAAATAGTATGCCGATTCGGCTTGCCATTAGCACTGGGGTCCGACAATGGCCCAGCGTTCATCGCCAAAACAAGTCAAACCTTAGCCAAAATATTAGGTATTAATTGGAAACTGTATATATAGACCTCAGAGTTCAGGCCAGGTAGAAAGAATGAACAGGACTTTAAAAGAAGCTTTAACCAAGTCTAAACTTGAAACTGGTGAGAACTGGGTGAGCCTCCTCCCCTTTTCCCTTCTTAGGGTGAGATGTACCCCTTACCTCCAAGGCCTCACCCATATGAAATCATGTTTGGGAGACCGCCACCTCTTCTACCCAAGATAGGGGTAGAAGAGGCAACTGAAATTCACAATTTCTCACTACTTAAGTCCTTACAGGCACTACACTTAGCAAGGAAGCAGATTCAACACTTAATCTCTGCCACCCTGGAGAGCCTTGGACAGTCACTTAAACTTCATAGCCACTCCCCTGGTGACTGGATTTAGGTAAAGAAGACACAGCCAGCCGCCCTTGAGCCCCGCTGGGACGTACCCTTTCCTGTCATCCTCACCCCTCCCACCAAGGTCAAGGTTGCTGGGAGACGTCATTGAATTCATCACACCCGCAGCAAGGCTGCTCAACCACCACAAGAGACTGAGAAATGATGCGTTCGCCCAACAGGAGACCCTCTCAAGATAAGACTCTCGCGGGTTTAATTATAATTTGATTAATTGCTATTAATAATGTAAGAGGGAATCCTCATCAACCTTAACTACTGGAGAGAAAATGCTGGATTTTGTGTCCTAGTTCATGTCATTCCTCAGGTCTACTTTTACTCTGGTGAGGGGGGGCGAAAACACTTCCAATATCTAGGAGCTAGAGTAAAAAGCGGTCCTATTTTAGTTCCCCTTTTAATAGGAATAGGAGTAGCAGGATGTACTGCAGCAGGAACGGCAGCCCTTGTTACTGGAAATTCCAAATATAAGGCCTTAAGCCAACAAATAAATGAAGACCTATCAACTCTTGAAAAATCTATCAATCACCTTAAGACCTCTCTTTACTCTTCGGCTGAAGCAGTCCTGCAGAACAGAAGAGGACTAAACCTTCTGTTCCTAAAACAAGGAGGTCTTTGCATAGCACTAGGTGAAACTTGCTGTTTTGATGCTAACCATTCTGGAATTATACGAGACGGCTTAGCACTAATAAGACAGAAGGTTAAAGACAGAGAAGAACGACTTAAGTGCGGAGAATCTTGGTATGAAGGACTTTTTTAATAACACCCCTTAGTTAACAACTCTCCTAACAGCCATTACAGGCCCCCTTATTCTAGTCTTCCTGGGCCTTTTGTCTGGGCCCCGTGTAATTAATTGGATAACTGCCTGTGTCAGAAAGCGGGTATGGGCAGTAAAACTCATGGTTCTCAGAACTCACTACCGGCCACTCCAGGTTGAAGATTCAATGGTTTGAATTCCCCTGAAAACCAGTGGAGAATGTTAAGGGTGGAAAATTTTCAAGTGAGCAAACTAGCTAAGTCAGCTACAGGGAAGAAATATCTTTAGATATCAGAAGTTGTCCTACTTGCTTGTGTGTGGTTTAGGAAGTGTATTGTATAAAATATGTAGATGGCCAATGTCTGCTTCTGTAATCCATTTACTTGTTAATTAAGGGTATTGTTCTGGGCAAAGATATGCTAAAAGCCAACTTCCACTTCTGTAATCTGCTGGCTTGTTCAGGGGACCACCAGGATATGGTCTTGAGCTTTATGAGCTGCCTGCTCTGAAAGCTCGGGGCTGATCTCCTCTAGCCCTGCATGGTAGAGAGTCAGTCGCCAGCCGGCTAATAAAGGCTCATAATTAATCTCAATTGGCTCCGTGGGTCTCAAAATCATTCGCGCCATAACAGAAACACTATTCAAATCGGCCAAAAGGTGATTATATAATATAATATAACATGGATGGACCTTGAAAACATTACACTAAGTGAAATAAGTCAGGCACAAAGGGTCACATATTGTATGATTACATCTATATGAACTATCTTGAATAGATAAATTTATAGAAACAGAAAGCAGATTGGTGGCTGCCAGGGACTGGGAGAAAGAGGAATGGGGAGTAACTGCTTGGTGGGTACGGGTTTCCTTTGGGGTGATGGAAATGTTTTGAAAGTAGATAGAAGTGGTGGTTATATAACATTGTGAATGTAATTTATGCCACTGAATTGTCCGTTTTAAATTGGTTAATTGTATGTTATGTGAACTTCACCTTAATTAAAAAAAATCAGAGCTCGATGATCACTAGATATAGGACTTAGCCCTGGACATGGATTCGGAATTTCTTTTACAATTTTATGGAAGCAAGCAAAATGAATGGTATCTGTTTTCTTTTCTGTTGGCAGTGTTTCAAGTATCTGGTGCTAGTATAATCATTATTTTGGCTAGTCTCAGACTTAGCTAAGCAATTTTTGCTTTGGAACTCTTCCCAGTTGTTGTGTCAGGAAAAAAGCAGAATTAGGCAGTATGCTAAAATTAAATCAGTATTTCTTACATAAATGGTTGGTTCGGTGGGTCTGTATTTGGTTACAAATCTCCTTTGAAATTTCAAAGCAAATGAGAGACTTGAGACTGTTGACATTTCTTACAGAAGAGCTGAACTGCACTGCATGCTGTAGAAGGAACAAAAGCAGACAGACAGGTGGGGCCACACATGGGGTTTTCTCCCAAGGTATAGATTCTTCTGTCCCCCACTTGGCAGAATTTTGGGAAATGTCCTAAGCGTATTGGATCATGACAGAGCCATTGGCTCTCGGTTCTGGGGTTTGCCATTGGCCTCTCTTCCCTGATAACCAGAAATAATATGACTCATCAAAAAGACTGCCTATTATGTCATTATGTAGGGTTCTTTATATTTAACTTGTAGTCTAATTTTTTCTTGAATTCTGCACATTGGACATTTAATAAATTGGTCAGTAGAATGGTGATCATACTTGTAATAAGACAAAGTAGCATCTAAAGGAGAGAGCAAATGCCTGAAAAGGTATTTGTGTTAGGATTTCTGACTTTAAGAATACGGTGTGTGGGTGGAGGAGGCAATATTCTGATTTCAATTTTTTTATTTGTAAAGATACATTAATGGCACTATTCACATAGGTTTTTATCAGAGAATGTATGTATGTATATAAACTAACATATAGGATCAGTCATGTAACTGGCCAGTAAAGGGATGTATATTTGACATATAACTTTGTGTTAATTTAATAAAGGAGTTTATTTTTATTATCGGGAAGAATTCTGGAACTAAGATAGTGCTAGTCATAAAAGGGAAGACCAAGCAGCAAAGGGAGGTAGAACTAGCTCAGCTTTCCTTCGGTTGAAAAATAGATATATAAGTAAAGCAAAACATATAATTATTGCTATTATGGGAGTGTATACTATGTAATATTTGAAGAAGAGAAAAATACAGAAGTGCTATGAAGGAAAGGAGACAAAAGAAAGAAAGGTTAAAAAGGTTAAAGTGCATCCAAAAAGTTCATTTTGAATGGCATATGAGGATGTGAAACTGTAAAATTATTCATTTTTATAGAATATCAGGTCACTTTACATTCTCTAATAGTATAATTTAGGAGAGGTGTAGGGCAAAGTGGAACAGATTTCCAAACTTTACTGATACTCAGAATCACTTTGAAAAATGTACAAAAACATAAACGCCTATGCCCCGCCCCAGAGATTCTGATTCTGTAGTTCTTGGTTAGAGTCCAGTGATCTATGTTTTTAAAAAGATCTCCAGATAGATTTTGATACACAGCTATGGTTGAGAACTGCAGACACGGGAATAAAATACTTGCTTTGTCTGGTAGTATCTGCTCAGTCCCTTCACATAATTCCTTTATATTTGCAGAGCCAAAAAAGAAACATAGTGGAATAACCCAATTTAAAACAGAAACAATCATTACCTTTTAAAAAAGTCCATAAAAAAATATTAGAACTGTATTCCTCTCATTTTTCTTTTCTGGTGACTTAGGAAAGAGCCAACTTCTTTTCTTTTCCAAAGCTGGAGATGAGCTACAGCAGTGACATCAAGTGGTTATTATAGAGTATTTTCTTTTTTATTTGGGACTTTGATATTTAAATAAATTAAATAGGGTATTGTTTTCCTTCCCCTCCCACCTTGTCCCTGCCACATCAGTTTGAGAGTGTATTCTTTAGTTCCAGGACACTTCACTAGCCAGAAATCCTAAAAGAATGAAAATACAACAAACAAAATTTGACCCTGACATGTGATCTCCTTAGTGCTATCCAATGTAAACATCTTTGTTTAGTTGTTTCTAGAACCAGGTGGTTTCAGTGAAGTGAAAGAAAGCCTAAACTAAACTCTACATTCAAAAACTATGATAAAATTGGTGAAACTGTCAGTGGTTTTAAAATAATATGACTTATAAATGAGAGAGCTCTGTGAACTTGACTAAAGTGAGAATACTTCAGGCCGATACCAAGAAAACTCAATGAGCCTATGTTGAAGGTCAAATCTCCTTTCATAACCATCTACAGTGAGCTAAAACTTAGATATCCAAAGAATAACAACATTCAAAATGTCTCGATTAAACAACACAACAACAATGAGGTAAAAGTAGATTTGGAATGCTTTTTTACTTCAAAGACCAAAAATGTTTTTTGACACATCCCATTTTATGCAACTCAGTGAGTGGAAACCAGATTTTATAGGAGAAAAATTAAGACGTGGCTCTTAGGATTTTTATCTTATAATCACATTCAACAAAGATTTTCTTTAAACAGTGACCTGACAGTATATTTATGCTATGACTAAGTTTATAAAAATTTGATATACACAGTTTAAAGAAATATAGTTGCTAAACAGAGTAAGACACACCCACATTACAAAGAAGGGGAAGCTGGGCAATTAATTGGCATGTAGACATTTAGTTACTCTGGATTGTGGTACTTCAAAACACTGGCAGAGGAAGAACACTCAATTATAAAGAAAAAAAACGTAGAGGAAATAGGATTACTCTTGGTCCCAAGGACCATCATTCTGTACATAGAACCGAAGATTTGGTTAAAGACCATGTGACTGCAACTAGATTAGCCACTAATCCCAGCCTACCTATGCTAGTGTAAGAATTGTAAAGTCACTAGTTCATAAGAAGTGCTCTTTACTTTTCCTCCTGTTTCTCAAATGTCATTTTCTTATTTTTTTTTATTCATTATGTCTATCCTATGCTTCTAAAATATGAAAATAAAAGGAAATATGTTTCATTTAAAAATTCTAGATTTAGCCACCTTCTAAGTGGGGAAAGAACGGGTCCTCAGTTTAGCTCTTTGATGCTTACTCATTTTATGTCACAAGTGAAAGGCTGATACATTTAGAAAATTGACAAAAGGAAAATTTATATGAAAACTAAAAACGGCAGTCAGTTGATAATGACCAGAAACAATAAACAGGGAGAGAATTTTTATGAGTTATCTATTTTTGAACTAAATGTCGTAAAATTTGTGAATGACTAAGTGATGAGGCATCCCTCAGCATGTCACATTCATATGTGAATAATAGGGAGGGAGTAATGAGTGTTTTTATTTGGCTTCCAAGTAATAAATCATTCCAAGATGAGGAAGAATACTTTGCTTTGCCTTACACTTAGAGTATGCCTCAACTGAAATTCTGGAAACTTTGTAAATCCTTATGAAATTATCTAAAGGCCCCAAATAAAAGGATACAGCTTTCACTTTTATTTTACTCAATTAAATGTTAAAATGAATTAAACAAAACTATGTTCACTTGGACTACTGACATAGCGTAAACATTTATATTGTAGCCAATAATAATGTTTTTTGCCATGTCATTCTATCCTCTCCCCCACCCAATAAGTGTGTAACACTGAGTAAGCATGAGATAAAGCTGGAAAAGTAGACTGGGGCCAGAACATAGGTGAGTCTTATACTTTATTCAGAAATAATTGGATGTTGTCAAGAAAACAAACGATGATCATGTCTGTGTCTTGGGAAGATATAACTGGCAGTGGTGTATAAGACATATTAGTGGAGGATGAGACTGAAGGTAGGGAGACTGGCAAATATCTGGCTGGAGAATGGAGCGGAGGGCAGAATTAATGGCTTGTATGAACTTTCTCTCTCTCTCTTATTTAAAAAAGAGTGAATGCTGGAAAAAAAAGTTAGTTAAATACATGCTGATCATTTGTTGAGGAAAGGAAATAGTCAAAGGTGACAGCGAAGTCTCAAGTTTTAATAGCTCGGTTCAGACTGCCTCATTCTGTTCCTAACAACGCTGGCATTGCTGCCAGTGCTAGGGACAGCCTATAAGAGCCTTTGTGTGAATTAGAAAAGGTTGTCTTCTTAAAAAAATGTCATAATATAGTGATATTTTTTGGACAAGATAGTTTACTGTCATCGGTGGAAAAGTTTTATGATAAACACATAGTTATGATGTGTTTGATTGAAGCAGAGCCCTTTGGATGTGTTAGATTGGGCGACGCCCATTCTGTACAACCATATGCAATGTTCTTAAGTGTTTACTCTTAAGGAATTAACAACCTTTCACAGAAATCAAGAGAAAGAAGAAAATGTGATCAAGAATGCCAAATGCTGCAGAGGCAAAGGGAAATGAGCAAAAACTAACGAATACTATGTGTAACAATTAAAAGGGTCATTGGTGATTTTTTGAGAAAGAAATTGCATAAAATTATAAACCTTTTGGGCTGAAAAATCCTACAGATATTTTAAACTCCAATTTTTCTTCCATTTTTAAATGTGGAAAACTGAGACCCAAGAATTTGAGGGTCTTTAAAAACTTCAATTACACATATATCAGTCCACTTGAAATTGTTCTGTAGCTTATCAGTGTGCTGTTCCAATTTTTTTTTTCAGGCTTTTTTTCCTCAGTGGTTCATTTTGAATAGTTTCTATAGTTATGCCTCAAGTTTACTAGTGTTTTCTTTGGCAGTGCCTAATCTGCTATTAATCCTAACCAATATATTTTTTTTGCTTAAGACATTGTATTTCATCTCTTAAAGATTAATTTTTAATATCTTTTATTTCTCTACTTAATGTACTTAGTTTTTTCTGTCCTTGAATATGTAACATATAGAATATATGTTTGAATGTCTTTGTGTATTAATTCTATCATCTGTGTCTTACTGAGTCTTTCTACTGATTGATCTCTTTATTATTGGTACTATATTCCTGCATCTTTGCATGTCTGGTTCTTTTTACCGGATGCTAGAAATCGTGAATTTCACCCATTGAGTGCTGGGTACTTCTTATTTTCTATTAGTATTCCTGGACATTATTTTGGGGTAGAGTTATTTGGAGCAGTTTAATTTTGAGGCTTGCTTTTAGCTTTTGTTGAGCAGGACCGGAGCAGCCCTGAGCCTGAGGCTCATTTGGCCCCACACTGAGGCCTTTTGAGCACTCCTCTGGGTGGAAACCCGATCATTTTCTCGCCCTGTGGGAGCTCTGAGGAGTGCTTCCTCTGCTCTTTTCTGGTCATTTTTTCACTGACCTCAGGTAGTTTCCTCATACACATGTGCTGATCAGAGCTCAGCTGAAGATTTGAGGGAGTACTTCTCTATGTGGCTCCCGTAAGTGAGGAAAAAGTTGTCCTTGACTCTCGTAGCACCCCTGGCTGAGTCTAAAACTACACTGACAGACAGATTAACAGGAGAAAAACATACACATTTATTTAATAAGTTTTACATAACATGGGAGCCTTAATAAAGAAATGAAGAGCTAAAGAAACAGAAATTTTTGTACCTTTATGCTAGGTTTGATGAAGAGTGGACAGTCAGGGAGGAATATGTTAAATTAAGGAGTATGAGGTAATTGGAGTAAACTGGTGAAATTTAGCAAGGCATGTTCATTAAGATTCTTCTCTGTGTCCCTTTTTCTTAAGAGATAAAGATACCTTTTTCCTTCAGGTCTAGGGAAGGTACCTCCCACATGAGGTACCTCCCACATGAGGGTTTTCTGACCTGTTTCAGGAGAGAATGGCTGGGGGAAGGTCAGAGTGACATTCCTGTTTCTGCTGTTTTCTCGAACTCCTTCAGCTTAAAATATACAATATGCCAAGGTGTCACATTTTGGGGTAGCATATCTCGAATCCCATCAGCCTCTCTCCTCTGGCCCTCTGCTCATGAATTCTAGCTGCCTTGGCCTCCCTGGACTCCCAGCTCTGTCTCTTCAACTCCAGGTGATCCCCAGACTTCTCCTGGGCTCCTTTCCCCTGTGTTATGCCTGGAAACTCTTCGTGGAGGAAGCTGGGCAATTATAGGGTTTACTTCATTTGCTTTCCTTGTCTCAGGGATCACTGTGTTGCATTGCCTGATGTCCAGTGTCTGAAAACTGTTGTTTCATGTATTTTGTCTTATTTTTTAATTGTTTTAAACAGGAGAGTAAATCCGTCTCTGAACATGAGACTCTCAAGCAGTTGTATAGAGAGGTCCACATGGTGAAGAGCCAAGGCCTCTGGCCAACAATGAGCACCAAATTATCAGCCACGTAACTGAGTGAACTTTGAAGTAAATCCTCCAGTCACAGCTAAGCTTTCAGATGACTGCGGCTCCATCCGATATTTGGACTGCAACCTCATGAGAGACTCTGAGCCAGAACCACCTAGCTAAGCCATTTCCAATTTCCTGACTCATGGCAGTTGTGTGAGATAATAAATGTTGATTGTTATTTTAAGTTACTAAGTTTTGAATCACTTGTCATGCAGCATTAAATAACTATTATATATTTTGGTACCTAAGAGTAGAGTGCCGTCATAACAAAACTTAAAAATGCGGGAGAGACTTTGGGACCTGGAGGTGGGCAGAAACTGGAAGGATTTTGAAAGTAAATGAAAGCCTAAGGTGTCCTGAAGAGATTATTAGTAGAAACCTGATGGCCTTTAAGAAGGTTGCCAATGAAGGCTTAAAGAAAATTGAAGCAAATGTATTTGGAAACTGGACACAGAGGGGATCATTATGTCGTGGCAGAGTCATATGAGGTAATGTAGAAAGTATAAACATACCTAGTGAACTGGGCCATCTAATTAAGGGGATTTCCAGGCAAAGTATTGAAGGTACTTTCTTATAGCACAATGAGAGAGAGAGAGAGAGAGAGAGACAAAAAGGCAAAAGCCTGGCCTTCCTGGTTAGAGGGAGAGAAAAATAGGAGGACTTCACATCTGACAGGTGCTTCTTTGTCTACGTGTGGAAGAGAGGAGTAGTGGTAAGTCTGTCATCATTTGATTCAACATTCCCTAGAAGCTTTGAGAATATCAAGGCAAATATCTATAAACATGAAAAGTGTGTGTGTGTGTGTGTGTGTGTGTGTGTTGAATTGAGGCCATTTCTCAGTGATCTAATTTAAGTTTGTGGTTTTTCAGGTTTTAATACAAGTTTTGTGGTTTGTATAATTTACGCACATTGAAAAGAGAAATATGATTCTATCCCTGCCTACTTCTCCCTATTCACATTGATAAATTGGATTTTTCTGGTTGTATCAGTGCTTTGTTTATGAATAAACTGATTCTTGCAATATTTATGATGTTGCTTTCCATTGTGTTCTTTGTGTCTGGAAAATATCTACCACTGCAGACTGGAGAGTGTCCTGAATAACTTTCTATATGCACTGGCTATTTACTTTGGCAAAGTTCAGGTTATGGTCTCTACTTATGACCTGGTATTCTCAGCAGGTATTTTATGGTTATTTATACAGAATGGAGACATTAAAAATAATCTCTTTCTCACTGGCTAATATAGCTGAAGTACTGAAGTCACTTGACAGTTTATAGTTGTCCTCCTTCACGTTAACAAGGGCTCCGATTTAATGTGATCTTTGGGACCACTGATTATCACAGGAGATGTTAAAGTACAAAACACCAACAATAAGGAGTTTAGTTTCTTTCTCTGTGCAGCCTACTACTTCTGATATTGAAAAAAATTATTTTGGACTTTTTTTTTCCCCTCCAGAGTCCATACTCTAAGCCTAAGGTATGTTTACCACACATACACACAGAAAATTAAAAAACAGTAATTATGGACTAGATTGTTGTATCTCCCTGATAAACTTCCCAATAAGAGGCTGAAACAAGTGGGTCATTGACCCCATTGTGAAAATTAAGTGAGTGAGGTTTCTGCCAGCTCAAACCTGACTGTGAGCTCTGTCTCTGTAATTGCCTTTTGTAGGTTAGGTGTTGAAAATTATTCACACCAAGGTTTATGCATGAAAATAATTCCTCAAGAAGAGAATTAAAGTGAGCAGGAGATTAATATGCACTTTGATTTTTATTCAGGCCATCGGTGTCTTAGAAATCAATGGAGAAATTATGCAAGAAGAAATTACTCCCCAGCAGGTGCTTTGTGAAAAGGTTGCGCCATATCAAATGACATAGGTAATAGATACTGCATAAATTTAAGATGCGATTGAAGGTTGGATCTCATTGGGAAATGGAAATGCCTAGATGACAAAATGATAAGTGACTACATTAAGCATTTTAAATATTTCATTTTTACTAAGTGCAGTAAGCTAGATGTTCATGTCTCCTCAACTGCTATTGGCAGCCTTTATTTCTGATGATGACTTTACATGGAAGATAAATGTGTTTTCCAGTAAGCGTTTATTCTGATAAATAAAAGCACGGATGAGAAGCAAATCCAAATGGAAAAAGTAATAAATTAATTAGCAAAACCATCTCTATCCTTGCAAATAACTGGAACTTCTAGTCGAAGTTGTAGTTATTTTGCGTATTCTACTTATTCTAGAAGTTTGATAAAGTTTTACAGTTTCCATTGCTAAAAATTAATGTTTGAATGTGTATATTATGGAAACATGAATTTACTCTTAAACATAGGTTTGTTATAAACTGAATTGTGTCTTTCTAAATTCACATGTTCAAGTCCTAACCCCAGTTGCTTCAGAATATGACTATATTTGAAGATAGAGCCTTTAAAGAGGTAGAATGAAGTCATTTGGGTAGGCCCTAATTCAATGTGATTGATTTCCTCATAAGAAAAGGAGATTAGGACACAGACATGCACAGAGGGAAGAAGATGTGAAGATACAGGGCGAAGAGGGCCATCTACAAGCCAAGGAAAGAGGTGACAGAAGAAACAACCCAGCCAACACTTTGATCTTGAACTTCTAGCCTTCAGAACTGTGTGGAAATAAATTTCTATTGTTTAAGCCAGACAGTCTGTGGTACTTACTATGGTAGCCACACCAGACTAATATAAGGTCAAAAATGGCTGCTTTGGGAAAGAATGGGAGAGTTTAGGAAAACTGATATTTATTATCTCTGGGGAGGTATACCTTTTCCTTTTGGTGGGGGGTTGTGCATAAAAGAGAGGGTAGGGGAGGTATACCTTTTCCTTTTGGTGGGGGGTTGTGCATAAAAGAGAGGGTAGTTGAGAATAGAGTTTTCACATTTTGGTAAACAATGTCATGATCTGTCTATGATCTGTAATTCTCCTTATTTAGAAGATGCTTGGTAATAAATAAGATAAGACAGATCAACATGTTATGAAACCAAAGAGTGTTCATGATACGTATCATTATAAGCATACAGAAAAAAATTAGAGTAGTAATAAAAGATAATTCCATTAATGTATAAATCCAGATTCCTGCTAGCGCCTATGTCTAGATACTGGAAAACTATTCCGAACTAAGCACAGAAGGGTAATATTAAGGAAGAAGATCTTATCTGTTGAATAAAGTCAAACATGTACTTCTGAAGTTAAAATTTTGAAAAAATGCTTGGATTTTACTTATTTAAAAATTTTTTAAAGGGAATTTAAAGCACTAATTTTTAAAATGGCTTTTTAAAAGGAGAAATTCATGGTAAGACCTGGCAGACACTTCCTGTGGTAGAGGTGTTATAAGAGTTTATTTAATGTCTTACTTCTGGCTGAATATATGTATATGTGTGTGTATATATACACACACATATATATGTATATATATACACGCACACACACATATGTATATGTGTGTGTGTGCGTGTATATATATACATATATATGTAATATATATAATAATGTGTGTGTGTGTGTGTGTGTGTGTATAGAGTATGTGTTTCAGCATTGGGAAAAAAATCTGGTGTTAAACTAAGCTTACATTGATATCTTCTTAATTGAATAGATATTGTGAGTTTGGCATCATTATAGGCACTATAACAATAAAGAATAAGGCAGACAAGGCCCCTGACTTACATTTATATTATATGGTAGTATTGATAGTAAGATACATAATAATCAGTCAATACATAAACATGGTCTGTTGTGACTTCTATGCACAGAATCCCTGTGTTGGAATGACCCAAAAGGAATGGCATTTTTTAGACAGAGGCACTAGCAGAATGTTGGACTTATTTATGATGGTTTCCAATGTGATATTAGTCCAGTTATTTCTCTCTAACTCAAAATCTCTTTCTGAGACAAATGATTTTTCATTCATTTTAATCTTAAGATAAATTAGCATTAAAGACTTTAATTCTTTAATTTTTAGCCTGGCAGAAGAGACCAATAAGGGACTTTATTAAGTGATAGTAGACAGATTACAGGGTACTTAATATTTTGATTGTTAGATTTTATTTTATCTTTAATAAGCACAATCAGGAGATTTTCTTAAAAGAGTGTCCATGTCTAGTGGAAAGTGATGGACAGCTAAGTTTGAATAGCTAAAATTATGGTGTATATGTATTTTTAGAACAAAAATCATAGTTTGTTACACTCATCTAATTACATATATTCATGAGTGTCTCATAAAACCATAGCAAAATAAGAATGACAAGAATTGGAATTTATTGAGTAATTTGCCACGTGCCAGGCACTGTTTCTAAGCACTTCTGTGTGTCAGTTTGTTGAATCTTCACAACCACCATAGAAGGTAGGCACTTAAATGAGCCCTGTTTTACAGACAAGTGAAGTGAGGCCCAGAGACTTACGTAATTTTCTCATATAGAAAATTTACTTAATGACATTTCTCACCTTACCTCCTCAGGCTGGTCTGTGGATTTGTTTTATGTGTCCAACCATCTTGGACAGTTCTGGTGTTTGTACTGAAAGTCTCACATCCTGGGAAAAGCCCTAGTTTTAGGTCAACCAAGACAGTTGGTCACTCAAATGTTTCCAGTAATTATTTAAATCCTGTGTCGATTAGACTGTTGTCACAGAAGCTTGCTTTACTTACAAGCTGTTGCTCATTCATCTTTCAGGGGAGAAGTCCCTAATCCAAGCTCTACTTCTCCTCTTTGAGGTATTGTTTTAAAGTACTCTGAAGCTATTATTATTATTTTTTTAATTCTGCTGGTTACTACACTATTATGTCTAACTTCACTCTTCATCTGTTTTCCAATTTATTTACAGTGACTACATATAACTAATGCTAACTTTGGCATAAAGTGTTTAAGCAGGAGCATTTCGAAAACACTATTCTGGGTATAGGACTGTGGACATGAGCCAGGCAAGGTAAGTCAGTGCTGAGGAGTGTAATGCAGGAAATGGCCCCAAGGGCCAGCGTGGATAGTGAGGTCCTGACGTACATTTTGTTTTTGCACAAGTCCGCTGACCACCATGGGTTCATTTCTGCTGCCTGAAGTAAACTTGACTAGGAATGTTTCTGAGATTTTAAACTGGAAATTCCAGGCAGTGTCCTCAAATGAGACGAGACTGTATTGAAACTTCAAGTTTAAACCTGAAATGTGGAATACATTGATTATTAGACAATCTATTAGTAGTGGAATGCTAGGTTCAGTGTTGAGTTCATAAGTTCTATTTTGTGTTCCTTCTTTATGGTTTTACCCTTGACCAAAACTCAGTATCTCTGTTCCTCTGTTTAGTCACTTGTCAAATGAGCAATATTATTTTCTTATTTTACTATCATAGGACTGGTTCAAAGGGGTAAAACTGTAATTTTTGGGTTGGTGTAATTTCTTTTTTTTGTTTGTTAATAGAGGAATCATCTTCATTCTTATTCATCTATTTATTAATTCATTTATTTACTCATCTAACCCACAATTATTTACTGAATACCTCAAACTGCTCGCAATTTAGATTTAATAAAGTTAATTCGGCAAGGCAAAAAAGCTGAGAAGATTTCATGTTATCGTTCTGAGATATATTCTCATTGTAATGGAAGTCTTAAATCAAAGGAATGGATGTATAAGAATGCAAATTCGGATATACACTGAGTGAGTGGAAAGGTTTGGATTAGTCCTCAAGAAATTTCTGCAGATGAGCTTCTCCAGTGAGGTTGGGAATTAGAGTGGTCTTGCTCGTTATACAATGCTATTATCTACTGGCTTTCATTTATTCAACAATTATTTATTGAGTGATTTCCATAGACAAAGAACTGTGTTGGTCCTGAAAGAAACATAAAATTGAATGAAATTCTGTCCCTTTTCTCAAGTAGTTTATATACTAAGAGGAAGATGACACATTTACATAGGTGACCATCTGTAAGGCAGCATACAACAATCTCCATGTCAAGGAATCTTATGGGAAGAATTACAACTATTAAATTATTGGGTATATTGTAGAGGAACTTGAAGTCCAGACTAAGGATTTTAAATTTATTTGGTAGGTGGTAGGAATCCATCGAAGCTTTTTAAATGGATTAATGGAATTAAAGCAGAATTGGACAGCACTAAATTGCTCATCATAGCACATTAATATGCATATTTGTTTGCTAGTGTGTGTTTTTCTTCTTTTAAATGTAAGTTCCAGAAGAGTAAGGACTTTGTTTTGTTTTATTGCTGTTATGGCCAGTGCTCAGAACAATGTCTGGTATCTAGTAAATTATCAAATATTTTTTAACTGGTAAAAGGATTAGTCCAGAGGTTCAAAAACATCTTCGATTCATGGTGCTCTTTGTGTTTCAAAAATTCTTCATAGCATGCAGGCAAAAAAGAAAAAAAATGAATTGTTCCATTGATTCTCAAACAGTACTTGTTTTTATCGCAGTTACCATAGAAAACTCAGCTTCACAAAGATATGACATCAATGAAAGGAATATAATGTAAACTAATGGTGAAACTGAACTACTTTGGGCTAATAGTTAATGTAGAATCTGACAGGTGTCATGACAAGTTTCACTTGAAAATTTAAAGTATCTTTCAGTAGCTCTGTAAGTTGCCCACAGTGCCCTGGGATTCCTTGGTACACTATTTGAGATTTTAAAAAATTATATTGAGTCCCTATATCCTCACCATTCTTCTATAGGACATATTCCTATGGTCCTATTAAATTTAGTATTTTTAGCCAGATTTACTTTTCCCAGCTGCTCTAATTGCTGAACTTCAAGCCATTGAATAGATCACAAAGGTAAAAGTGACTGAATCATAAGCATGACAAAGTAAGGGCAGGACTGACCAATTTTTCATGATAACCATTCCAATATAAGTAGATCAACAATTTTTATTTTCTCTCTGATAGGAATGTGTTACGTGGAGTATAATCCTATGAGATACTAAAAAAAATTTTAAAAAGGACCAATATTTAAATAAAAGTTATGAAATATGCATATTGTTTTATATATATATATATAATATATATATATATATATTCAATGAAGGTATAGGTGTAATTGTGCACCTTGCCATTGATTTAATAACTTTTGGAGAAAAGTCTATAGCTACTTTAAATACACACATAAATTATAAGTCAAATCCTTGATTCCAAAAACATAACAAGATGAATAAAAATGGACATCATATAATTTAGAATATATTGAAAATTCTTTTTCTTAGAGAGGCAAAATGCAAAATAGCATATTAAATGCCTTGAGAAGCCTAACATTAAAAAAGCTTGTTATTTTTGTTTTACTCTGGGTTATCCAAAATTACCTGACCATGAACATCTCTTCTTACATATCACCTACTCATATATTGTGACATCAGTGATCATACTACAAGGAATGCTGCCTTATCATTTGGCTTTTATTTCATTCAGAGGTGTTCGAAAGAATTTTAGGAATATCTTGAATTTTTTTCTGATCAGACTTCCCACTAGGTGGTAGTGTTACAACATCAAAATCCTTCTCTATAATGGCCCAGCAGCTCTAATTCAATTCCATAGGCATTTACTGAGTGCCTGCTTTGTGTAAGATACTGCCTGATGCTGTACAGTCTAGTGACTACTGAAACAAGGATCCAGCCCTCTTCACTCTCAGGCCAATGCTCTTTTCATTTTACACACATATGCACTTAAGAAAACAACTTCCTAGTTTTCTTACTCAAGAGTCTTTGAGAAGTTATATACTTACAAATTTGTAAAAGAAAAATTTCAAAGGAGTTATGCAAGAAGGCAAATCTCTTTATAAGAATGCAAACCTGAGCACAAAAGATCCATGAAATCTTATGAGAATTTTTCATAAGTTCCTAGCCCCCCAGAAAGATGAGAGATAGATACAGTCAAATCTATAAACAGTTCAGCTCAGGAACAACTTACAGAGCAGAACTAAAGCAGTTCTACCACATATGATTCATCTATAGTGTGACCTATGGCCTGGACATTTGATTTGGAAGCTGATTGCCAGGCCAGTATAATGACCTTAAGGATTAGCTAGTTTGAGACCTTTATTTTACAAATGAGGCTGCTGAGGTTAAGGGAAAACAAGTCATTTGTCAGAATCACAGGGCTATCTCTAGCATACACATGAGTAGATTAAAATCTAAGCAGATCTGTCTTTAGGTCGTTATTCTGACCCTCATCATTTCCAGGACCTCTGATACATATCTTTCTCCATGAAGTTAAACCCAGTTTTAGGGCTGGTACTTTCTGAGTCTCCTTGCCTGTCTAGAACTCATTACTACCACGCTTTCTGTATTATCAGCAGGAATCTATCTGATTCGCAAGATTCTGAGTTCTTCCATAGTAGAATAGAATCATCTCTGCATCCCCAGAGCCTGGCACGGTGTTTAGCACATGAGCAGTAATCTGTATATGGATGTGTCTATTCTGAGCCATCCCCTCATCACCATGCAGTAAGATAGCTATGCCAGTGTACTGGAGGCAAGGGGATACTGTGATGAAAACTTCACAGCCCTCCTTCATTTTTGGTAACATCTAGTTTTTAACAGTAACTTTGTAGAAAGAGCATTGCTGCTTTTCTTGCCTATCTTATATGGTTTCTATATTATGATTTTATATGATAAAATCCTTCCTTACCCTGATATTTACAGACATTTTCCTATATTTTCACCAAGTACTATTTATTTTTCATATGGACGCTTAAATCTTTAATCATTCTAGGATTTATTTTTGCATAAGGTTAGATCAGTTTCTAATATCACTTGTTGACTTGTCTACTTTTTCCTCACTGATTTGAGGTGTTACATTTGTCATAAATTTTATATATAATTATATATAATAAAATAAATATATAATTTATAATTATATATAACAGTAAAATATGCAATTTTATATACTACACATAATAAAATATATAAAGTATATATTTTTATATATAATATATAATATAATATATATAAAATCTGTTTTTATAGTTTTATTATAATTTACTGATTTGTCTGACTTTATTGTGGAAAGGATAGAATATATTACTTTTTTCCTTGGAAGAAATGAGTAGCATATTTCACGTCAATGTTGTAGATATTGAATGTGGAGATGGTTAGCTAAGTGAACAATATTCTTAGTCCCAATAATATGTGAATTGACAGACATATGAGGAGCTAGTTTTAATTGCTATAAATGCTTGAAGATTATGGGACGTGACAAAATCCCGGAGCTGCATAAAAGTTTGCACATTTTCCTCATCTATTCTTATAGATTTCTCAGGTAAGTCTTGTTTATGTTTGAGAAATATGGTCATCGAGAATTATTCCATGGAACACATTATCTTCTTTCCTTGAGATACAATCATTAAATATTTAAGGACAGTTGAAGGTAGGATCAGAATGATCCTGAGGAACAAGATCATAATTTTCTCATTCTTAAGTTTCTGAAGTAGGAAAAAAAAATGATGGATAATAGTAAATTGTGTGAGGTTATTACGAGGATCATATGAAATACCATAATGTTATCCAGTCAAATTAGATGACTAATGATATTATTTTCTCTAAAAGAAGTTCTGTGAGATCCTTGTGGGCAATAGAGCCTTTGGTAAGAAAAGAAAAAAGAAAAAAATGCTCAAATGTGGAGTTGACTAGTGTTCCCATTTGCTGAAACAACAACTAGATGGATCAAAAATGAATATTAGAGTTAAATTTTTTAAAATGTCAAATGTTCTTTTTTCTCTGTAATACTAACAAGGAATATTTGCCTAATGCTACATCATGTGCTTTGACCATAAGGGTAGAGGAACTTTTTTTTTTTTTTGTGGCTGGATGGTCTATGTACCTTTGTTATTTAGTCTATACATTAGGTCAAATGTAAAGTTATTTAATTGGGAGGTATACTGTAGAGCTCTAGCAGTTTTCTTGTTAATGAGAAAATTATTGATAGGTTAAGCTAGGACATATTTGATGTGTTATCAAGAAGGAATGTCAAAAGTCTTATCTCTATAGGTCTGAAAATGATTTTACTGGGACAAAACAGTTACTGTATCAAGTCAAGAGTTTCATACTTCCTTGTTTTTGCAATTCAAAAGCCACAGTTTAGCCAGTTAAGAGGTCAAGCTAGAGTTGCTGTTTGTTCAAAACATTTCTAGGACCTGAGGTGCAATCACAGGCCTGAGACATAAATCCATCCCTGTGAATCATTTTATTGGAAACCCAAGAACAGAACAGTGAGGTAGCAAGCCATTAAAAACCTTGCGTGATAGACCGACTGATTATACTAATGACTTCCTCTATCCATGTTCTTTGCCATATAACTTTGCAGGGCCCTCCCTACTCTGAGTTGGAGCTAGGCTAAGTTACTTGCTTTGTAGAGATGTTGTAGGGTGACCAACGGCCCAGGTTTGTCTGGAGCTGGGGGGGCTTCCTGGATGTGGGACTGGGCAAATCAGAACAAGTTGGTCACCCAAAGACTTGGCAAAGCAGACAAGCAGAGGCTGGAAGGAAGCCTTTACTTGCTGCTCTTGCCTCATCTTGAGGAGGATGCCCAGGTTAGCCTCTGAATGATAAGGATGTGCGGAGCAGAGCTGTGTCCTTCCAGTTGTCCCAGCTGAGGAGTCCTACATCAGCTGATTCTTAGTGGCCTATGCACCCATGCATGAGCTCAGCTCGATCAGCTGAAATCCACAGACTCATGAGCTAAATAAATGTGTATTGTATGCCACCGAGGTTTTGTGGTTGTTTTTTATGCACCATTATTGTGCAATAGATCAATGAGATACCTACCTACATATATTCAACATATACATTATTTAGATTTATTGACAAATTAGGAAATAATGAGCAGAACAGCCCTTAATCTATAAAATTTGAGCATTTTAAGTTTTAGCACTTAAAATAGTTTTATAATTTAGATGTCATTATTGTCATATGTGAGATGATCGAATTGGTGATTTTTCGGGTATGGCTGGAAGGTCAAGGATATGACTTAGCAGAACTCAGTGCACAGAGATTTGGTAATCATTTCCCAGCAATGCTTGTGCCCTTTGCTTTAGGGCTATTGGTGGTTCTGTGTGAATTGCTCCATAATGTTCTAGATGAAAATTCCTGGTCCTTCTGCTTTTCTACCTTCTCAGCAGCTTCTCTGCATTATTTGAAGTTATGTTTCAATTTTCTGGAAATTTCTTTACTTGGGCACCTGTTTGAATAGTTCATTACCATTTATTTTCTGTGTACATGCAGCTCATGAAAAATAGAATTCTGAAGTTGGAAAGAACTACATAAATAACCATCCTCTCATTTTTTTCACGAGGAAACTAAAATTTGCAAAAGTTAAATTACTTTGCTTCCAGAGCAATCAGCAATTTGTAGAAGTACGACTGGAACTTGAGAGCACTGAATAAATGTGGTTTAATCATCTCAGGGACATTTCCCTAGAGACAGTGAAATATTCCTCTGCCCTTTCACTAAAGAGGACTCTGGCCTAGTCTTCCCTACCCTCAGTAGAAAGGTTTAGTGTTGCCAGGCTGAGTGAGGTTAAGCCTATTTGCATACGTAAGGGTATATACGAAACAAAAAAAACCAAACAAAATACACAGTTTCTTTTTTTCCTGGTGCAGGAAGAAACAGACACGCCCACGTCTTTTCTTTTTTCAATTATATGTATTGGAGTGACACTGGTGAATAAAATTATATAGGTTTCAAGTGGACAATTCAATAATACATAATTTGTATATTGCATTCTGTGTTCACCACCCAAAGTCAAATCTCCTTCCGTCACCGTATGTTTGACCCCCTTTACCCTATCTACTTCCCCTTTCCCTTTCCTTCTGGTAACCACTAAACTGTTGTCTGTGTCTATTAGTTTTTATCTTGTTCGTTTGTTGCTTTCTGTTTTGTTATCCTGTATATGAGTAAAATCATATGGTTCTTAACTTTTCTGTCTGACTAATCTTGCTTAGCATGATTATCTCAAGATCCATCCATGTGTCGCAAATGGCAGTATTTCATCTCTTCTTAATATTTTATTGTAATATTAATAGGGTAATATTTTATTGTTTATATGTACCACAGCTTCTTTAGCCAATTATCTATCGTAGGACACTTTGGTTGCTTCCATGTCCTGGCCAATGTGAATAATGCTGCTATGAACACTGGGGTGCATATATCTTTATGGATAAATGTTTTCAAATTTTGGGGGTAGATGCCCAGAAGAGGGATTGCTGTGTCATATGGTAATTCTATTCTTAATATTTTGAAGAACCTCATACTGTTTTCCATAGTGGGTGTACCAATTTACATTCCCACCAACAATTTATGAGGGTTCCTTTTCCCCACAACCTCCCCAACCCTTGTTATTACTTGTTTTATTGATAATAGCTATTTTAACGGGTGTGAGGTGGTATCTCATTGTGGTTTTGATTTGCATTTCCCTAACACCTAGAGAAGTTGAGTGTTTTTTCATATATCTATTGGCCATTTGTATATCTTCTTGGGAAAAGTATCTGTTCAGGTCCTCTACTCATTTTTCAATTGGATTGTTTGATTTTTTTTGCTGTTGAGCTGTATGAGTTCTTTATATATTTTGGATATTAGCCCCATATTGGAGGCGCTGTTTGCAAATATCACCTCCCATTCAGTTAATTGCCTCTTTGTTTTGTTGATGGTTTCTTTGCTGTGCAGAAGCTTTTTAGTTCGATATGGTCCCATTCATTTATTTTTGCTTTTACTTTCCTGGCCTTTGAGGTCAAATTCATAAAATCTTCTCTAAGACCAAGGTCCATGGGTTTAGTACTTATGTTTTCTTTTATGCAGTTTATTGTTTCAGGTCTTATTATTATATTTAGGTCTTTGATCCATTTTGAGTTAATTTTGGTGTATGGTGACAGATAGCAGTCTAATTTCATGATTTTGCATGTGGCCTTCAAATTTTCTCAGCACGATCTATTGAAGAGGCTTTCTTTTCTCCATTGTATGTTTTTGGATCCTTTGTTGAAAATTATTTGCATGTATATATGTGGATTTATTTCTGTTCCATCGGTCTGTGTGTCTGTTTTTTTCTGCCAATACCATACTGTTTTGATTATTGTCACTTTGTAGTATAATTTGAAGTCAGGCAGTGTGATAGCTCTAGCTTTGTCCTTTGGCTACTCAGGGTCTTTTGTGATTCCATGCGAATCTGATGGTTTTTTTGTTCTATGTCTTTAAAAAATGCCATTGGGATTTTGATGGGGATTGCATTAAATCTATATATTGCTTTGAGTAATATGGCCATTTAAACTATGTTGATTCTTTCAATCCCTTAACACACAATATCTTTCCATTCTTTTGTGTCTCCATCAATTTCTTTTAATAATGTCTTGTAGTTTTCAGTGCGTAGTACTTTACATACTTTGTTAAGTTTATTCCTAGGGATAGGAATTGTTGCAATTACAAAAGGAATTGTTTTTTAAATTTTGTTTCTGAAATTTTATTGTTAGTATATAGAAACACAATGGATTTTTGTACATTGATTTTGTATCCTGCAACTTTACTGTATTTGTTTATTGTTTCTAATAGTTTTTTGGTGGAGTCTAGGGTTTTCTATACAAAGAATCATGTCTTTTGTAAAAAGTGACAATTTGACTTCTTCGTTCCCAATTTGGATATCTTTTATTTCTTTCTCTTACCTGATTGCTCTGGCTATCAATGGTATGTTGAACAAGAATGGTAAGAAAAGGCATCTTTGTCTTTTTCCTGATCTTAGAGGAAAACCTTTCAGTTTTTCACTATCAAGTATGATGTTAGCTCAAGGTTTGTCATATATGGCCTTTATTATGTTGAGGTACTTTCCTTTTATCCCCATTTTATTAACTGTTTTAATCATAAATGGATGCTTTATCTTGTCAAATGCTTTTTCTGCATTTATTGGTATAATCATATGATGTTTATCCTTTATTTTGTTTATGTGGTGTATCATATTGATTGGTTAGCATATGTTGAACCATCTTTGGGTCCCTGAAATGAACCTTACTTGGTGATGATGCATAATCTTTTCTAATGTATTGTTGTATATGATTTGCTAGTATTTTGTTTGGATTTTTACATCTGTATTCATCAGAGATATTGGTCTGTAGTTTTATTTTCTGCGTGTATTGTCCTTACCAAGTTTTGGTATAAGGGTAATGTTGTCGTCATAAAATGATTTTACAAGTATTGCCTTGCTTTAATTTTTTTTTTTTTTTGGAAGAGTTTGAGAAAAACAGGTATTAAATCGTCTTTAAATGTTTGGTAGAATTCACTAGTAAAGCCATCTGGTCCTGGACTTCGAATTTTGGAGATTTTTGATGATTGTTTCAATTTCCTTGCTGTTGATCAGTCTTAGATTTTCCAGCTCTTTGTGATTCAGTCTAGGAAGGTCGTATATTTCTAAGAACTTGTCCATTTCTTCTAGGTTATTGAATTTGGTGGCACATAGTCTTTCATATTATTCTTGTATGATCCTTTGTATTTTGTGGTATGCATTGTCACTACTCTTTCATTTCAGATTTTGTTTATTTGTGTCCTTTCCCTTTTCTTCTTAATGAGTCTAGCAAGAGGTTTGTCAATTTTTTAAAATCTTTTCAAAAAAACCAGCTCTTTGTTGCATTATTATTTTTTATCTTTTTGTTTTCAATATCGTTTAATTCTGCTCTAATTTTGATTATTTTCTGACTTTTTCTAGTTCATTAAGATGTAGTGTTAGGTTGTTTATTTGGGATTGTCCTTGTTTCTTGAGATAGACCTGTAATAATATTATTAGAACTTTTCTATTATTACCACTTTTGCTATATCCCATAAGTTTCGATATATTGTATTTTCATTCTCATTTGTTTCTATGGATCTTTGATCTCTCCTTTTATTTCTTCTTTGACCTATTCATTCTTTAGTAGCATGTTATTTAATCTCCACATATTTGTGTTTTTTCTTGCTTTCTTTTTGCAGTTGATCTCCAGTTTCAAAGCATTGTGGTCAGAGAATATGCTCGGTATGATTTCAATCTTTTAAATTTGTTGAGGCTAGTTTTGCGTCTCAGCATATGGTCTATTCTTGAGACTGTTCCATGTGCACTAGAGAAGAATGTATAATCTGATATTTTGGGATGAAAGACTCTGTAAATGTTGATTATGTCCAATTGGTCTAATGTGTCATTTAAGGCTGATATTTCTTCATTGATTTTCTGTTTGGATAATCTATCCATAGCTGTAAATGGAGTGTTTAGGTTCTGTACTATAATTGTGTTTTTGTCACTTTCTCTCTTTAGTTCTGTTAATAGTTGCTTTATATATTTTGGTGCTCCCTGATTGGGAGCATACATATTGATAAGGGGTTATGTCTTCTTAATGTATTGTCCCCTTCTTTTCTTTCAGAACATTTCCTTTAGAAAACTTGTAATCATGCCCTTGGAATACACATAAACCCTTTTAAAATTAAAATAACCTCTTGCCTGCATTACAACCAAGGAATGTCTTTCTCAAGAAATGTCTTTCTCAAGAAATGTCTTTCTCGAGAAATGTCTTTCTCAAGAAAGACATTCCTTGGGAGCCATCTCTTTGAAATGGAATCATTAAGGAAAATAGTGTTCTCATCTCTCAGTTTCTGTGGGATGGTAGAAGCCTAGCTTTCATGGGTGCCTCACTCCAAAATTACATCTTGCCATAAAGATATGCGAAGTTTGTTTCCCTTCTGGATAAAACTAATGATTGAACACAGATGGCTGCCTCAATTACCAAGTGAATTTAGGACGGACTGTGTGTAACAAATTGTGCTCTCAATTCCTCTTACTTGAGACTAGTTATTGTTTAGCTTGAGAATATGTATGCAATGGGTTGAATCTGCCTGGCCATATGAAAGGGTGAGATTTCTTTCTGTCTGCAGTTTCTTAGTGGATTGCCTATGATATCTATAACATTCTGGTTTCATGCTTATTTGATAATAAAAGTGTTTTCTTTCTTCTACCTTTGTGGAGAGGTTATCTGAGTTGGCTGGAGATTTTCTTTTTAATTATATTTTCCCAAAACATGATAAATAGTAGTGATACAGAGGGAGAAGATAGGAACAAAAACTGCCTGGACTAGGAGAAGAGGAATTTATAGGTGGCTTTGAAGAGAGAAATAAGCACAAAGGCACTAAAGTAAGAGCACGGATAACAGAGGAAAAAGAAAATTTTTAACAAATATTACTAGGCACTATATGTATCCATTTTCCACAGGGTTCAAAAAATAGAAATAAAAGACTTGGATTAAAAACTGAAATTACTTTGGCTATCTTGTTCTTTTGACCACAATATCACTATGAGCCTGAAAAAAAGCCATAGCTTTATACCAATACAAATCAAATGAAGATTTATGGTTTTGAAATCTTATCCTTCAGTTGCCTTCAGGCAACACACATGCCTCAATCTATTTAGCATGCCCCAACTATATTTATCTTTCAAAAATACTTGAACAAACATATCAATAGAAATATGGGTAAAGGATATGAATAAGCAATTAAAAAATTCATATTGTGAATATATGCATAAAATTGTTGAAATGCACTAGATTAATGCAATGTAAAATAACCATGATACACCAATTTTCACTTGGCAAAGATATAAAATGATAAAGGTGTGTGAAAAGGGGAATTCTCATAATTTTAATTGCTGTAACTTTTAGTAATATGTACATTAAATATGTATATATTTTTGATCCACAATTTTTTTCTAGAATTGTATCCAATAGAAAAAATCTGACAATTTTCTTATATCATTGCTTTTAACATCAAAAGCTTGAAAGCTTGAAAATGTTATGATAGCCAAGCAATAGATTTGATAAATAATGATACATCCATGTAGAGAAATACTGTTTAACCACTAATATAATTTAAATACTCATTGAACTGGAAAAATAGTCTTAAAATATGTCAAACCAAAAAGCCTGATTTGATAATAGTATACATATCATAATTTCATTTTATTTAACAGCATTTTAAAGGATACATATCAAAATGCTATACTAATTATTTCTACACCTATGTATTTTATGTGTTACTTTTTTTCTTTTGGTAAAGCTTTATTGGGATAGAAGATATCTATAAACGATACCTCTGATAAGGGTTTAATATCTGAAATATATAAAGAACTCATTCAACTCAATAACAACAAAAAACCCAATCTGATTAAAAAATAGGCAGAGAACCTGAATAGACAATTTTCCAAGGAAGACATACATACATAAGGCCAACAGATATATGAAAAGATGCTCAATATCACTTGTTATAAGGGAAATTCAAATCAAAACCACAGTAATATACCACTTCATACCTGTTAGAGTGGCTAATAGTAATAAGCCAAGAAATAACAAGTGTTGGAGAAGATGTGGAGAAAAGGGAACCCTCTCACACTGCTGATGGAAATATAAATTGGTACAGCCATTATGGAAAATAGTATAGAAGTTTCTCAAAAAATTAAGAATAGCGTTACCATATGACCCAACAATCCCTCTTCTGGGTATCCACCTGAAAAGTTTTAAAACAATTATTCACAAAGATATGTGTACCCCTATGTTCATTGCAGCATTATTTACAATAGCCCAGGCAAGGAAACAATTCAACTGTCTTTCGATAAATGATTGGATAAAGAAGATGTGGTATGTATATACATGGAATACTACTCAGTCATAAAAAAGATAAAATATTGCCATTTATGACAACAGGGATATTGAGAGTATTTTGCTAAGTGAAATAAGTCAGATGGAAAAGGATAAGAACCAAGTGATTTCACTAATATGTGGGGTATAAAACAAAAAACAACAACAAATAAACAGGAAAAACAAACACACACACAAACTAAAAAACAGACTCTTAGTTACAGACAACAGAATGGTTACCAGAGGGGAAGGAGGTGGGGTGAGGATGAAGAGTGTAAATGGGGTTAAGCACATGGTGACAGAAGGAGACTAGACTTAGGTGATGAGCATACAATAGAGTACACAAACGTCATTCTATAAAGTTGTACACCTGAAACTTATACAATGTTATTAATCAATGTTACCCCAGTAAATTTAATTTAAAAAGTTTTCTTGGGATATAAGCCACCTACCTGTGTCAATTTTACATATCTTTTCTTAGGTTCAATCAGAGGTATTATGTAGCTATTATTATTATTATTATTATTTACTATTATGAATGGGACTTTTTTAAAATTACATTTTCTAAATTTAAAATAGGAAATGCTGTTGTACATTTACAATAAAAACTATTTCCATTCTAAAAAAAAATTCACATTGTTTAAATAAAGGATTCATTAAATTAAAAAAAGACCCCAATTATTTCTCAGTACTTCCACCAATTTATAGCATTTAAGGGAACAGAAAAGGAAACAAATCACTATGCAAATGTAGTAAATAAAAATAAACGAATTAAATTATGTTACTTCTCTGTTCAAAGGCCTCTGGTCCTTCCCTGTACCCGTGGGTCAGCTTCAGCTTTTAAATATATCCATAACCCAGATTCTAATTCTAAACATTAATTTATTGATTGGTTATTTGGCTGATTCTTTTCACAAATATGCTGGGTACTTTCCTATTTTCTCTTTTACTCTTACCTTCTGTAATCTTTGCTGTAATTTAAATATGCTCTATACATTGCTGCTTCTTTGCCTATGGAATTTTTCATAACTTGAAGTCCATTTATTGAGCACTTATCATCCATTAAGGTACACTTATAAACTTAATTTTTTTCTTCACATATTCTAACTCACCTTCCATTTCTTTTTTTTTTCTTTCTATTTCAAATAATTCAGTTTTATACTATTTACTCTGAATAGACATTTTGAGAGTTAGATTTTGGAGGTAGGGTTGACTGAGAGGGTGATCTGAAGGAGATGCCTGCCGCCATTTCAGGATGGGCTTATTCATCGGATCTTGCTGTCTGCATGGTAATCTTTTACTATCTTGTTGGTCTATGATCATGCCCTCTGATATGTGCTTTACTGAAGAAAATTAACAATCAAATTTAAGACGTGATAGAATAGTAAATTTCAATCCTAAAGTAAAACACGATGGTCCTGTATGATCTAAATATAGACTGTAATATTTTCAAATAAATTTACAATCATCCTAAATTTATTTCTCAATGTGTTCTTCTAGAGCTAGTGAAATTTTATGGTTTACTGCTACCTTTTAAAATTAGTTCCAGAGGACAAAAGCATAAAAAGACCATTCATGGTCCACTTATTAAGAGGATTCTCTAAAAATCCTCTGCTACACCTGTCTTCTAATAGTGTTCTTCCTGTCCATGTTTGCCTGTATGGTACCTTTAGTATACATTGCTTTCCCCATTCTTTCTATCCATTAAAATTCTGATAAATCTTACAGATTTGGCTCAAGACTCATCTATAAAGCTATTACTAATTAAATTTGATCTAAATAGATATTTTAAAATTTGTATTTCTGCAAAGATTTTTTTCACATCTATGTGTACATCACACACTTGTTTTGTATCAGAATTATTGTGTTTCATCTTTAAAAAAATTAATCTGACTAGAATTTAACTCTCTCTAGAGAAGGCTGCATGGGTGGTAGAAAAAGCATGGATTCAGAACCTGGTTGGATTTGTGGCTCTGCCATTCTCCAGTTGTTTGGTCTTGGGCAATTACTGAATACACAATTTTCTTCTCTATTAAAAGAGGGTAAAGATACCTTCATTATGTAATTGTGGTGAGGTTTAAGTGTGATGTGTACAATGTGCTGTGTATATAGTAAGTGCTCTAAAAAGCAATTATCTTTTTTCCTTACTAGACAGGATTATAGTGTGGTAACAAACAATCCAAATCGCAGTCACATAACAAAGACATTTAACTCTCTTTTGGATATCACGTCCAACATGAGTCAGCAAAGAGTCTCTGCCCAAGGGTAATGGAGGGTAATGGAGACTCATTCCACATGTGCTCTAGGTTCATAGAAGCGGTGGGGAGGGAACATGGCAAATACACTGGCTCTTAAAACTTCTGCTTGGAAGTACACTTCCCTTCTACTCACATGCCATTGACCAAAACAAGTTACATATCCATGCTTTACTTCATAAAAGGGCAGGAAGAACAGTCATCATATATTCTTGAAACCAGAGAGCCATTAATATTTGGTGAATAATAACAATGACATATCCTTCACAGCACTTGTAACGCTACGCATGGAACAAATTCTCAATTAATAGATGCTTGCTAAATAAACATTGACATGTGTAAGAATGAATTAGAGCTCACAGTTAGATAAAAGCTTTTTTATTTGAATAGGTTTGCAAAACCATAAAGGATGTCTTTTTCATGGAAAGATGGAAATTACCATTACCTTTATTTAGTAGTGCGAGATAATAGAAAAATATATGTTTTGGTCTCTGCCTGCGGTTCCTGGCGCAGAGTTCCTAAAAGCATTGTAAGTTCATAAGTGATAAGAGGACTAGGAACATCTTTCCTTTGGTCTTTGACCCTGGTTTCTGACACAGGGCTTGCATAACCCTTGTAATTTCCTGGGTGATCGGAGTGTATTTTGTTCTAATGAGGTAACTCTAAGTGGGCTCCTGATGGCTCCTGGATGAGGGATGCTGGTCACCAGAAAAAAATAAGCCATAATTAGACTTGGAACTCTCCCAGGCCTTGCTCTGTGATTCTATAATTATCATCTGGCTGTTCATCTGTATCCTTTATCATCTCCTTTAATAAACTGTAAACATAAGTAAGTTTTCATGAGTTCTGTGAGCTACTCTAGCAAATTAATCAAACCTGAGAAAGGGGTAGTGAGAACCTCTCATTTATAGTCAGTCAGTCAGAAATGCATGGACAACCTGAAATTGTGATTGGTTTGTGAAGTGGGGTGGGGCAGTCTTGTGGGACTGAGCCCTTAACCTCTGGCATCTAACGCTATGTCCAGGTAGATAGTGTCAGAGTTGAGTTAAATTGTAGGATACCCAGATGGTGTCATAGAAAATTGCTTGGTGTGGGAACTCCTGCTCCCTACCTTTGGTGTCAGATGTGTTGTGAGTGTGGTGGCAGTATGAGACTAATAGGAGACATATAGGAAGAGAACTGTGTTTTCCCCTATTCGAGTGAAAAACTTGGAGTTTTCTCAACTCAAGGAGGCTGTTCCATTTTAATGTTGTGAAACATTGTGACTGTATCACAGAAGCATTGCATTTTAATGTGGGGAAGGTTCTGGTAGATCATCTATTCCAGGTCTTATCCAGCCTTTCTCCATGTTCCCCAAAGTAATTATTCAGCCTCTCCGTTCATTAAATAAACTGAAAGTTTGGCAAGAGTTTCTTACTGAAATAATTAGATTTCAGTAGGGTCATCTATGCAAGTTTGTGATTTATAACTTTATAGTCCTCTGTTTTACTTTTAGAGTACTTCAAATTTTTTCTCTGCTCATAAATCTTGCTATGGCACTAATACCTGGTAGCACAAAGGATGTTATTAGGAAAATAAAAAAGATTGATGCATCCAACTTCAACCTGTAGGTGAATTGTTGCTTTAATGTGATTGTTCTGTTTTATGCTTAGGCTTTGTCCTACCTTGGTGAATACTGAGACATAATATTGCAATTCAGTCAGGAGAGCACCAGGTGGTACATAATGTCATCACTGAAGATGCCGTTACTATGGTATCCAGAACCCTATTCCAGCTCTATGCTTTCACCATCTTTCTGTTTTCACAGAGACAGAAGCTGCTGCAAACCAGATTTTAATATTTTAAGCATAGCTAGGAGGTTTTGTTCCCTATTAGGATGGATGTTCTTTTCCATCGTGTTCTTTTTGCCAAGCGGTCTCACTGTGCATAATCCAAAGCTTCCTTTGGTGTTAATAGGTTCATTCTATTAAATATTTTGAAGTATTACCTTTGTGACCTAACAGTTTAACCAGAGGAAAAGAATGAATCTCTGGCAAAACATATGAGCGAACAGAAAGTTGACAGCCTTTCTGGGCACTGGGCAGGCAAACTGGTAAATGAAATGGCTGTCCTTGTTTCTAAGAACCTTAACATATATGATTTATTTTGTTCTCCAGACACCGAAAGACAATCAATCTTCTGCATGACATATTTTTAAGGAGAAGTTTGGTCATGACAAAGGCTTATGATGTTAAGATTCCTCTTGACTAACCCTAACAATCTTTATGGTAATAACTCGGTGATAAAAGTGTGGTATTTTGGTATGACCTTTATGAAAGGGAAAATGGAATTCTGAATCTCAGAATCTGCATTTCCCAAAGTATGTTCTGCAGGAAGTTACTGACTGTTACACTACAAAAGATCTCATTAAGAAATGCTGGATTAAATCAAATTAAACAGGCTTTTTATTGTAAAAATTCATAGGAGCCTTAATGTATTAATGCACAGGGTGAATTTCCAAGAGTTGGATAAAGTATGCAGCATTTTTCATCCTTATTTCACCATGAATTTTTTATTTTAAACTGAGTATGTTAATAGTTTCATGTTCCTAAAGCAACCTTTGGAAAGACCTGCCCTAAATTTATTCTTAAAAAACCAGTTTTGACTAGCCTACAGATTACATAAAGCATTTCTTGCTTAATTAAGCAATGTGTACATGATCATATGAAGACGGTTATTGTAAACAGCAATGTATTATACAAATTTGAATCATCAAGCATACTATGGCATAATCTGTGACAGATAATTGAAAGAATTTACTGATTTAGCTGCAGGTGCCAAGATGTCATCAGAAACCTGGACCTCTCACAATTTGGGTGCAGCTGAGTGAACTCCATTGTGAAGCTGCCATCTTCCAATGAATGTGAAAAGTAAGTACTGAATAGTTGTGCACATATGGTTGTGTTGGGCTCATGTAGGACATAGTCTTGTTCTTAGTCTCCTTATATTCTCATGGGAAAGGGCAGTTTTATACAAATAAAAAGTGACATAACAATATAAATCGATATTGAATTGATCTAAATGTGTTGTATAGACAAAAGTTTGTAAGAATCCAGAGGAGGGAGAGGTGAGTGGACTGCTTGGAAGGCTTTAGTAGTAGATGAGATTTGGGCTAGTTTTGGAGAACAGATTAAAATACTGAGAGGCTGATTTGGACTATGAACTTAGTATTTTTCTCTCCTTTCCCCCACAAAATCCCTTTTCTCAATTATCTTAGTGATGGCTCGCGATATAATATGAGAATTACAGAGTATGCCGAAATACAATCTAGACATTTTATTCTGTCACTCTCATCTCTTATAATCCAACAAATATTTGCTTTGTCTAAAAAACGGCACATACTCTCATTCCTAAAATGAATGACGAAGAGGCAGAGAAAATAGGGTAGGGGAGAAACTTGGATATCTGATTTAAGACAGTTTTGTTGTCTCTTTGAAAGTAATCTATTATAATAGGTTTCTGTATCTCAACCACAGCATAAGAGAAATCGGTGCTATTTCAAGTCATATAAATTTATAAAATCCTTTATTTTTCTTTATCACATAATTCACTGTTGATTGGTAAAAATATAAAATAAAAATTAAAAAATTAAAAATTAAAATAGGAATTTATAAATCACTAGTAATTCTACACCCAGAGATAAATAGCACACTAATAGAAAAAATATATATGTATTTTAATATATATTTACCATCTATATTTCATATAGATGAAAGATAATATATTTAGTTTATAACTATAGATATTTATAAAAAGTGGGATTATAGTATTCATGCTACTTTTAAGCCTGATTTTTTTCTCACACAACATTATTGGTCTACTTTAATAGATCTCTATCCATGATCTTTTAAAACAATCCTCAATAGTCAGAATTTTAGGTTGTTTTTTCTATAGATTAGAGCAAATGCTTATTTTAAATAAATGATCTGAATGATTGAATCATAACTGAGTTCTTAAAATTAAAGTCAACTGAGATGTAAAAAACATTATTGTTAATATTTTTTATTATTAACTGGTATTGGTGCTATGATATAAACGACCAGCAATCAGGCAGTACACAGTGACACGCTAGGAGTGTTCCAAACTATGGTTTACTTATTTCTCAGCTGTTTAATAGTAAAACAAAATAAAACAAAAGAACCCCAAATTGTGAATTAGAATATTTTTTCGATCTAGTTTTAAAAAAGTAGTATTTCTTCATTTTTTATTTTTTCACATGGAGAGAGAAAACTCCTTTTGGAAGTAGCGATTGCCGCTCTGTTCTCTTTTGGCACTTAAAATATTCTGATCACACCTGTGTCTGGGTCACTGGTGTGGAGTCAGTCACATGCAGAGAACCTCTGACTGTGTTTATTTTTGTTTTTAAGTACCACCTGTGCCAGAGAAAGAGAAAGAGTACAATACACAAACAGTGGTTCTTAGCTCCTGGTGTGCATTAAAAACAACTGGAAGACTGACAAATGCTCTTACTCTGCTTCCCTTTTCCTTAGAAGTTTCTAATTTAATTGGCCTAAGGTGGGGCCTGGCCATCAGCATTTTAAAGACTTTCTAATGAATAGCCAGGTTGAGAAGCACTCTTGCAGAGAGGCCAAATATATATATGCCTGCATATATATACCTATATATGCACTACCACACACACACACACACACACACATATACATATATGTATACACACATACATATATACATATGTATATATGTTTGTATTTGTATACACATATACAAATATATGTGCATATTTGTGTATATGTTTATATGTGTGTGTGTATATATATATATATATATATATATATTTGGCTTCTCTACAAGAGTGCTTCTCAAAGAGGAGTGCTTCTCAACATATATATATCATATATATAATATATATAATATAATATATATTATATATATATTATATATATAATCTCTAACAGAAAAAGAAAGTTTATTCTTTCCTTGGGCCACTGTAAACATATTTTTGTAAGACAGATCATCGGGATATCATTGAGATTTTATTAGTACCTTTACATTTAGTTTGTTCAAAGAAATATGGAGACGTAGAAATGACGTTTAATTTTCCTTCAGAGGTAAGAAAGAGGTGATTTTAGAACAAATGAAACAACATGATGTTTTACTTTACAAGTAAATAGTAAATCCATAGAATGCGCCGTTCAGAACGGCAATGCAGGCAGAAAAGAGAATAGATTCCACGGGGCGTAGAAAAAATGACGTGTGATAGATTGTTTAGAAAGAGACTGGGGCTATTCAGAATGCCTGTTTAGCACTTGGGTTTGAAATCATGAAAATAATTACGTTTTTCTTTTCTAAATGTTTTTCTGATTCATAGTCACATACAATACTAAGCTGAAAGAACCACTAACTTTACTCATATGGAAACATAATCTTATGGGGTCTTATCACAGAGTTCTAGTGTTGGGAAGGACCTCCAGAGTAATTAAACCAAAGCTCTCTTATACTTTTGAATCCTTGTTATCACATTCACAGCAAGTGACATATATCTTTTGCTTAGACACTTCTAGTGACAAGGAAATCATTAGCTCACATTTAAGTTTGAACATCTCCAGTTGTTAGAAAATTCTTTCTTGTACTTCATAAATATGTGGTGTACTTTAACTTATAGCCCTTTATTCTTTGTGGGAAAAAAATCATCTGTAGAAGTAATTGTTCTAAGTAAATCAAATAATTAGTGATTCTTTCCTGTGTAGATGAAAAGTATAAAGACAATAAAAGTTATAATACATTTTAAATAAAACACTGTTTTTTGATATTTACCTGTACAAGAAATGAGGTATTTTAATTTATCAAATATTAAAATTAATAAGAGTATAATTCAATTTAGTAAATAATTAGTGCCTCTTAAGTACAGAAATATGAAAAAGGAGAAATGTGAAGCAAATGACTACAGGTAAGTGATTTTTTTAGTTGCTTGAACAATTTTCAAGCTGGATCAAGCTCTCAGTCAGAGAACTAATATTTGTACTTTAATTTCTCCTGTTCAATATAGTTATCAATACTTTAGAAACAGGTACAAAAAGCAGATTTATCAAATTTACAGATAACATAAGTCTGGGAATGGGAGTAAACAGTTATTGCAGTGCTGTGAGACACCTCATAGGAGCCTGAGATTGAAAAAAAATGTGTGCCCTATGTACACTTATCAAAGTATCCTCCTGTATTGTGAACCAAATGGAAAAGGTAATAAAAACTCTAATATCAAAAACATTACTATATATGTAAAGCTTTGATTTTGCCAGTCAGCCTCATAAATTCACTAGGTTAGGGATAAGATGAGGCAGGGTGTGGCATTTGATGGTTCCCTGGCCTGAGAACTGCATATTGCTTGGAAATGACTGTTCCCATTGCATAATAATGCAGGGTCATGAAACAAACAAGAATAGGCCATCTTTATTTAAAATTTTGATATTTTGTATATCATGTACTTTTTTGGCATAGATTTGGGTTTTTAACAATATAGTGTACTTGCTATCTTGAAGAGATATCTGTACTTTCATGTTCATTGCAGCATTATTCATAACAACCAAGGTATGGAAATAATCTAAGTGTTCATCAATGGCTGAATGGATTTAAAAAATGTGGTATCTATATATACAACAAAATATTATTCAGCCATAAAAGGAAGGAAATTCTGCCATTTGTGACAACATAGATAGACCTCGAGGGCATTATGCTAAGTGAAGTAAGTCAGACAGAGCATGATAAATACTTGTGGTATCACTTATATGTTGAATCTAAAAAAAAAAAAAGTTGAACTCACAGAAACGGAAAACAGAACGGCAGTTTCTGAGGGCTGGGGGTTGGGGAAATAGGGAGAGATTGGTAAAAGGGTACAAACTTTCAGTTATAAGAGAAATAAGGTCTGAGGATCTAATGTATAATATGGAGACTATAGTTGATAATATTGTACTGTATGATTAAAATATGTGAGGTGATAGATGTGTTAATTAACTTAGTTATAGAAATTCCTTCACAATGTATACACACATGAAATCATTATGTTGTTCCTTTTAAATGTATTACAATTTTATTTGTCAATTATACCTCAATAAAGCTGAAAAAATTTATTTTCTGAGAGTTTTGGTGCCCCTTAAATTTTGTCCTTGGGGTGAGCACCTTACTTGTCTCACCCTGGCCCCGGGCTAATGTAGTTAAGCTCTCTAGATGACTCCATGTGCATCCATATGTGAATACCACAAATTTAAAGGCCAAGTAGTAGAAAGATTAGCCTTATCTTGTCATGTTCTGTGGAATAGAACTGGTTCTGAATATGGAAGCTTCACAGAGAGTTATTTTGGCTCAACATCAAAAGCACATTCGAACTCTTATTTTCTAAAAATATCTTCAAAGGAGAAGATCTCCATCACAATTATAGTTCAAATAGAGGTTGAGTGTTGTGGAGGAAACTTTGCTTTGTCTTGGAGGATAAATTAGATAATTTGGAATATTCTCTTCATTCTAATAATTCTAGTACCTTGTGCCAAAAAATTATTTAGCAACTCACTTAGGATAAACATCCTTTTGCTTTCTTTGATCTTAGAGTTAGAGGTTCATTTACTGACTGACTTACCCATTTCTGCTCTCCTATTCAATTAAGATGGATTAAAGCTGGAATAATTACATTTGCAATGAGAGCTATTAGTCCGAGAAGATTATCTCCATGATAATTTAATTGCATAGGTGCAAATGACTTTGCAGAAATGAGTATTTTACAGAACATTTCTAATCATTCCTTTTTTTGTGCACAATATAGACTACAGCATCTTAGATTAAATTGAAGTATTAGATTTTAACTTTGATTATATTCTTATTAGCAGAGAAGGGCAAGCTACACTTTTACCTCCTGGAATGGGTAAGAAAGTAAGGTCAGTGAGAGAATTATCATTTGTTTATTTAAAATAAGCATATTTCTTTCTTCACTCAGTTTAGTGACAAAATGATAGATTATATATACATATATATATATATACACACACACATGCATATATATGTATATGTACTTCAATTACTAAATAATGAAGCTATAAGAACCAGAAGTATTAAATACTTAAGTAATGGTATTTAATAAGATTAAACTCCTTTCAAAATTAACATCTTCTTTTATCTACATTTATTTCCAAGTACTCTCTCCTGATAACTTACTGTTTCTTATTATACTTGAATATTTAAAGTTATTTACTTTTTCTTATAATACATACAATAAAATATTTTATAAATCCCAGGAATTTCTTTTAGAAAGGTAAAAACCATTCATATTGAATAATGAAAACCTTAATTACTAACAAACATTATAATTCACTTAAAAGTAATATTATGGACCTCCGGTCTTGTGATTTGTCATCCTTCAGGTTAATATTTCTGCGCGAAGTTGCAAAATTGTGTGAAAAAGAATAAAGAGAGTAAATTAATTACTACTGCTTGAAAAACCATTCATTCATTCAAAAAATACTTACTGAATTCCTACTGTGTGCCAGGCACTGTGCTGGGTGATTGGCCTGTGTTGTGAACAGGATAGACAAAGTTTCTCCCATCATGAAGCTTGGAGGATAGATGATAAAATAAATTAAACATGTAAGTCAATAAATAATGTAATTTCGGGCATTGATAAGTGCTGTGAAAGCCATGTACGGTCAGAGTAATATACAAAAAGGAAATAGAGGTCATAGGGCAAGGGGAATCTATTTTAGACAGGTAGAAAGATTTTTTTGAGGTGATCACATTTCAGCAGAGACCTGAATTAGGTGAGTTAAGGAAAAGTAAAAAGATCTAAGAGAAGGAGTGTGGTAGCCGGTGTTCCAGATGACTCCCAATGACCCTTGCCTCCTGGTATTTATGCCCTTGTGAAGTCTCCTCTCACACTGTATCAGGATTGGTCTATGTGACCAGCAGAATACAGTGGAAATGAAGGTGTGTGACTTCTGAGGTTAGGACATAAAAGACATGGCCATTTCCACCTTGATCTCCTGGAACATCTTCTGGGGAAAGCCAGCTGCCATATCATGAGGTTATTCAAGCAAATCTGTGGAGGGGGGCCACATGGTGAAGGACTAAGGTATCCTGCCAACAGCCAGTACTGAGTTGTCTGTCAGTCACGTGAAGAAGCTATCTTGAAAGTAGACCCTCCAGCCTTCAGTCAAGCTTCAGATCATGATATCTTATTGCAACTTCATGAGGAACCCTGAGCTGGAGCACCTAGCTTAGCTTCTCTTGAAATTCTGATCCACAGAAACTATGGTATAGTAAATGCTTATTGTTTTAAGTAATGAAGTTTTAGAGTATTTTGTCATGCAGAAATATATAACTAGTGCAAAAGAAAATAACAAGTACCATATCTTTTAGGAGGGAACAAGTTTAGCATATTTTAGGAAAGGCAAAAATGCTAATGTAGTTGGAGACTAGTTTGGGATGGGGGGAGAGTGGTGGGCAATTTATATTTATGGCCTATTTTTGTTAAATAATGGAATATAACAAATTTTGTAAGTACTCTGCATTTTGTGTTCGTAGTTAGTTAATTATCTTCTTGGGTTTTGTAAATTATAGTAAATCATGTATTTAACAAATCGTCACTTATATACAATGTAAAGTAAAATACTATATTTCAGCTGTGGTCAGGTTACTGATCTTTCCAGTAGATATGTAACATATTTTTTGTAAAAAAGAGAAATTCTTTGACTAGGTGAACTATCATAAAGCATGATGAAGCATTTTACATTCTCCAAAGATTAATATATAGAGTGGAAATAGATATTAAAAATGTCAGGCTATTTGGTTTTCACTAATGTTCTAACATAGATGGAGTTTTTGAGGATAAAATAAAAACATAGCAAATAGTTTTTTATTAAAAAGGGACTCTGCTTTCTGATTCATAATTAAATAAAAATTTCTTGGAGAAAATAGGTCATTGTTAAAATAGACTTGGATCAGGGCAATGTCTGTGGAAGATAAGAATAATCAGAAAATTCATGTATTAGTGTTTTGTTTATGTTATTAAATTGACTAAATCTCAACTTTTGAGTATACATCCTTTTAATACTCTGTAGGATGAAATGGGAAGTATTCATATATCCCTTCTGTTGCATACCTGAGTGGGATGGTTGTCTTGAGAGCAAGCCCTTGTATGATTGATTTGTGAGATGAACTAACTGTTTTTTTCATGGAACACTTGTACTTGAAAAATGACTGGCAGACAAACTACAGTTATTCAGGTTTGATTATTTGACATTTTCTCCAAAATGAACAAAGTGAGCCTGTTTCTTCAAGGAACACGATGGACAGTATTTGTTGCCAATGATAAAATTTGAACTTTCATACTATAAAGGTTAGAAATTGGTACACAGTACTGTGGGCTTGACAGTTTCCCAATGCTTACAGATTTTTTTTTTTTCCCCTGATCAGATCAGTTGTAATGCTAAAAAAAGTGTGGCAGAGTCAGGATCTACACCCAGGCATCCTAGCTTTAGATTTTGTGCTTTTAGAGTTCCTTATTCTTTTTCCTCATGCTTTTCTATAGAACCCATGAAGTCCAAATCCTTTAACATGGCAATCAGATGGCATTTTTTAATCCCATGGAATGATGGAGCACCAGCTGTGGCAGTGGGTGTGGGGCAGACATCCAGAGATATTGACAAGTGATTTCTGTGAAAGGTTCAGGAATAGGTGTCATCCTGGTTAGTGGCCTAGACAAACAAAACAGATTGGACTGTCTTCTCTTAGGCAGTCCTTCCAAAAGCAAAAATCAGATTCAATTATTTGAAGTGAACTAAGAATCTTAATTTAAGGCTTATCAGCTCACTGGCAAGCCACATTGGAGGTACTCTCAACCTGGGTCCCTTACCTGATGTAAGCTCCTATTGGGGATTCCCAAAATATAAACAATATTTCTCTTCAGGGGCATCATGTACACCCCTGGGAATGCATTTCTTGTTTGGAAGCCAGGCATTAACTTGCTTTCTTCTTGAAAATACAGTGACTTGTACCTTAGAGGTGATCATAAGATACCTTCAGGAGTTTAAAGAAAAACCTCTCCTTGATCCAATAGCCCTCAGAAGACTAAAGCAATCCCTCCAGATCGAAGTTACCCTTGATAACTTTGAGTAGCTTCCCAGAAAGATAATTGACTTGTTATTTATGTTCACTTTGTAGATATCAATTCCTACCATGAGAAGGCCATCAATTAGATAAAGTGGTCATTCAATTAGATAAATGTGAAATATTTCTTTAACTTTCAGTGAGGTCATTAATGGTACAAACTTGGTACAGAAAAATTCAGATTAGTCTCAACTCACTGACAAGCATTGTTATAGATGAGAGAATTACCTGACTTCTTTTTCGGAGGGCTGAGGTAGAGAATGGGCAACTGCTAATATATTTTGCTTTACCTGAATTAATGTCTCCAGCTAAGTAGAAAGGTCAGTATAGAAGCTTATGGTAAAGGTCACCTGGAATTCTAATTGTAGATCCTGATGGTTTATGGTATTTGATTAGCTGGTTAGTTACTGGACATGCCAGGGTATGATTGGGGTCAATCCTTCGGGTTGGTCTCATCCTGGTGCTTGGAGTCTTGGCGATTGTCTTAATTAAGACTATTTTTTAGTGAATGAGAAAAATTGAATGAATTAGGTTCTAACCTCTGTTGGATTAATCAGAGTGGCCAATGTGGTAGCGTATTTATTGGCAAATTCACTACAAGCCAAGATGGTGTGGAAATGAGAGGTGGATATTGTTGGAAGACATTTCTCCTTGGGTTCTTGTATTTTTGTGCATGTGAACAGAGACACTGATTATCTTTGTTCTGGACTACCTTTTCATGTTAATGTGGTGAATAGTCTTGTAAGACAGAGATAATGTCTCCTTCAAGAGCAAAGATCAGATTTGTTTACAGTCTTGGAAAAGAGCCTTTCTCTGGAGCAAAGGGCAGACATACTTACTGCTCATTTTAAGATATTTGGTTTACCTAAGCTCTAAGTTCTTCTCTTATGATACAACCCACTATGTGTAGGTGTCACCTGGTCCTCTTGTGTCATCTTGTTGGAGCTGGAGCACAAGTACCAGCATAAGAAAATGCTAAGACTCTGGTTACTAATATTGCTATGAATAATTAAGTACTGTACTGGACTCTTGTGCCTTCTGCAAGCATCCTTGAAACTGTGGCAGATTAGCTTGCTAGCTTGCAAGTAAGGTAAAATGCTAGAACCTCTGCAGTAACTGACATGCCGATATAGTATGTCTCTTGGATTTCTTTCTTTCCAAATCCAAATGATCATCTGGTTATGCTATCAACTTGGCTCCTCAAGATACACCTGAAGATAGCAAACAAGGAACTAGTCATCTGGGATGGCAGAGGGGCAGTTTTATTCAGTTTACAGGTATTTTCATCCCCTTGTTAATTATACTTAGTAGACTTGGTGATCTACCATAATTTACATTAGCAATCAATCATTAATACACTTTTAGGTTTTTCTCAAGTTTTTTTCCTATTAATAACATTGCTATAGTAAATATTATTAAAATATGTTTTTGGAAGATGTTTGTATTTATAGAGAAAATTTCTAGCTAGAGAGTTCCTGGGTCAAAGTACATGCTTATTAAAATGAAATATACAATAAAAAAAATCTCTGCTCTCCCTTTCTCCCTTTCTCCTCCCAGGTATCCAGTGTTATCTTTTCTGACATATTTTATATAGCTACAATTCACATACATTCATGGTCTTTCTCTTCTTCTAGTTTTTTTTTTTAAACAAAAATGATTACATATTTTACATATTATATTGTATCCTACTTTTTCCTCTAAATATTATTTTGAGATCTTTTTGTATCAGTCATAAAGAGCTTTTTCGCTAGTTTTTTTTTATGGCTTCATAGTTTTATTCATTTTTTTTTATTATGATGACATTGATTAACAAAATCCAATATATTTCCAGTGTACAATTCAGCAGTCAGTCATATATATATATGTACACACACACACACACACACACACACACACACACATATTGCATTGTATGTTTACCGCCCATAGTTGGATTTCTTTCTGTCACCACATATTTGACCCCTTTTACGTCATCTACCTCCCCTCTCCCTACCACCCTCTGGTAACCACTAGTCTACTGTCCATGTCCATGAGTCTCTGTTTGTTTCTCATGCGTGTTTGTTGCTTTTAGATTTATATCCCACATATAAGTGATATCTTGTGTTTTTCAACTTTTTCTGTCTAGCTTATATCACTTAGCATGATTATCTCAAGATCCATCCATGTTGTCTAAATGGCAGTATTTCATCTCTTCTTATAGCTGAGTAATATTCTATTGTATATATGTACCACATCTTTATTATCTAGTCATCTATTGTAGGGCACTTTGGTTGCTTCCATGTCTTGGCCACTGTGAATAATGCTGCTATGAACATTGGTGTGCATGTATCTTTTTGGTTAAATGTTTTCAAGTCTTTTAGGTAAATGCTCAGTAGAGGGATTGCTGAATCATATAGTAGATTAGTTCTTAGTTTTTGGAGAAAACTTTATACTGTTTTCCATAGTAATTGTACCAGTTTGTAGTCTCACTAGCAGTGTATGAGGGTTCCTTTTTCTTCACATCCTCTCCAACACTTGTTATTACTTGTCCTGTTGATAACAGCTATTCTAACAGGTGTGAGATGGTATCTCATTGTCGTTTGGACTTGCATTTCTCTAATAGCTATTGAAGTTGAGCATCCTTTCATATGTTTGTTGGCCATTCGTATGTCTTCTTAGGAGAAATGTCAGTTTAGGTCCTCTGCCCATTTTTAAATTTTTTTTTGTTATTTAGTTTTATGAGTTTTTCATATATTTTAGATATTAGACCCTTATTGGAGGCATTGCCTGCAAATATATTTTCCTATTCAATGGTTGTCTCTTTGCCTTGTTGATGGTTTCTTGCTGTGGAGAAGCTTTTTAGTTTGATGTAGTCCTATTCATTTACTTTTGCTTTTACTTCCCTTGCCTTTGAGGTCAAATTCACGAAATTCTCTTTAAGTCTAAAGTCCATGAGTTTAGTTTCTATATTTTCTTCTACACAATTTATTGGTTCAGGTCTTATAATCAGGTCCTTAATCCATTTTGAGTTAATTTTGGTGTGTGGTGATAGACAACAGTCTAGTTTCCTTCTTTTGCAGGTGGTGTTCTAGTTTTCCCAGCACTATTTATAGAAGAGGTTTTCCTTTCTCCATTGTATGTTTTTGGCTCCTTTGTTGAAAATTATTTGCCCATTAAATTATTTGCCCATTAGGTTTACTTCTGGACTTTTAAATCTGCTCCACTGGTTTCTGTGTCTGTTTTTCTGCCAATACCATGCCCTTTTGATTATTGTTGCTTTGTTGCTTTGTAGTATTTTGAAGTCAGGCAGAGTGATACCTCTAACCTTGTTCCTTTTTCTCAGGAGGGCTCATATTCACTTTTTAAACCTGTCAGTCATAGCACCATGAACAAGATAGCTAATTTTATTTTCCTATTACTGTATTATCAGGCTTCTTCTTTGGTAGCAATATTCTGTCTCCTTAATTTCTCAATGATTGCATTTTACACAACAAGTCTCCATCACTGGTTTATGCACATAATTCTCTAAGTATTAGTACTCTTCATAATCTCTCTGTTAATTAAATATCTATTTATTTTACATTGCTCATAAGGCAATCTTTCTACCTTTTTTTTTTTTTTTTACTTCAGGTCCTGAATGCATCTTCCACGGGTTTCAAAGTTATAGTTGTTATTCCCTAAAATAGGGCAAGGAACCCCAGGTCTTGCCAGAGAAAATTCAAGATGTCTCTACATACAGAAAACACTACCAGACACTGATTTTATTATTTTTTCTCTCCTCTTTGTTAGGGTCATTAGCAAAAACCTGGAGTGGTTGTGATGGTTGCTAACAAAGGTTATGTGTGAACTCATGAGGCTCAGTTTGAAAACTTTGGTATTTGATGTTTGTTTTCAAAAGTTGGAAACAAATGTATTTAAAAGGATGTTATAGGGTTGAGGGGAAGGTAATAAGACTTTACAGAACATACTTGCTTACTTATATATTTTCTGTTATTATGTTGACATGTGGTTAGTGAGTTTACTGCCATATCTCCTTCGGTTTAAAGTTTATTCTAATTAAAACCCTAATTATTAATATTTGTATTTGCCAGGAATGGTGTTTGGCTTTGCATTCTTTGATTGTAATCTCATTTTGTTTGTTAATTGGTTTATACTATTAGCTCATTTTAAAATGCTAAGAAAAATCTTGGAGACAAATGAACATAATTAAACTGAAGCATCGGTCACTTACTGCCTCTTTTTCCAAGGGAAAGAGAATTTCTATAGATAGAAACAAAGTCTACTTAAAAAAAGAAGTAATTAGAGTTTCAATTTACATTTTAAGTAAAGATAAATCTTATTACATTAAAGGTGATCATTGTGAAATTCGATTGTTATGAAATATGAAATGTGAAAAACAACACTTATGAGAAGATCCATGTAATAACATTCTGATTAAGAGCAACATTTAAGACTTCATGGGTGTGGCTTTTGGTATAGAAGCACAAACTTTGAAGTTAGATAGACCTGAGTTTGGGTCCTGGATTTAACATCTACTATCTGTGAGATCTTGGTCAAATTATTACCCTTTGTAAGTTTCAATTTCCTCATCTTTAAAATGAGTATATTAATAAATGCTTAATAATATGTTTTAAGAATTAAATAAAGTAGCATATGTCAAATAGCTCATAAATCCTAGGCACTTAATAAATCTTAGTTTATTATTCTAGTCTAAGATGATTTAGAGAGAGTAATTAGACACAATAAACAGCAACTATGACAACACAACTCCACCTACGAAAACTTTCTCCCTGAAGGTCACACAAATAAAGGGAGTCCAGTCTTCTAGAGAGAAGTATAAACAATCTTTTATTATCAGTTTGGTTAGGGACTCATCATAAGCAAAGAGATCAGTGTGAATTTAAGAAGCGGGGACTATAGACAGGTTGTGAACAAAGAATGTTTTGACTATTACAGTAGAAAATCTGAGCTGATCTAACACATTTTGTTTTTTATTATGGGAACATATTTATTTATTTTTACAACTAAATCAATTCCCCCTGGTTAATTAATTATTATTTTTAACCTAGAATAATAAAACATATGATAGAGCATAGTAATTTATTCTTTAAGTCAAAGAAATAATTATTCAAATAGTTTCACATAATTATTCCTTAAATTTAAGAAGGTATTTACTTCTTATAATATGAGTTTTAAATCAATGATTAAAAATGAGCCCATGAACAGAATATGCCAACAAATGTCTGCTTTCCAGTTTGGGAATAGAGGAGGAAAGGTAGAAGGTGGAAGGCGGAAGGGAGATAGGGAATTGAGAGGTAGCTAAATCCCCGAAAAGATGAAAATAATTTTAAAAAATAATTTTGAAAAATTGATGAATAATCAGTGTTAAGAAAGCCCAATAGAAATCAAAACCAGCTTGTACTTAGGAGGAAAAAGAGGCCCACAGTTAAAAGGTGGAGAATGTCTGACTATTAATTCACTTGTTCAACAAATATTTGAGTGACTATGACATGACCAATAGAGCTAAAAACTGAAGAATATGTGGGGGAACTAAATAAAATCACATATGTTATAGGAAGAAGTAGAGATAATTTAAACTCAAATACTTCATTTAGTTTACAAATGAAAATCATATATAGATGTAGCTAAAATTATCATTCTAATTATTGTAAAAAGTACTACTTAAAAATTAATTTATTTTTGACAAATAAAAATTGTATATATTTAAGGTGCACAACATGTTTTAGAATATGTATACATTGTAAAATGATTACTACAGTTAAACTAATTACCAGATCCATGACCTCAATAGTTACCATTGTGTGTGTGTGTGTGTGTGTGTGTGTGTGTGTGTGTGTGGTGAGAACATTTTGAGATCTACTGTTTTAGCAAATTTCAAGTATACAATACATCATTATTAACTATAGTCACCACGGTGTACATTAGGTCTCCAGAACTTGAGTAAGTTTTTATAATTGAAAATTCATTCCTTTTGATCAGTAACTACCCTTTTCCCTCACCCTCTAGCCTCTGGTCATCACTATTCTACCCTCTGTTGCTTTGAGTAACGTGGGTCTTTATCCCTGATATACCTGGGATCGTGGGATTTTGCTTAAATCACTTTGGGAAGGGCGTTTAATGCCCATAAATCATGTTGCATAGAGCTTGACTTCAGCCTTCTTCTTCTTTTTTTTTTTTTTTTTGAAAATGACTGCAAGAGGATCAGTGTGACCTCATCTCTAAGACAAACAGAAGTATGAAATGAGAAACTTTTGGTATACATTTATAAATATATATAATAAAACAGCATTTCTTTTTCTGAGGCTAGCTCGGGGTTTTGAAAGATATTTACTTCGATATTTGTCACCTCAATTCCTATTCCTCTGTTTCAATTGGGCAGAAAAAAAGCAAAGGGTGACTAAAATATTGTAACTTGTGGAGATAATGCAGATAGTGAGAGAGCTAGTTGCTGACCTGAACATTGAAAGGGAGCCAAGAGGCACTGCTATCCCTATTCTTGAGCAGTCACAGTAAGATTCCTGGCACTCTGAGCCTGGCCTGCTGGGGACCGTCTGCATTTCTCATCAATACAGTCACTGTTTCAAGATCAAGAATTCGGGGACAAAGGTGAAGTTTATTCCAAATCTCTAAATCATTTCTCATCCTTATGGAGGGAAAAATTTATTTGTTCCTCAGAAAGAGGCACAAAATACAACATTTGATTATACCACTTTGCCTGACACTGATTTATTTTACAAGTAGATTTGTTTTTAAAAATAGAAAGCAAATTATTTTGCCTGAGTGACTTCAAAGCCTTCTCATCATTCCAATTTGCAACCGTGTTGCTTCCATGGAGCATCTTTGGAGGGGCGGCGCTGTGGGTGCGTAGGAGTGAGGAGGAGAAAGGGAGGAGGGGAGGAAGATCTAAAGAAATGATGAGGAGGGGCGAGTTGCCAGAAGCTCAACAGTTTGAAATTATAGCCTGGATGAATTACTTATTGTATTTTCTCAACTGAACTATAGCTTGCTTGTCTTGGAAAGAAAACCAAGAAAATGAATTCTTGAGCTAGGAAGTAAAAGATCACAGACATTGCAAGGTGGTTGAACTAGAATCTACAGAGAATATTTTCATTAAAAAATTTTGCATATCCAGGCCTTTCGTAAAAATACAATTTGGTGATAGTGATATGGAGAAAATTAAAAATCACAAGCATTTCAAGATTGATAATTTTCCTCTTTGATTTCATTTTGAGGAACTTAGAAGCACTACTGTTCTGTTCCTGAGTAGCCACATTAAGCTTCCTGATCTTAAGGACGGCATGGCTTAGCACCAAATGTATTTTCAAACTGTTGCATACCTTTCCTCCTTTCCTTCTTTTCTTTTCCTTCCTTCCTTCCTTCCTTCCTTCCTTCCTTCCTTCCTTCCTTCCTTCCTTCCTTCCTTCCTTCCTTCCTTCCTTTCTTCCTTCTTTCCTTCCTTTCTTCCGTCCATTATTCACTCATATATTTAACAGTTAATATAAGACAGACCGATAGTAGGTAGAGAATAAGAGATAAAGCAGTATGGAAATGTAACTAGCAAATCTGGAAGCTTCACCAGATAAAATAATAGTTGAAGTCCATAGACTAACCTAGCAACTCTGAAAAGCAGGTATCATGAGGAAAATAAATTGGTGGAGATAGAGGTCCAGAAACTGTGCCTGAAAATATCCATAATTTAAAAATAGAAAATATACCCCTTATGAGATTTTCTTTTCTTAGCATAATGGTATATCAATGAATATTATGACTGGAACACATTTTCAGTGATTAAGTAAAAGTGACACTTCTTTCCTCCTCCCTTTCCTGCCTATCAACTAATCCCAGATTTATTCATTACCACTGACTTTGTTTGAAAGAAGATTTTATCTTAGTTGTGATCCCTTAAAAGCTGACCCTATTAAAAAGATTTTGGTATAGGAAGTTTATCTGGGTGGATCCCAAGACAATGCAAGAAGTTGAGAAGGTGAGAGAGGGAAGGGAGAAAAGTCACTGGAGGGTGCATTACATGATGCAGGTTATCTCTGTAGGCAACGGGGTTCGGTCAGGCTGGGGATGCTCTCAGGAGCTTATAGTTACTCCCTGAGGACAAGAAAAGTTGGGGTATTTATTTCCTTTTCTCACTGTTGAGGGTCGTCCCTTGTGTTGAATCCCTGGCATTTCTAGAATGCCCACAAGTATGGATAAAAAGGGCCTTGCACCATGATAGCAAAAGTGTGGGAATGCAAAGCAAACTCTAAGCAAAATAATAAGATTTTTACATGGCCATCTGTGCAAGCAAGTGGCCTGAACAATATCTCAAAGGGCAGAGAGCGCATGCTGGTAGAGAAAGAGATAGGAAAGGGTGTTTGAGGTAGGGAGCTGTCAATGTGCAGAGAAATTGTCCATGAGGACTATAGGAACTCAAAGGGTGGGTAGGGGACATGAGGGAGTGGAGGTGGGTGGAAGGTTGGGGGTAGTTGAGGGGATACGGGAGACAGTGGGGCGATGGTATCTGTATGGGTTTTACAATATTTATAATTTTTACTTGGTGGAAATTGAACTAAATTAAGATCGATGCTCCAAAGCCTCTTCAGTGGTTGCTCTTTGCTGGTAATAAATCTGCACATGCCTTCACATATTGGGATAAAGATACTGTAAAAGGTCCCCAGTGTGAGCAGCTTAGGGAGAGTCAGGTCTTTATCTCCTAGAATTTATGTTTATACCACCCTCAGTACAATCTGCTACTGTATCACTCCTTTAGGAAACGTTCAGAGAAGCATACTGAAAAGATTAGTAAAATTTTCTCTGCAAAACTATTTGGAGATTCTTACAGAGAATTCTTTAGCTATTAAGAACTAAACAAAAATGATTTTTAATAATAATTCTTTGGCAGTTTTAGAAAATAGTTGAAAATTACTTGTTGACATAAGCATATTTCTAACTTCTAAAATCATATGAGATATATATATCTTACTCAATCGGGTAGCTTTTAAAAAACTTTTAGCAGATAAACAGTCCCATTTCAGGATGGGCGTTTGAAATGAGGTAGCTGAAACTGTTATTTCTGTCTGAAGGCAATAAACTGTCAACAGTTTAACCAATAAACCAAGTTTAGTAAGAAAATTGTAATTTATAGGCAAAAAGACAATGCCTACAATGTGGGATGCTTTTCCATAATTACTGCAGCAAGGACTGAAATAATGATTTTATTATGATGAGAGATAATATAAATATAACCAAATTCCAAGATCTTCATGCATTTGGAGAATGTACTTTTTAAAGAGAATGATTTTATGAGTAGTACTCAAAGTTGGGTGCTTTGAGTACCCAACTTTATATATATATGTGTGTGTGTGTGTGTGTGTGTATATATTTATATACTTATATATAAATATAAATTTATATATAAATATATATAAATATATAAATATTATATTTATAATATATAAATATAAATATATATTTATATACTTATATATAAATATATATATAAATTTATATATAAATATGGATATTTTCAACCCTTTGCCATCTTTCACATCTTCCCTTTACACACAGGCAGAAATAAGGTCAGCAGCTAGTCAGGACCATTGACTGTGTATAGTGGTCTGTACTTCTAGTTCTGTAGTATTTAATTTATGTGTAATATTTGGCATCTGCTGCTGACACAATCCATAACTGGTGGAAATTATATACAAGATCTGACAAACTTTTCTTGAAAAATGATAATAAGGAGGAATATTTGATATATCTCTCTTGTGGAATAGTTTATTCTTTTCATGCTTATTTAGTGTCTATTTTGTGCACTGTTGAAGATGTAAAGATAATAGAAATAGTACTTCTGTTTGAAGAACTCAATCTCTTGAGGGAGACAAAATATAATCTTTTTGCATCATATTTCCTGTTGGTTGATGACAAAAATGCATTCCTTTAGAGGTCCCAGCAAAGAGCCTTTAAAAACATTCTCCTGGACTAGGTTTTTGATTGTCTTTTCAAAAAGTTTTAAAGCAAAAAGGCTACTTTTACTGACTTTTGTTTTTTTCTCATCTTTAAAATGAGTGATTGGATTGGTTCCCAGTTAAGTGCCCATGTAGCTATAATTCTACATTTAATATAAATATAGCGATAATTCTACACTGTAATATAAATAGGTTAGGGAGTAGGGTTGAGGAGAATGAAAAATTCTCACAAGGAAAGGAAAATGTGGCTCCCAAACTTGAAGATGTTTTATAACCTAGTATGTAATTCTAGGTACACAAGAGCATGTTTACTCATGCCTGATAAGAATTGTCTATGCCTGAGTACACAGCTATGAAGTTTCATATTCTGGTCCTTTGACTCTTGCATCTGACAGAAACAGCCTGATTTTTTTATATTTTAATTTACAACTATTTTATAAATTTGCGTTACTTAGAAAGTCTATACAATTGCATGTTGAGATCTGGGAAAAACAAAGGCAGTTGATTTCACTTTATTTTCATTAGATGTAGTGTACTTCTGGTATGCATATGATTAAATAATCTGGGGTGATTTTGCTTTGGATGTAATCAAGAAGACATAAAACTTCTCAGCAGTAGATGAGCTGGGAGAACCGGCTGTGGCAGACCCCTGGGAGAGATAAATGTTTTATTGTGTCATGTTTGGTATGTAGCCTCATTTTGATATTTATTAAATTAGGCTTTTCTTTTTGACTGCTTTTCCTACAGCCTCTCTGTGAGGGAACCATTACACAGGGCTTTAAAAATAGCATGTTGAATTAAGAGAAACTGATAAGACTCCACTATGGGACAGTGATCTGGCTATAAAAGTCTTCTCTGAGCCAGATGATGTTTATGACTAGCCAGTAAGGTTGAAGATAAAAGCATATGGAATATTCTTAAATAATTGTCTGTCTTCTGACGTGGAATGGGCAATGGGTTATTTGTGCAGGTACAGGGAGTTATTGGATACCATCTCAGACAACTCCCCAACCCTGGAGCAATTATAGTTTTTAGTAAGGATGTTTAAGTAAGGGGCGGGGGATGGAGAAGGACCCTGGGGGATGTGGGTATTCTTTTGCACTTTTACATTCAGGTACCCAAGAAATTCTCTAAGACTGATACATTTATCTAGTTCCTTCTATGTGGCAAAGCACTATTCCATACACTTTATTGTTATCTAATTTAATACTTTCAATGGGCTTTTGAGGTAACTACTCTTCCTGTAAGCAGAATTGACCTGAGTCTTACCTGTCTGAAGGTACAGATGAGGTCCTGTTAACACTAACACTTGAATTGTAATGGCACTTAGCCCTGCCTGTGTGAGAGCCACCCTCCCAGTCTCTTCCATGGGTACCTCATGTGGGCTCACGTGCAAAACTACTTTTGTTCCTCCACTCTGATTCCCACATTGCTGTGGTCAACACCACCTTTCCTGAGAATACTCTCTCCAAGATTTTCTGCCAAGCAGAGCCACTCTGGGTTGGCAGCTGCCCCTTGGTCCCTCAGCACCAAGTCTGAATTCAGGTCAGTGGCAGCATGCAATGCTGTAAGAGGGATTCAGGGTGAAGGATGCTTTATCTCCATCTCTGTGAAGCACTTCTCCACCCGGACCTGAAGTTGCATTGCTTGTACCATTGTTGTACCCCTTGTCCCCAGCCCCACCAATTATTGCTTCTTCAACTTCTGTTTCTAACTCCTTTTTCCTTTGAGGCTCGAAATTAATCCCCAGTATATATGGGGGGTGGGGAGAGAGGCACCATACCCCTTCACTCTTTTCATCTTCTCTATCCCTTTCTTTAGGACACAGATTAAAAGCCCTCATCCATATCAATTTATGCAATAGACAAATGAAGGGATCATGTCTACGCCAGTTCCACACAGAGATTTCTGAAACCCGTTTTGAAATCATCTGGGGAAATTGGCTAAAGCGGTCCCTGAGCTGCCGCTGAAATGCAGAGCAGTGTGACTCCAAAGGGTTCTGTTCTTCAGTAATCACACTGCTTCCCAACACACTTTCCTTGTTTCTGACTCAACTCACTCTTAATGACTTTTGTCATCAAAAGTCGTTCTTGATGCTGAATATATAATGATTCTGAGGAAAAGAGAAATAAGAAGCATGGGAAACTATTCTAAATTTTAATACAAAAAAACTTTGTGTTATTTGACAGTTAATCATATGCAGGGATACTGAAAGCTTTATATCAAGAAAATAGTAACCACAGAACAATGGAATCTGTCAGGAGACACTTTCTATTTTCATGACATTTTGAAGAAAGCAGTGATTTATTATTTCCAGATGTATGATTAATTTAAAATGTTTTTAATTGCGCCTTTCATCCTGTACCAAACAATGCACATTAATCTACACATTTTAGCTTGCTACAGTATAACTCAACACTTCCAAGTTTTTACGAAGAACACTGGGCTGCCCAGTGTCTGGCCATGGTTCCGTGGTCTGTGCTTTACCTTACAGCTTATGACTGATATTCCAAACTTACTCATAGTAGACAGGCCCAGACTAGCTGCAACTTCTTTCTTTTCACTGCTTGAAAGTGTTTACATTATAACTGTCATTCTTCCTCCCACTGTGCTTAATGTCCCTGACAAAATATTAAATCACCAAAAACCCCGCTGTTTAATAATAGTACAGATTATGATACTTTGTTGGTGCTTCTAATTTTTAAAACACTTTGCTCACACGGTCATATTTTATGCTGGTAAAAATCCTATCAGAGAGCTGGAGCTGATGTTACTAGCTGGCTTATACATGTGGCAAAGAACAAATGATTGAGAGATGTGCCTAGGACTGTCCATTTTGTGGGTGTCCTAACTCTATCATTGACTTTAATAGATTTCATCCAAGGCTTTGATGTAATGATTCTGGTTATGTTTCCATCATTTTAAAAAGTCATTTAGAAAAAATGGACAATGAATTATCTAGTCATTCATTTTTACCTTAATTCATTCAAAATATTTATAAATACCTATTACTTAGGGCTGTGGATACAGCTAGGGGGAAAAGCAGTCAAAAAAGTCTGCTTTCATGGAGCTTAAATTTTAATAGGCGGCAAGTCCATACACAAAATAGATAAGTAGGCTATGTATTGTGCAACACAGTGATAAGTGCTAAAGAGACAAATAAAACAGAAAGAGAGTTGGCAGTGGGCTGCATTTTAGATAAGGTGCCCAAGGATTGCCTCATTGAGAAGATGGAATTGTCTAAAGACCCAAAGGAGAAAGACTTGAAGGAGATTGGGCTTGTATATTTTATAGCTTACAGTTTTTAAATTGCCTTCATACAAATAAAGTCATTTGGACCACACTAGGGAGAATATTTACAGATGAGAAAAATGAGTTTTAAGGATTTGCCCAGTGATGCAGCCACTTAGAGTCCAAGCTGGCCATAGAACTTTTTTTAAAAAAATCTCTGGTTACTATCTATTTTTTCCGCTGTACAAACTCTGCTTCTGTAAATCAAGACTGAATATTTTTGGGGGTTTCATAGAAAAATAGTTTAAATAGTTTTACAATAAAAATTTAAAATCTACTATTTTAATTTAAAATGTAGAAATTAAAGTCTTTTAAGATCTTTTATCACACGAATTATATTTGATTACTCAAAGTTGGTACAACTAATTGTTTTAACAACTTTTCATTTTGTCTACTTAAATTAAATTAAATAAATTTTATTAAGTACAAGCTATGAGCGCAGGAAACAATTCTGTTTTGTGAACAGCAGAATAGGATCAAAAAGACTAAATAGTCAAGTGAGCCATCGAGATCATTCAGCTATTTTTTTGTGATTGTGACATACCAGATCCTTGAGGTCCCAGTTCTTGGGGTGCTGGGTCTGGCAATGGCATATAGTCCATATTTTCTATAAATATTTGTCCTTATAAAGTGGTTCCTCAGTTCTTTGCTAAATCTCAGAAATGTGGGTGTGGCTAATTGTTCCTATTAATATTTTTATTAAGATAACTGAGAAACAAAATGCACAAAGATATTCCCCTATCCCTTAGACCCATAGGACAAATAATGATGCTTTTAGTAAATAAAAACGCTCCTTAATTGCTCTTCTCAGTCTTAAGATGGAGAATAATAAGAAATGCAGCTGTAGCTTTCTTTCCTTGGCACTGAGAATTTAATGTAGATTTTTTTTTTTTTTTTTTTAAAGCTAAGTGAGTGGCCAAGTCCTACTAGACTTGTCTTACATTGGTCAGGATTTTATGGTGCCTAGTAGGCAGCAACATAGCAACAGGTTGCTAAATTGCAAGGTGGTACCATGTTCACTCTGTCTCATCACCAGGCCTGTGGGGGGACTGCCAGTAAACACAGGAGGTGATTATTAGACTCCCAGGTTGCAGTCATGGTAGCTGCAAATTGCATTTTTCCCAGGCCCCACTGAAAATGGCCACTTCATTTGGCAATGGACAGTCTCATCAACATCATCTTTGCCTCCTCTAGTTCCTGAAGTTTCCTCTCTCCCTCCCAATAAAATAAGCAATTTTCTCTAACTATGCTCACCGTTTGCCCCTGTTTACTGAATTAGAGTTTCCGGCTTTTGGTAATTGGTCTCCTGCAAGTGTTGCAGCCACAAGTGGTTCTCATCACTCAGCTGCTGCTGCTCCCATGGCAACAGATGTATTTACATTCACAGTGTTATTCGACTTCTTTTTTTTCCACCTTTGCAATTCAAAAGGAAGAAACATTGATCTGTAAAAGGGAAGATATTGTTATGAAAAGGGATAGGAAAGGAAAAGGATTTTTAATTATAGGAATTAATAAAATATTTAAAAAGCAGAGCATGTTTGCTTTTAGGGAAAAGAAATAAAGGCAGGGGTTGGTAGCTTTGTGAGAAGCACTAAAATATTTTAAAATCAGGAATAAATATAGATTTTATTGCAGGCTTGGGTGTAGAATAAATTGTACTTATCATGAAGGTAAGAATGGCTCTGAATCCAACTCCAGGAAAAGATTATATGTGAATGCAGTGGTTTTATACCCTCCTATAAAGTTTCTGCTCTCTGATCTTAAGATCTTTGGGTGTATTGTGGACTGAATGATTGTGTCCTCTCCATCCCTAATTCATTTGTTGAGGTTCTAATCCCAAATGTGATGGTGTTTGGAAGTAGGGCCTTCGAGAGGTAATTAGGTTTTGATAAGGTTATGAGGGTGAGGCCCCCATGATGAGATTAGAGTGATTATAAAAAGAAGAGACATTCAGAGCTTTCTCTCTATGTGTGTATGTACCAAGGAAAGGCCATGTGAGCACACATCAAAGAGGTGACCATCTGCAGTCTAGGATGGGGTTCTCACCAGAGCCTGACTATGTTGGCACTGACCTGGAACTTCCAGCCTCCAGAACTTTGAGAAAATAAATATGTTGTTTAAGTTGCTCGTTTTATGATATTTAGTGATAGCAGCTTGGCAGATGAAGATGAGCGCTATCACTGAACCTATGGAAATGAACTATTCAGTGCTGACATGCTTCTCTGTGAAGAAACACTGTGTCCTGTGGATGGGCTCTGCCTGTGTGTTCCCACAATTTACAAGGTGAGATGACTTGCAGTTTGAGGAAAGCCCTGGTCATACCTTGGTCTGAAGTTTTTCTTTTCATTTATGCCTGGAAATGGTGTAAATATATCTTTTTTTTTTTTTTTAAATCTCTGTAAGTGTTCTGTACCTGATGTATTGACAAGTTGTAAGCAAGGCAGTATCATAGAATCATTTTTCTCCATGCAACTGTCCGGGACTCAAATATATTTAAAATAAAATATTAACCTCTACTTTGTTCACTTTCTAAGGAAGTAGGAACTGGGGAGGATTTTTTAGTTTTGTTAAGTGGGGTGGCGAATAGGAAAAGCAAAGATGCGGGGTAGCTTGCTAGGATATAGACCTACCCAGAAAAATAATATCCATGAAATGTGGCAAGGAGGAAGACAAGTAGTGGAGGAATGAAAAGAGAAGGTCAGGTAGGCTGAGCGCAGCTTTTGGAGTTTGTAAAGGGAAAGAGAGGGAAGAGGAGTAAGTAGTTGCCATGTGCAATGAAACTTTGAGAAAATGCAGGCAGTATATAAAGAAGGTTTTAAAACTTACTGTGTTTGCTGTGTGATGTACTTCCCCCTTTGCTGACTCCTCAAGTGAAATTAGTGAAGCCTGTTATGGCGCGAACGATTCTGAGACCCACGGAGCCAATTGAGATTAATTATGAGGCTTTATTAGCCGGCTGGCGACTGACTCTCTACCATGCAGGGCTAGAGGAGATCAGCCCCGAGCTTTCAGAGGAGGCAGCTGATAAAGCTTAAGACCATATCCTGGTGGTCTCCTGAACAAGCAAGCAGATTACAGAAGTGGAAGTTGGCTGTTAGCATATCTTTTCCCGGAACAACATCCTTAATTAACAAGTAAATGGATTACAGAAGCAGACATTGGCCATCTACATATTTTATACAATACACTTCCTAAACCACACACAAGCAAGTAGGACAACTTCTGGTATCTAAAGATATTTCTTCCCTGTAGCTGACTTAGCTAGTGGGCTCACTTGAAAATTTTCCACCCTTAACAAAGCCCTAGGTTATTATTATTATTATTTTTTTAAAGTTGAACTTAGAATTTTTATAGTTATGACATTACAGTGAAACTGAAAACAAGATAAATTTTAAGTTTTACTGACTTATATTATTAACTGCCAAGACTTCTTGGCATCCTGCATTCAGATGACTTAATTCTCCTTCTTAAATGTCCTGTGAGTACCTCAGAATCAACATGTTGGGCCTGAATTTTTCACAGTACCCTTACCATCTTAATCTTAGTTTATTGCCTCTTTGTCTTCTTAATCCTCCATTTCTGAAATTTTAGAGCTAACCTTGAATCTCACCTCAATCTCTTTATGTAGCAATCCTCTCCATTTCCTTAAAAGGCATTAACATTTACCTAGTAGTTCAACTCCTTACCCCCACCCCCAAAGTATTGGCTTTTGTGGTAGATAAGAAATTTTTGATAGCTTCTCCCACCCACTGAAAGGCGAAATCTATTTCCCAACCCTTTGCATCTTAACTGGCTTTTTGGGAGATTGCCTAATAGAATGCAGTGAAAATGATATTGTACGATTTCCAAGCATAGGCCTTAAGAGACCTTGTAGCTTCCATTCTCTTCTATTGCAGTGTTTCTCAACTTCAGTATTATGGACATCTTGGATCAGATAATTGCTTGTGGTTGGGGGCTGTTCTGTGCATTGTAGGATGTTTATCAGCATCTCTGGCCTCTATCACTAGATGCCAAGTAGCAAGCCTCTCCACACACCACCTCACCCCATCCCAATCAAAAAAGGTCTGCAGATATTGCCAAAAGTCCCTGGAGAATGGGGCAAATTGTCCCAGTTGAGAAGCAATGCTCCATTGGAAAGCTGCTGCTCTGAGGAAGGCTGGGCTTAATTACAGAGGATGAGAGACCATATGAAGCAGAGAAGAGCAGTCACAGCTGAGTCTTCCCAGACTTGCCATCCTAGATTATCCTGGAAGATCTAATCTTAGCTGAGAAACCAGCAGAACACTCAAATCAGCTGGCCCACCTGTGACATGCCTTGTTTCATGCTAGGACACCTGCAGTTTTCCCATTATTGTTTCTCACTGTCAGGATACATTTTAACTCATTGAAAAGAGCTAAAAAAAAAATCTTTGTATTATTATAAAAATAAATATTGACCTCATCTACCCCCTGGAAGGGGACCTTCCCTCTCTTTCCCCAGAGGTGTCCCAGGGCCACTTTCAAAAGTGCTGCTCCAGTTCATGGTTTCTGTAGGCCAGTGATAATATATGGAAAACAGTTAGCACACACCTTCTTAATTCAAACTTCAATTTGATTGAATTTACAAGCACTAAGTTCAGGGTAATATTTCCTTCCAACATTCTCTTACTTATAAATATCTACCCTGGAACAGGCCCCCAAATCAAGGTAGCAGGTGTGGGGTATCTTGTAACAGTAATTATGAGGCCCACTTCTCCCATTGCTATCTTGATACTAGGCATTGCTGATCCTCTGCGTAGGTGACAGGTCTTATTATCTGTGCACTATGTTCTAGGAACATTTCTTGGTTCTCTACCTGTAAATGGGTGGAGTATGAAGAGAGTGAAAAAGGAACAGTATAAGTAGTAAGCTATAAGGTTTAAAATTCTCCCCTTATAAGTGGTTCTGCAATTATACTGGCCAAACTTCTCAAAGAAATTAGAATTTGACCAATTAAATGATGAACAAGCCATCATTTAAAAACTTGCACCATTCTACATGTAAAAATATCGTTTTAAGGTGGTGATTGGGGTACTTTCATGTAGCTTGAAATGAATACCTGGTAAATTGAAATGATGGATATGTTCTTTTATATTCGTGCATTATGCAAAGTAGTAATTCTCAATTGTAGAACATATGGGAAGTTTTATGCACAATTCTAGATTATGCTACTGGTAGGATTTACATACGGTGTTACTATTCCTTTGGAAAGGCATTTGTCACTAGGTGTACCTCCTTCAATGTTGAATTAATCTTTTGAATCACATTCAATATACTGAAATTCATAATAAGTGCCAGTTGTTGATTGTTCATCGATTTAAAAAACATTAATTATACAGATATTCTTGATTCTATGATTTCCAACTATGGCTGCACATCAGAATCACTTGGGGAGCTTATATAAAACAATGCTGAGTCCCACCCCAGACCACAGACTCTGAGGATAGGGCACAGGCAATGGCATTTCTTTTTTTTAAGCACATGAACTAATTCTAATGTGCAGCCAAGGTTGAGCACAGCTTGTTCCTAAGCGATTTTCTAGTAGCAACTTAGGCTTCTGAAGAGTTGCATTAACCCTTTTAAGCCTTCATGATTCTGTTTAATGAGTGTGTCAAAGTGAGATTAAAAACTGATGAATTAGACTTTACAAAGAAATGAATCATACCTATAAATAAAGGGGGCTGGAAAGAGCAGTGTGTCTCTTTCAGAATAATACAATAGTCAAGTTGGATGATGCAATTACCCTAATGATAATAATTATTGTGAAGTATTTGTTTCTAAAGTAATTTTCTTCCTAAAACATCACCGGTATCATTTTATCCTAGATAGTTGTCTATAATCAGATCAAAGAGTTCAGTCTCTTTCTCTAAGTAACAGTAATAATCTACATTTTATTTCCATGTAGTAATAGGAAAAAGGAAAATATGTTTTGTAAATTATCATTTGCTATACTGAGCATTCCCAGATGTCCCATGGTGGATAATATTAAAGCTTTCATAAGCTCGAATGGCCTCTGTTTGTTGTTTCTTCTACTTCAGGGAGATTTTATGGAAAGTAATTAAGCCAAAACTGTCAGAAGCTCCTCACAAGGTTTCTTGTCAGCAGGGACTTCTGATATAACAACATTCTGAAAATTAGACTTACTCTAATCAGGATAATCTAAAATCAATTACACTCAACAGCATTGAACAAACATGTCAAACTTTGTTAATTTGTGAACTGAGATCTCTTGCAAAGTGGGTGCCAACCTAAATAAGTAGACATCAAAGTCCCTCCTGGTAAGTATTTACAAACAGACTGGCGTAGTGACACACCCCTGAGAGCCTGGTTTGGGGTGAAAGGGAAGATCTCCAAGCCTTCAGTGATTTTCATTTTCTTTCCCATACACTTTCCAAAATAGGTATCTTCAATTCCAGTACTGCCATAGATGAATTGGAGATTTCATTTTGAAGTCAGCTATTTAAATAAATGTTGATCCTGAATGTCCCACCCCCACCCCCAATATACCCCAGTTGTAAGTGGGCTGCTTGGCCTGCCTCTGCCTGTTTACATATCCTATCTCACTCTATCTCCTGCCACCCAGCACCCTCATTGTGAACTTTTAAAAAGTTGAAGAATAGCTTAGACATTTATGGCTGACCTGTTTGAAGTAGCAAAATAGGAATTTTATACAGCTTAGCACTTAAAAATCTCCCCCAAACAACTTCAGATATTGCTCACTCTGCCCAAAGTTTCACACTCCAGTGCGAATGCTAAAATCTCTCCTTCTGACTCTTTCTGCAGCCTCCTCACCATTTTACTGTATTCTTGCCTTATTCTCTACAACACTTATGCCTCACACTTCTGACAATTGTCCTTTTCCATCCCATAGCTCCCTGGCAGTCATGGTTTATCATTTGTTTTCCTTATTCAAATCAGGCCTCCAAACCCTCTGGAATTCTGTATTCTGTTGCATATATTTCTCTACCTTATTACCTTATTCCCTTAGCAAAAATTCTCTGTAGTGCTCCATGGAGAGGCACACAGGACGCATTTTGCTTCTTACTGTCCCTCTGCATTCACAGTTCAATGTCCCATAGTTTTCATTCTCTGAGGTAAAAAGATTTTTCTGTTTCATTTGAAGGTGTTACCAGGCTCAGTCTGGTTGTGCCAATCAGTTTTTCCTGCAATATCTGGAAGCCAACATATTCATACTGGGATTTAATTTTCAATTCCTTTAGGGGTTCTACTCCTATAATTAGGATTAAAATCCTCAAGATGCAGATTGCTTCTACATGTCTTTCTGTCATAATTAGAGCCCATGTACAGCTATCTTTACTCCTGTTGGGGACTATGAAATAGCTGTGGATGGATATCTGAGCACTAAAAACAGCAGCCAGCTTGCTGTACTAGAAGCAGATCAGGGAGTCCTGTTTCCAAGCTGAGGCCTACATTGATTTAGGGCACAGAGAAGGTAACAGTTCCCTTCGCTGGCATTGATGAACTGGCTCACCCCTACCCACTGATATCTTTCCTCTCATGGGTTCAACTTTGAAATGATGAGGCATACCTGTGGCACGTTTTTACTCAGGTTCACTTTCAGTTTTAGTTTTTTTTAGCTTCACCAATAGTGAGCATTAAGGGAGCCCTCCAAGGCTCCGTAAACTTCAGTCTCTTAAATCACACTTTCACAAATTTGGTCCAAGTGTACCAAATTTTTCAAGCAGTACTTCACAATTTCAGGTAGTTGGCTCTCATTAAACATTTAATGAAAGAACATTCCCTTTTTATTTTGTTGATTCTTAATTATAAGTCTAAACTACAAATCTGAATTACTCTGCTTCTTATAACTTAATCTCCCAAGGAAGTGAGACCATCTACTAGCAACACGGAGGTTCCAGTGACTAATCCATTCATACCCACTATCACTGGACCTTACAAACTAGAATCCTCTATACTGTAAACAAAGTGCTTTGTTTGAATTCGCAGGTTGTTTTAAAATAGACAAGTTTTACACTTGTTATCTAGATATTTATTATCTAGCTTCTCTTGACAAAGTAGTACCACCTGGCACTATTGCACCTGTCTTCCCATTGAGCTGAGTAGTGGTCACGCAGAGTAGTGGTGGCCTCGTTTACAGGGAGCGTGTGCTTTCTAGTTCGTAATAGTCCTCACCACATCTGATTCTTTGACTTCTGGACCCTCTCAATTATTTGTTACCTGACTGGCCCATGGTGACATTTGAGTTTGCCACCCATGGTATGCACTCTTTCCTCGTCTGCAGTATTTTATTTTATTTTTCTCTTTTTCTTTTTTTATTTTTTAGGTGAGGCAACCCTTCATTGACCTCACAGATTGCAAGGACCTTGTCCGTTTACAATCCCTTATTTTTTTATTTTTTACGCCTACAGCACCTGGTCTTCCTAGGTGGTCTCCCATCCAAGTACTAACCAGGCCCAACTCTGCTTAGCTTCTGAAATCAGATGGGATCAGGCTTGTTCAGGGTGGGATGGCCATAGACATAGTCTGCAGTATTTTCATCTTTAAACACTACTCAAAGTTACTTTTCCATCTCTGAGATAAAATTCCTCAGGATAATTCGGCATTTTCTTGTAGAAGAGAACTTATACTAGTAGGTTTACTTACATCTGCTAGTTACAGGTTCCATGTTAGAAACAAACGCACACAATATTTGGTGAATCAGCATAAAGATTTAAAATAAGCCTTAGTTATCTGCCACTAACTGTATTAGATAGTTTGTAGGTGTGTCTATGTGTGACATGGTAAGATCTGTATTAAAATAGCCCTCTCGATACCACATGAAGAAAGATCTGAGTGGATGAAGGCAGACTAGTTATGAAGCTTTTGTAATAATCTAGCTGAGAAAAGATGGTAGCTTGGATGAGAGTGGGAGCAGAGACAATGCAGAGAAGGAGAAAGATTAAAAAGAGATTAAGAGAGTCAGCAGGCTTTTATGACATGGGAGGTAAGGTAGAGGGAAGAATCAAGGATAGCTTCTAGATTTCTGGGGTTCAACAAGATGATGGTGTTGCCATCACTATACCAGAGAACCTGCTCAGCTTTGAGGGGAAGGTCATTAGTTCAACTTGAGAGATATTGTGTTTAAGGTATATTTAAGTTTTCCTTGAGGAGATAGAATGTAGGCCAGGAGCAGGACTGGATACATAATTTGCAGGGCTCAGTGCAAAATAAAAATGTGGAGTCTTTTATTAAAAAGTTATTAAAATTTCAACATGGCTACAGCAGAGCATTAAATCAAAGGATAGCCCTTCTAAGCACTGGGCCCTGTGTGACCATACATGTCGCATGTCCTTGAATGTCTTACGTAGCTAGTTATGAATCTGGAGCTCAGAGGAGATGTCTGAACTAGGAAATATACATTTGGGAGCCATCTGCTATAGATAGTAACTAAAGATGTGGGCCTGCGTAAAATTGTCTAAAGAGATTTTAATGAGTGAGAAGAAAAGAAAGCCTTAAAGAACTCCAACAGTGCTGTAGCTACACAGAGGCTCATGAGAACTCTAACATCTCAAGAAATAAGAAGTCCATATATGCCGAGTTAAAACCCAATTTCTAGAAAATTACTTAGGGAGAATTTTTAAAACTTTCCCAATCTAGTGAACTCATAAAATATAGTATAAACCTGATTTTCTGCCTGATACATCCAGTTCAAACCATGCAATCCACCCAAAATTTATATTCCATGTCAGTGGAGACTCCACAACACAGTGCCATTACAGGAACCACGATAGCCTACAGTAGTACATGGGTCACGTTTATTCTTGTGACCCATGTACTACTGTAGGCTTGAAGTCTATAGCTGGAGAAGGGAGTGTGGCTGGCAGCTTCTCATTTTCTGTTACCAGTAACCACAGATTACTATTCTGACCTCTAGGGGTTGGAGCTAGTATTAAGGGAGGAAGGAAAAGTAAGGGGGCCAGAAAGCTCCTACAGAATGGTTCTGTTGTGGCTTGTTTTGGTGTCTGTTATCTAATGTCTTAGAATCCTGACTGAAACTTTTATTTCAACTTCTACTGTAAAAGAATGTACTATCTATGTCTCTAACCTGTGGCCTGATTCCAGAAATGCTTTGCCCATGAGTTTCTGATCAGGAACTGCTGATTGGAACTTTAGTCTTTGACAGAACTGTTTACGTAATCTTTTAGCTTACTAAAGTAAAAGATGCAGTGGGATCAGGGAGACCAAATTTAGTCTCAGATCATTGAGGCTTTCTGGAGTCTGGGTAAGTGTTCTCAGGTGAAAGGGGGAGCAAGGGTGATAAGATTTGAACTGAGTATGTTGGACAGAGAACTCAGCACATTCCCAGGCATGGGTCAGAGAACAGACATTCAGGGAAGTGGGATGCATTCAGTACAGCTGTTCAGGAGAGCTGGGGAGGGATTGTGATGAAAGGCAAAGCTGAGAGTTGAGGAGCTAGACAATGAAGGGCCTGGTGACTGTGTTAATGAGCAATGGAGAGTCATTGAAAGTTTACAGTAGAGATGTAATGTGGTCAGTTTTGCATTTTCAAAAGATGATCCAGGCTCCAGTGTGGGAGACAGAGTAGAGGAGGCAAGAGAACAGTTAGAAGGCTCTTAGAGTCATTTCTCTTACGCCAGTCTACTTTCAGGTATTAAATGTGTTAAACTAGTCTACTTCCCAATCCATATGGTGTTACTAAATAGTTCTTTCTGTGTATTATGTTGCTTAACTTCCTCCAAGAAGTACAGAGAGAATAAGGATCTCCCCACAGGGTCTTTAGAATGGAGATAGACATAGATCCAAAATGGAGAGGGCTCTTTATTCTCTTGACATCCAGAGCCCCTCAAGAGTAGATGGTCAAGGCCATTGGTAAGCTCCAGCTTGCACAATCTGGTCCCTTCTTATATCAGAGGCCCTAAATAAGATGGAGTGAGTTGTTTTCTATACTGTCCTAAGGACGAAGGGAGGATGGACCTTAGACTTCAGAGCAGAAACCAACAAAGAAAAGCATTAATTCCAATTTTCCCCAATAACTGAGGATATCTGAAGTATAACTTTCAACCTTTACACTCTATTATTTCCTTCAGATCCTCTCTTGTTTAATCCCCCATCCCTCATATTGACCTTATTATAACCGATTTCTTTTTTTATAAATCTTAGAATATTATAAATTTATTGTAATTGATTAATTTTTATTAGATTCTTCTTTTTTAGGTAGGACAAGGAAGCCTGTAAATTGTCCTATTGTAAAGTATTGATTTCTTAGGCCATGCCTTAGTCTAGATGAATTGGGTCTTTCCAATTGAATATTTCTAGGATGCCAGCAATTGGTTTCTCATAACTTCAATCTCTTAAAAGCAAATGGTTGCATTTTATTTCTGATGCTGAGGGTATATTAGTACATAGCCCAATGGTTAAACCTATTCTCCATAGCTGTCCACCTTCAGGCCCATGTCCCTCTGACTCATTTACTTCTCTCAGTATGTGTTCAGGAAGTGAATATTTTCTAGACTGTTTCTCTCTTATTTTTGGTTTCAGCTCAACTAGGTTCCATCACTGTTGACAAAAGGTTGTGGGTAGAGTAGTGTAAAGAAGCCTTCAAAAATAGGCAAATAAATTGCTCGAGATTAACAACATTCTATGTGTCTCCAGAATACAACTGCAGAATTCAAAAGGAGTAAAAAACGACAGCATCGTATCATGATCATGGAAACACATAACATTTATACGAAGTACTTCATATTTTGGGAGCTTTGAAATTTATTTTTACGGGGCCTTTGCTCTGCTCATCCATGGAAAATCTTGACTGAGATAATTGATTTCCGAGTAGCCACTTCTCTAGAATAGTTGCCTTTCAGAGAAGAAATAAATGGCACTTACTTACCATAATAAATAATAAAGATTAACATGACAAATTCAGCTAAATACAATGCACTAATCAAATCTCAATTAATGACTTCAAGAAAGGATTAGTCTTACGTTTGAAAAAACTGGCTAAACCTGCTTATCAGAAGAAGGTGCCATTTAATATCAAAATGTTTGATTAAACTTTCATACTCCTAAAATTAAAAGAAATTATAAAGTAAAATTTTAAATGAGGTAAATGAATGAGATTTTCCCCTTAGAATTAAAACAAACAACTCAATTAACAATACTTGCTTTTACTTTGATTTGGTGCCAGTTTACTCAATGGAAGATTTATATCTTTAGCTGTCTCCTCTGGTCAGCCCTACAAAGTTTCATTGGGATTTATTCTGAATAAATTGAAAAACCAGTGGAAGCAAACTGAGAAGTAGTAATAAAAATTAGAGAATCAGCCTCATTTAGTGGATAGGATATTGGAAAATGGAGTTCTTGTCTCAGCTTTCCTGACAACCAGCAGCAGTATGATCTTAGGCAAGTCACAAAATACTGTGACTTCCTTTAAAAATGAGAGGTTGTAATTAAAACATCCCATCCACCTCTAACACATCTCTAACATTGTTTAGCTGGTTTAATCTTTCTTACTTCAGAATTCTAACACTTTACCAATGACAGACTAATTATAGGAATATGATGAATTATTTTGGTGTTAATTACATTGGAAAAAAAATGAATAATGATGATAACACCATGAAAGGGAGAATAGTAACAGGACCAGCACTGGGCCACAATTAAGAGTATTGAGGAGAAATGTATTATGGTAAGATTATGCTAGCAGGGGAAGGGAGAGAAGTAAAAAATAAAGGTGTGTGCTAAGGGAAGGGAGTTGTGAGAAGTGCAATGGGCAATGAGTAGGATTAGAACTGAGTAAGAATGGTTGAAGTTTGTGAGAGGGTCCTTTGTGTGGTTAGAGAGCAATCTAAATGCCATAATGAACAAGGAGTCAGAATAGGAGGGAATTAGAATATGCTTTTGAATGTGAAACTGTAAAACACGGATTAAAAAGAAGATGAAGATTTTAAGAGAATGGGTCAACTAATTTTTTTCCCACTAATCTGAAAATTTGAAATGGTTCAGTGGTTAAAAGTATTAGAAAAGGAGGGGATGAGGCTTGAAATAAGAGTTGTTAGAAATCTGTAAGGCATAGACTCCAGAGCACAGGCAGAGAAAGTATGTAACAGACAATTAATTGTCAGCTATTTGTAGCAGAAAACAATTAGGTTGGCCACATAATTTGTTCTGGAGAATGGAATCTAAATAGAAGAGATTTAGTCGTTTATGGAATGAGGTGGTTTGCTAATGGATATTTCTGCCTTATACTCCCTCTCTCCTGTCTACATGGTCAGAAAGAAAGGACTCGAGGATCATGAAATCATGTGATGAAAGAAACCCTGATTCCTAGTCAGCTGTAGAGGAGAGACACTAGACCACGTAGGACTTTGTGTGAGTGAAAACTAGACTTGTAAGCCACTGAGATTTGGAGGTTAATTTTTATGGCAGCTAAGCAGCTGGCTAAAGCAGAAATTAGTACTAGATGTGAGGGCTTTATAAGTATGCAATATTGACTGCTATTCAGGTCAATTGCTCTACACTTGAACTAACATTTGATGCGGTCAGTCTTTTTAATTTTAGCTCGTCTAATAGGGGTGTAGTATTATTTTATTGAGCTTTTATTTTGTACTTCCCCAATGATTAATGACCGTGAACATCTTTTTTATGTGCTTATTTGACATCCTTATTTTCTTTGGAGAAGTGTCAGTTTAAATCTTTTGCCCATTTCTATTATTTATTTATTTATTTATTCATTCATTCATTCATTCATTCATTCATTCATTTACACTATACTGTGGGATTTTATTTTTTTTTACACATTTTTGAAATTAAATTTGTTGGGAGTGACTTTGGTTAATAAAATTATATGGGTTTGAACTGTACTATTCTATTTATCTATATATCGCATTGTGTGTTTACCACCTAGAGTCAAATTTGCCTGTTTCTTTTTTGAGTTGTTAGTTTTCTTGTCCTTGAGCTTTGAGAGTTCTTTATATACAATATATTCTGTATACAAGTACTTTATGAGATGTACAACTTACAAATATTTTCTCCTCTGCTGTGGCTTATCTTTCCATTTTCTTAACAGTATGTTTTAAGTTTTTATTTTTGATAAAGTCCAACTTATTTATTTATTGTGTTGGTAGTTTAATGGGTGTGTATATATATATATATCATATTTTGTCAAATTTCATACTTTAAATATGTATGGTTTTTTGTTGGTCAATTATATCTCAATAAAACTATTTTAAAAAGGAAGGTGGTTATGGGATGACAAAATGGATGAAAGGAGTCAAAAGGTACAGACTTTGAGTTATAAAATAAATAAGTCATGGGGATCTAATATACAGCGTGGTGACTACAGTTAATAGTACTGTATTGTGTATTTGCAAGTTGCTAAGAGAATGAATTTTAAAAGTTCTCATCATAAGAAAAGAATTTTGTAATTATGTATGGTGATGTACATTAATTAGACTTTTTGCGGTGATCATTTCACAATACATACAATATCGAATCATTACGCTATACACCTGAAACTAACATAATGTTAAATGTCAATTATACCTCAATACAAAAATGGAGGGGGAATAGAGAGAGTCCAGTAATTCAGGGCCTTCAAGAATTGAAAGCTCATTGCTCGTTTCTAGGACTCCCTCTCTCACATCCCACCCAAGTAAGAGAAACAAAGGCCTTGTAAACTTTTCAGTTGAATTAAGTAACTGAGTACAAAGAGTAGATGAAGGATGTGATCTTTCCATCTGTTTTACTAGATAATCTCCAATAATCACCGTGAAATTGTTAGGAAAGATAGGGTAGGAACCAGAGGGAAGATGAATTAACAAAATAAATCTGGCTGAGAATTATATCTAAGATAATCTTTGAGTGTGGCTACTAGCACATGGAGCTAATTGAAATCAGAGGTGAGAAACCTACAACATTTTTAGAGGAATTGTATTGCTGGATGTGGAATAAAAAGCCTTTTACTGTTCAAGATGTAAAATCATTCTTGTGTTCTCAGCCTTCTGTAAACAGAAGGTAATTTTGACACCTGTACAGCTCCGAAAAAGAGCATTAGGATAAGGGGAACTTCACAAAAGGTAGAGAGAGCCCTTGGGTACAGAGAACCACGACAAGGCAGTTCTTTGCAGAAGGCAACAGTTCAAGAATTTGAAAGTTTCACAGTGTCATCCCCTCAGAATTCAGAATTATGACAGATGACTGCTTTCTGTTTTCCATTCTTGCCCTTTCTGAAGGAGCATTCGGTGCCAATGTCCTGGCTATACCATCACTGTGTACTGACTATATACCAAGGGACATAACCTGCACTTAATTTGGAGGAAACACCTGGAAGCACCATATCTGAATCTAGTGGATAGGATGTGAAGATTGGGTTCTTATAACTGTTCCTTAAGGTTATGAACAATGATTTTCCCAATTTTACGGAGCAGAGAATGGGTAAGTAACATGCCCAAAGTTTACATGATTAGTCAAAGAACAGTGGATGCTGGATTTAAACTAGCTAGGCCTTTGGGTTGAGTATATCAGGAGGGATGTTTTCTGTATGTAAAAAGGAGGGACCAAATGGATATTTGGTAACTAGAGGGCAGACTGTGACAGAGACTATTAATAATGCCAATCAATGTCCACGTATTACACTTCCATTTTCTAGAGTCCCTTGCCATTAAATTTGCCATATGAGTAGTTCTGGACCATAGAATACAATCAGAAGTAACATAATGCACTTCTGGCCTTAGTGGTCAAGTATTTGGTTCACACTCTCCAAGTGCTCTATCTCATCTCATTTGTGTTTCTGGAAACAAAGAGCCCCAGGATGGCTTGACCACATGATTGAAGGAGCCTGGTTCCTTGAATTTTGGCCAGAGGAGTGCTGCCCAGTGTTCACTGGGCTTTATGTGAGTGAAAAAGATATCTGTATTGTGTTAAGCCACTGAGACTTTGGGACTGTTTATTTCAGTGACTAGAATTAATCATGCTGACTGATGCCATATTAGAAACCAGTGCTGGATAAAGATGCCTATCATATTCTCTGTATTCAGTCACTTTGAAGATAATGGCTATGAAACTATCACCTCTTCACATTTCCCAAAGATTTATGACTTAGTTATTTTGTAGTTTTAAAGAGAAGATGACAAATAGCACCGATTTAGGATCCTTTTCTTTTGAAAACACAAAAGATAAAATGTTGTTATCCTTAAGTTGGAAAGTATGACATGTCAGAGAAGAATTATTCATGATTTGGGGCAAGGAGTTGCTTGATCTGATTTCTAAACAGGGACCAAATAAGGATAAAGTATATATTATTTAAAAACACAAGTTCTGAAGTCAGATTCTCTGTCCATTAGCTGTGTGGTTTTGGGGCAAGTTACTTAGCCACCCTCTGCCCTGTAAACTGTAAAAATAATTGTTTGTACCCCAAATATTCTGAGAAATAAATGAGTTAATGTTGTATAATAAAGAATTTAGCTGGCCTTTGATCCTGGTTCTCTGGAATTTCCTGAGTGATGAGTGTCTTTGTAATCCATGGCGAGTCCCTTGGGCCACACCTGAGTTTATACTAAGAGATAACTCATAGTGGGCCTGTGAATAGTTTCAGGATGGCAGCTGGTCATACTGGAAAACTAACCATGGGATTAGAGGATTGGGGCTTTGAGCCATGTGATATCAGACTACCTTCTTGACCTTTGGGGAGGGAGGCTAGAGATTGAGTTAGTCACCTGGCTAAAGAGTCAACCAATTATACTTATATAATAAAACCCCAATAAAAACTCTGGACACCCAAAGCGTGGGTGAGATTCTTTGGTTGGTAAACATATACTGACATGTCAGGAAGATGATATTTCTTGAGGACTCAGAAGCTTTGTGTTCAGGACCCTCCCAGATCTTGCCATATGCATTTCTTCTTTAGGTAAGTCTTGATTTGCATCCTTCATAAGGCAATGCTTACTGTATGTATAGTGCCTTCCTGCGTCCTGTGAGTTATCCTAGAGAATTATTGAATCTGAGCAGTAGTGAGAACTCTGAATTTGTGCCCAGTTAGTCAGAAGTGTGAGTGGCTTGCAATTGGTATCTGGAGTGAGAACAGTCTTGTAGAGAACAGTGCCCTTCACTAGAATTTCATTGTAGTTAATATATGTAAAGCTTTTAGAGTAGTACCTGGCCCAGAGTAGTTTTCAGGAAAAGTTAGCCAGTACTATTATGCTGTAAAATATGATCCATGCAGGATCATTGACTATTTAAAGGATCAGTTTCAGATGAACATAGAATTATTGTATTTTAATGCTGGAAACTACCTTGCAAATTATATAATTCTGAAGTGATTTTGACTTAGTTAAAAAATCTTGTTAGTGACTGAGCTAAGGCTAAAACTTGTCCTTTAAAGCAAGACCATTATATGAAAAGTGCTTTAGTTTTCACATCTTTAAAATGGTGCTAATTAAACAGAGACTGCATCTAAGGAGTAGGAACATTTGTGGGGATCTTTCCAGTACATATCCCTTTTCTCCAATAACCTATTTCCCTGAGTCCCCAAGATGGGACCCTGAAAACCACATATGAACTATGTGACTCTGACTCCTTGGTTACAGTCAATAAACAAAGTAGATGACTATCGGATTCTCACTTCTCTGAATTTGGAATTCGATTAGAAAAGCTCTAGCTGGTCTTGTGAACTGGAGATGAGGCAGCTGAAGACCCATGAAGGCTGACTCCATGAAGTCAGGTATGAAGGGAGGGAGACAAAAGGAATAGATGCATAGCTAGAGGCACAAATAGAGAGAGTGGTGACCAGAATTACTGGTTTCTTTGCCCTGTCCCTGTCTTTTATGGGGCCAGGCTTCATCTTCTGCCCTTTAGTTTTGAGACACCCTTGTACCTTTCCAATAAATCCCCCTTGTTTGCTTATGCTTGTTTGAAGTGGATTTTGTTGCTTGCCAGGAACAGTCTTAAGTAACCGCTTGAGAAGGCTCTTAAATGGATGAAATGAAACAAAAGGTACAGCTTACTGTCACTGTTGGTTGTTACTGTAACTATGGGGAACAAGGGGAAGGAGTTAAGAGAGATAAAAACTGAAGAATAAGGTGGGCCAAGGCCTTAGATTTAATAGAAACATTGGAACATGGGCTCTCTTAAGGAGAATGCCTCAATATCTTCAATTGAAATGCAATTACATTAGACTCCTTTGGATGTGGATGAAAAAACAGTAGAGATGTGGAAGAATAAGGTTAAGCAAGCAATCGACAATTCTGCTGCCTCATTCAAGACAAAACTGGGTTAAGCAGTAACCGTGGTGCGCCAATGCCATTGTATAATATAATGAAACTGTTGGCGGCAAATAGAAAACATGACAGGACCATCTCTCAGGTAACTGTACTGAATGAAAAATAACATTTTTATAAACAATTTTGTTATTTTGAAGGAAAAACCAATAGTAATCACAAAGCTCATGTTCCTCTGAATGTTTGAAAGGAAAAGAAATTTATCTCCTCAAATGGTGGGCCCCATCAGGCTAAAACAACCACAATGAACAATGGATCCAAGAATCAAATCTGAGAAGGTAGATACTAGCCAGGCTGCCTCTCTTCACTGCAAGAAAAGGGTCAGATCTTATTTTGTTTGGTGAAAAGGAGGTTCTAACAAAATACACAATCAAACAGCATTCACAGCCAAAGGGACTGCTTTTACAGGTACTTGGTCTTCTAAAAGAAGGCAAGAGAGGCTGGGCCCTTATTTTTATTTCCATAGGATAAAAGGATCACTTTGGACATGGGCAGCCAAAAAGGGAAAAATTCAATTGGAGCCTACCTTCCTCTCCTTTTTCTTCCATCCATACTTTATTCTCTTTCTCTTTTTCCTCTTCCTTAGTTTTTTTTTCTTTTTCCTTTTTTCTTTTCCTTTTCATAATGTAAGTGAAAAATATGAAGTACCACCAATAAAGATATCTTACAGAGTGACAAATTTTAAAGTGTATTGCGTTTTCACATGGAGATCAAATAAGGGACTAGAAATTTTGGGCATCTTAAGTTTTGTAAATCAAAGAACTAGACAGATTTTATTAAAAAAAAAAAAATTTTTGTCTACCCTGCCTCATACAAGCAGGTCTTAGAATGAAATAACTAGGAAATCTGGTTCCTATTTTCTTGAAGAATTCTTAAATAGTTCTAAGGGAAATTTTTAAAAAAGAATTTAAGAGTTTTTTTTTTAAAAGAATTCTAAGGAAATCGTTTTCATAATGAATCCTTTTCTAAAAAAATTCTTTAAGAATTAAACAAAAACATTTTCTTAAATAATTCTAGGAAAAAATTAAGTATATTTTTATCACTCATTTTCTTAAAGAAAATAATTTTATTAAAGATTTCTAGGGAAATCATTTTCTTACATAATTCTAGGGACAAATTTAAAACCTGACTTGAAGGGTATTCTAGTCAGAAACATCTTCTGTGTAAGTAACTCCCATACTTGGTGCTATCATTCAAGGGCGTGCATGTAATATTAGGACTCAGTGTACCAACTCAGACTTCAGTTGTCCACGCTATTGGAGGGAACCAGTGCCTTAGATAATCCCAAATAATGGAAAATCTTCCCAAACTCTTGCTTTTGAAATATGATTTTATATTTCTCTTGGCTAAAGTTAAGTTCAATAACCTGAAAATCTAGAATACTGTAAACAAAATGCGAAGTCCAACTTTGAAGCTCAGCTTAGAGGGTCTGGAATTTTGCTGACATAGTTCTCAGACCTAGAGTTCTCCCTTGCTTCATTCTCTGAGTTGTGGACACAAAGTATACTTTTCTCCCTCCATTTGTAGTTACACATCTTCCTTGGTTGGGGAAGGAAGTTAATGCTTTGGATAAAAAACCTTCTTGTTCAGTTCTTGGGAAGTCGGAAGAGAAAATGAATGAAATAGAGTCTTAGTAGACATACTCCACAAAAGTCAGTAATTTAGAAATGGAATATAATGGAAAAGAGATACATACTACCTTTCCATTGTTTACTTTTTAGGCCATATGATGCCAAATTTTCTTACTTTTCCTCATTGCTCCTAATTTCCCATACTTTCTTGTGTTTCTGTTACAATTTACTTCAATTACCTTATCTTAACATGAGAGACTCAAACTAAGCATGACTTTTGAATGAGGATTTTGCTATTCTCAAGAATAAATAAAATTGCTTTATAATATAGGATAATCCTGATAAATAAAAATAGCATCTTAAGACTTTTAATAATTATGGATCTATATTTCTGATATTTAAATTAGTCATTCAAACATTATTGCCTATATTTAACATTATATAAAGTTAAACATTTATATTAAAATATGGTAAATCTTTTAGAAGTTTTGGGCTGTTATACCTTTCATGGTACCATTTCTATTGTGAAGAATGTTTCTCACAGATTGTGATTATTGAAGTGTTAGAAGAAATGAGTTGGGGGGATGAAAACATATTTTATACTACACTGGGTCTTATATTCTTACAAATTATCTAACTGCAAATATTTGCAATAAGTAATCTAGTAAATAACATTTTATTTCTAGTGAATATTATTATAGTAAATACTGTTATAGTTTCTAGTAAATATTATTATAGCTCTTTCACAGACAAAGAAAAAGAGACTCAGGAGTGGAAGAACTTGCTCTTGTTCACATAACTAATAAGGATTAAGATTAGGGTTTAAGCCAGGTCTGTTTAATTCCAAAGTCAATGTTCTTCACACTGTGCTTCTTGACTCTTATGGTTTAATTTGCATCTATTCTTTTACAATGTTTTGGGTTGGTTTCCATGTCAGGAGAAAATTACTGCTGATGCAATGAACTGTAAACTGATTCCCAGAGACAGATTCTAATCATCAGCAACTTGAGAAAATGGGTTCATGGATTCTCTATCTCTGTGTTGAGAAATCAGATTCTTAATAGTGACATGGCTCGCATTGCTGCTCTGTCTTTCTCTACTTCTACATTCCTTCTCACCCCTTATTTTTGCCATATTGGTGGAGTGATAACTCTTGCCCAAGTTATCTAGTTGGGTTCTTCTTTGCAAAGAAATTATGATTATTGTTTCACTTGCATCCCTTTACCTGTAATATATTCAGAGAACTGGAAAGGAGTGTGATCAGTACTTAATTCTTAGAAATTAGCAGAAACTGATAGAACTAATTGTTTAACTTTTTAATCTAGGGTTTCCTTTTCCTTTTTAAAAGGGCTTCAAATCTCATTTCTCAAAATCTTTTATTCTGTTGTCTCCGATAAACAGTTTGCTGTCCTATGTCTCTCTGTCAGTCTAAAGTCAGGAAAGAATAACATAAAGATAACAAATGAAAAAAACATAGTTTTTCTGAAAGAAACATGACATTAAAACCCAGGATAACAAATAACTTCCATACAGTTGATATTCCAGAGAGGTTAAAAGTTTCAATGAATTCTATTCAAATTGAAAATAAAAAAGTCTTTCCTTATAATTATTAATGTCTGTAAAACTCCTTAATAAGTATTCATTTAAATTTTCCCTTTGTGTAAAGTACAACATTTTAATGTAACCTACCATGTATGTGAACATATTATATGTATATTTGAGTTTGAAAAATGTGTTATATCAAGTATATAAATATTCTTTTATAGAAGTAAAGATAGAATTTTGGAGGGAAGGACTATGAAAAAATAATATAAAACTCTATATATGGTGAGCTCAGAAATTGGTAGTAAATATCTTATAATTGCAAATATGAAAGCAGAAATATAATTTTGGCACTGAGGTTGTATTGTCAATAACTGATGAAAGTATTTTCTAATTGTTTGTTATTTTCAGAATTTTTAATGGAATTTTTCAATAATCAAATATCCTTTGAAGCATCAACATTTATTTACTTTGGTCGTTTTATTGAAAATCTTTTAAATATGTATTTGTCAAGTTTCTGTTTCTTTAGTACATTACTATATTTAGAAATATAGTAATATAATCAGGTGCTTCTAAGGTTCACTGCCAGATTTCTATGGTTCGAGCATATTTTTTACTTTGAGCATATTAAGATTTTTTAATAACTTTTTTCACTTCACCCTTGGATCTTCAAACTTACTTCTTGCTGCTATCAGTGTAGCTGTTTCTAGTTCAATGGAAATCCTTTATCAATATGATTGGGGCAGTTGATCGTTAACTGCAAAGTTGGTAAATACATAAAATGTTATATACATACAATAAAAATTTTATTTGAATAAAACATATAAACATATTTCCGTTGGCCAATATTTTTTATATAAAGCAAAAGCTTATTCCTTGTGTATGGGTTTTGTGATTGGAATTCCTTATTGTCTTTCTTACATAAACCGGATACATAATGCATCATCTGGTAATTTCATTTTGATGATGCAGACTTTCCATTGGCCAGGTATGGAACTAATTAAACTTGTAATTGTGTTTAAAATAAGGATTAGTAGGTCATAGGTAAAGCACCATATCATTAGGCATTACTAGTTAATATTGGAGTTCCAAGATCTGTATTCATTTTCTATTTGCTATTGTAATAATTTGCCACAAATTTGTGGCTTAGAACAATACAAATTTGTTATATTACAGTTCTGTAGGCTAGAAGTCCAACATGCATCTCAATGGACCAAAAGCAAGGTGTCAGAGGGTGGCGTTCCTTTCTAGAGGCTCTAAGGGATAATGTTTCCTTGTTTTTTTTCCAGCTTCTAGAGGTTGCCCATGTTCCTTGGCTAATACCCCACTTTCTCTATCTTTAGAGCCAGGAACATTGCATTTCTCTGACCATTTATCTCTAGTCACAGCATCCTCTTTCCATAGCTAAGAGAGATATTCTACTCTTAAAAATCAATGCTATTAGATTGAACACTGTTATCCTTTAGTAATCTAGAATAGTCTCTCCATCTCAAGCATAGGTGACAAAAGTAAAAATAAATGAGTAGGACTACATCAAACCAAAAGGCTTCTGCACAGCAAAAGGAAAAAAAAAGAAAAAAGAAAAAAACTAAAAACTATAAAAAAAGAAAAGGCAAGCTACAGAATGAGAGAAAATGTTTGCAAATCACATATCCAATAAGGGATTAATATTCAAAATATGTAGAGAACTGACACAGCTCAATACCAAAATATAGCAAAAAAAAAAAAAAAAAGATGAAGTACCTGAATAGACAGTTTTTCTAAAGAAGATATACACATGGCTAACAAGTATATGGAAAGCTGCTCAACATCATTAATCATCATGGAAATGCAAATCAGTACCACAATGCAATATCACTTCACACCTGTTAGGTGGTTTTTATCAAAAAGACAAGAGATACTGAATGTTGGTGAGGGTGTGGAGAAAAGAGAATCCTTACACACTGTCATAAGAATGTAAATTGATACAAGCATTATAGAAAATAGTATGGAGGTTCCTAAAAAAAATAGAACTACCATTTGATCCATCAACTTCACTTCTGGGCATATATCTAGAGAAAATAAAATCAGTATCCTGAAGAGATATCTGCACAATCGCTAAGATACAAAAACCACAGTCATTGATCGATGTCCATTGATGGATGAATGGATAAAGAAAATGTGACACACACACACACACACACACACACACACACACACACGCACGCACAGGTGTTATTCAGCTATAAAATAGTAGCAAAGAATGCCATTTGTAACAAGAATGAACCTGGAGAACATTATGCTAAATGAAATAAGCCAGACATAGAAAGACAAGCACTATATGATCTCACTTATATGTGGAATTTAAAAAGTCAAACTCATAGAAGCAGAGAGTAGAATGGTGGTAGCCAGGGGCTGGGGAGATAAGAAAAATGAGAAAATGTTGGTCAAAAGGTACAAAGTTTCAATTATAAGATGAGTAAGTTCTGAGGATCTAATAATAGTAACAACTGTTAATAATACTGTATTGTATACTGGAAATCTACTAAGAGAGTAAATTTTGAGTGTTCCCATCACACACACAAAATGATAATTATGTGAGGTGATAGCATTGTTAATTAGCTATCACCTCACATAATTATCACCTCACATATTTGATGTATGTATACATCCTGAAAGCTTTACCACATAATTATGTGGTAAAGCTTTCAGGATGTATACATACATCAAATCATGTTGTACACCTTACACATATAAAATTTTTATTTGTCAATTATACCTCAATAAAGCTAGGGAGAAAAAAAGTCCTTAACTTAATCATATCTGCAAAATCTCTTTTGCCATTTTATTTACAGGTTCAAATGATTAGGACATAGTCATCTTTGAGGGGAATCATTATTCTGCCTATTCAATTCTGCCCTATTGGCCCCCCCAAATTCATGTCCACCTCACTTATGAAATATTTGCCCTACCACAAGGTTACCAAAAGTCTGTACCAATTATAGCATCAATTCAAAGTCTAAAATCTCATCAGCTCAAAAGCCCAAATCTCATTATTTTCTAAACACAGTATGGTGAGGTCATTGGTATAATCCATCCTGGGACATAATTCATCTCTATTTGTGTACCTGTGAAATTCAAGAAACTGTTAGCTGCTCTCAAGATACAATGATGGGCTAGGCATAGGGTAATAGCTATAAACATTCCAGTTCAAAAGATAACAGCAGCATATACTTTTATTCTTCCATTTGCTCCTTAAAAGTTTTCTAGCTTCTACTCACAGCTTAATTCCAAGACATTTCCATATTTTTAGGTATTTGTTAGAATAACACCCTATCGACCCTTAACCAATCCCTTTCTTCCCCTACCCTGCCCTAGACAGCCTATACTTTTTGTAACCATATATCAGTTTTGCCTATTATAGAACATCATATAAGTAAAATGATACTTTACTTACATGATGTTCTATAATAAGTAAAGTATATACTCTCTGTCTGGCTTTTCTTTTTTTTTGGTGGGGGTGGGGTCAACATAATCCTTTGGATTTTTCTTTATGTTTTTGGTGTTGGTAGTTAATTTCTTATTATATTGACTAGTATTCTGTTGTAGGAACATGCCACAGTATGTTTATCTATTTTAGTTTTTGGTTGCAATAAGTTGCTATGAACATTCTTTTAATAAGTCAGTCTGTGGACATGTATTTTTATTTCTTTTGAGTAAATACATAATATTGAAATTGTTATGTCATGGTGTTGATGTATGTTTAACTTTTAAGAAATTGCTTGTATCCTTTTATATTTGTGAAATAGTGTGGTATAAAAAGTTTGATTACTCTATACATTCACCAACACTTGGGATAGCCAGACTGTTTGGTTTTAGATTTTCTAGTAGGTATACACTGGTACTTCATTGAAGTTTAAATTTATTCTATACTAATGACTAATAATATTGAGAATCTTTGATTTCCCTTCTCCTCAACTACTTTTAAGACTTCCTCATTATCACTGATTTTTATAAATGTAATTATGTTGTATTTTGATCTAGTACTTTTGGTGCTCATTTTGCTTGGGGTACCTTGTATTTCTTGGTTTTGTGAAATGATAATTTTTAACAACCTAAGAATTTCTAGCTGTTATCTATCTATCTATCTATCTATCTATCTATCTATCTATCTATCTATCTATCTATCTATCATCTATCTATCTATCTATCTATCTATCTATTTAATTTGCCCTTTTCCTTTTGTACTCTATTTATGCATATGTTAGTCTATTTGATATTGCCCCACAAGTCTTGAGACTCTTCTTTCTTCTTCTTTTTTGTTTTTTGGCCTTTCTTCTCATTTCAGTTTGTATATTTTCCATTGCTTTGCCTTCAAATTCATTGATCTTTCTTTCTGCAACACCTTATGTACTGTTAATTCCACCCAGTGAATTCTATTGGAGGGAGATTTATTGAAATATGATTTACACACAGTAAAATTCATATGTTATGGTCAATTTTTAATTTCAGTAATTTTTTTTATTTGAGATATTGCATTTTTTTTATCTCAAGAAGTTCCAATTGGTTTTGTTTTTCCATTTTTTCTCATTCTGTTTATGGTTTTTCCTTTAAAATTTTAATATTTTAATAGCTGTTTTAAAAATTCTTGTCTGTTAGTCTATCATCTTTGTTATTTCTGTGTCTTATTTCTATTGACTGATTTTCCTCCTGGTTTTGGCTCACCTTTTTCTGTTTCACTTGTCTGGTTGTTGAGTGTTTAGATTTTGTATCCATACTGTAAAAGGTCTTTGTTATTATAATATTAATTTCTTGAAGGACAGCTTGATTCTTCTCAATTTTTTTTTCTTTCTAGGATTTGTTAGGGTGCATCCAGAGTTGTTATCTTTATCCTAGAATTAGGTTAGCCTTACTCCTAATGTGTGGCATTTTCAGAGTCTCTCCTGAATACCCTAATGTATTCAGTGAGATTTCTTCCTCTGGCTGAGTGAAATTTGGATATCTTCCAGCCTTGTGTGAGTTCTGACTTCTTTTTCCCTAGTAGTTGTTCTTTACTTAACCTCACATGTCTCACTCCCAATTTATGTGCAGCTTAGTAAGTAGTCAAAGACTCAAGAGTATCTTATGCAGATTTCTGGAGTTCTCTTTCACACGGTATTTTTCCTCTCAGGTACTCTGTTCTCCAAATTCTAGCTAACATTAGCTTTCATTTCTGTTCTCTGTCTCTTCAACCCAGCGACACCTCTATAGTCTGTTTGTGTCCCCTCTTTCTGTACAGCATTTAGAATGTGTCTCCAGGCAGTTGTACAGTTTACCTCATTTGTTTCTTTTCTCAGAATGATAATCCTATGCTGTCTGTTGTCTAATATATAGTATATATGTGAAATTTAAAAATATATAGATTTTATTATATGAAAGCAATTGCTTCATATATTTAGTCTAATAGTCTTTTTTTTTTTTTTAATAATGAGAGGACTAATCAAGTACTAGTTACCTATTACGACAGGAAGCCATGATGAATTTTAAAATGCATACATCAAGCTATCAGTAAATCAATTAAAAGCAGTAGCACCTAGTATAAACTTTTGTCTTGAGAATCAGAGTCTATATCATTTTTAAAATAAATCTCTACTAAAAGTATTAAAATTAAAATCACCATGGAGATAATTACTAATTATTTATAGATGAAGTAAAATAACATTTATACTCATTATCTTGATGACATCTAGGTTTCCCATCTAAATGGAAATGTTCAAAATTCAGCGGGGTTCAAGACAAGTTACTCAAATGCTTAAGAGATTATATTAAATAACCTACCCAGCATACATGAAGAAAGGTCAGTGGAAGTGAGTTTTTTTAGCTCTTGGAAGAGCATCTTAGGAAAGACAACCAACAATAGTCACCAAAATCAGAAAGGGTCATGATATAGAGACTATAACCACTTGTTCTTGCATTTCACCAAGGATATAAATATGTTTAAAGAACAGAGAGGAGATTTACATAACATATATAGCTGAATGTCCTCCAAGAGTTTCATAATGGTTTTAAATTATTTGGGATGCTGTGGAATCTTTCCCTGTTTGGGAGATGAACAAACAGCAGGGCATCTTCTTTGCAAGATGATTTAGATGTGAGATTAGCAGTAAGTTAAATAAACTACCCAGGTTCCTCTCAGGCTTCTGATTCTAATATTATCAAGGAGATATTTCTTCTGCTTCCTGATGGCTGCCTTTCTAGAGTTTATGGAATTGCTCTCCTCTTTATTTTTAAGTAGAACAATGGTTTTTGAAATTCTTTTTTTCAGTTGTCTGGGGTCTTTGTTAAGATAGAAAAACAAGAGTTCTTGGCCTCACTAGTTCTTTTTTCTGGACATGAAGTATTTTTTACAAAAACAAAAATCAATACCTATATTTGCATGCAAAATCAAATATTTATGGGGCTCATTTCAGCACAATCCAAAACAGTCTTTATATTTTAATTCTCAGGCAAAATTTTTGCTTAAAAGAAAAATGATGAATTGATGTGAATTAAAAAAAATTAAAACAGGGAAAGAGTTTCAGCTGTAGAGTAGCAATTTCTTTAATGTTTTTACAATGAGACACCTGCCTGTGGAAAACAATCATGTTAAAAGAGAAACTTTCTTTCAGTGTCTCTTTTGAAAATTATTTCCCTTTAGATTTTCTTTCTAAAATGAGACTTGAGAATTATATTGGCACAGAATATTTTTTCCCCCACAGGAATAGAACTCAGTAGTTGTTTTTCAGCCAGAGGGAATAATAATGTTCTTAACAATTTTTCTAAGGGAAGGATCAAGTTTAAATTCTTAGAGAAAATATACAGTGGTATTGGATTTATCAAATCTTTTAGTCAAGACAGATGATAGAACCCTTGACTTAATTACTATTTTTTCTCTGGTTAGTATTTGTTCCATGATGTTATATGTTCTATACACATGTTAACTGAGTATGTTCTTTTACATAATATAAATAGATTGTGAAACTCCATGTCCCCTCAAATATCTCCATAATTAATTACTATAGCAACATAATTAAATAATTCCCATATTTAATTCAGTCCAACAATTAATAGATTTTTTTTTAGTCGGGGAGGAAGGGTTCAATAACAAGTAGAATGACTTTTAGAATGTGTCCATACAGTTTGGAAGAGAAGGTAGTTGGCAGAGGGTAGGAGGCAGGAGGCAGAGATAAATACTTTTATTATTCATCTCTCACAGATTACTTTATCGATTAGTTAACTATCACTTAGCAAGTCATATGCAGAAATTAGGCCTGAGGAGCTAATATATACATTTTAAGGTAGGCTTGTTCTGGGAGAAGTCCTGACATAAAAAAATACCCCTTAATGCTTTTTATGTGCTCTCAGAGATTAGGTGGAAGCATGATAGAACCTGGGCAGGACAAGTTAGGGGAGGTGAGAGGACCGTAAAATGACACTGTGTGGGCTGATTTGACAAATCTAACATCTGGCTATCAGTGATAGTATCTTTTAATTTTACCACATTGTGGGTATCTCGCTTGTTTGTATGGACTCATTTGTAAAGGAAAACATTTCCAGACAGAAGGCAGAGTGTTATAATTATTATTTCAAGAGTACAGAGTATACCTCACAGAGTCTCTTCTGCTGGTACTGCTAAAAACCCCCTGAATGACCACTGGCCGTGGGGCTAACAGGCATGTGAGAGGAGACTACGAAAGCGTAAGTCACATTTGGCATGTTGGTTCCCATGAACCGCCAAAGGATTAGAGTATTGAAAACAAATTCAACTGGTTTTGGCATAAGCAGTCTTTCCATATTCCATAATCCATATTATGATTAGTCAACAATCATAAGGGAAGTCCTCAGGATCAGGACCTGGACGAGTCATATTTAGAGTAAGTATTCTGTTGACAGCTCAAATATAACACTATGAGTGTCTGGTATAGAGTTTATGACATGCTGGCCTGTACTGGAATCATTTAAGAGCTAGACCATGGGCTGCTACAAGTCAGGGATGGTGTTTTATTAATTACTGCATTCACATAATGTGTACTACATGCTTTATTCCTAGAGGGAGATTGATCAATGTTTTCTGAATTGAATTGAATATATTATGATGTCTTCTGACTCTTAGCTCTAAGTAACTTACTTAAACAAATAATAATGGTGTTTGGTGTATCCTATCACATTAGAGTCCAAATCTAACAACAAAAGGGTTACCCATGGGATGTATAGAATAGAGACTGGTTGATCCTTTCCCACAGGACACAGCAAGTGAGAGACTGAGAAAAACTTCTCTTTAAATGGCAAAACAAAGCAGAACAAAAACTCTCTTCTCTCTCCCTTGTGAAAATTAACAATGTGTGTAATTCTCTGGTGAATGAGAAAAAGCTTGCCTTCATTACTCCCCATTCTTTCTTTTAGTATAAAGTAAGGCAATGAATAATCTTTATATACTATATTCTGGAACTTTAAAAAAGATTTAAAAACTTTAATTTCTTTTAAAGTTTCACTCCTCTCAGCCTTCTTCCCAATTTATCCCATTAACTTTTCAAAAGGGAGATAAAGAGCCATGCCAGCCATTTTAAAATCAAAACATACTCTGGCTTTATAATAGCTTTTGGAGCACAAAGAAAAGAAAGGAAATAATTAAAATAATTGGGAATGTTATTTACATCGTGAGTGAAAATAAGTTATATAGTTCATGAACAACAGTATATCCCATAAAATCATGTTTTAAGTCTTCAAGCAATTCCCCAATATAAGGAGATGAAAGAATATGTTATAGATATAATTATGTTCAAAGTAAATTTGACAAAATAGTCTTTATCTCCTTTAATATTGAATAGCTGAAAGTTGTAACAGAAAATTTATTCACTTAAGATAGAAGAGAGTTGAGTGTTAATTCACTTGTTTGTGTCAATTTAATTATTTATATGCACATTTTTTGTTTTGGTAATAAATAGCCTGTACTTTTAGGTTCTCTTTAATTCAGAGAGAGAGAGCGAGCTCCTACTATCCTCTCATTCTCCAAATAAAATTAGATTCGTATTTAAATTCCACAAAAGTCTGTGCTTATTTGTTCTATGGTCTTGATCATGTTGTTTGAATTCAGTTTCATCATCTGTGACAAGCTAATATTTGCTTTGCAGTGTAGTTATATGAAGTAAATAACATAATATTGAAAATATTTATCATAGAGACCAGGAACATATGGTGCTGAATAAATTTTACATTGCATTTAAACATTTTATTATTATTATTATTTTTAAAATAATTTGGCTTAACCAGTTGAAAAATGTAAAGGCAAATTGGGTGCGGTCTGCTTCTCTTTCTTAGTCATTGAGTGAAATTTCAAAGTACAGCCTATATTCTCAAGAGATACAAAACTCAGGTGAGAAGCAATAATAGTAAAATGGAAGTCTGCAAAATTTGCTTTTGGCTCCTTCTCAATTATTACCGCTTACCAGCCTCCTTTTCCTCCACACCTCCTTTTCTCTTTCTTGAATTCTTATATTAAAAAAAGCATGTTTCTTCAACATCAGAGTTTTCATGAAAATGAACAGAAACAAATTGAAGTTTATTGTAATATAAGGAGAAGAGTGGAAATTATTTTTCTGAGGTTGGTGGATAAGTGAAACATCAAACCAACTCTTCAATATTAGGGCTAACATTAGGAAAGAGATGGAATGGATGAAGAAATCTTTAAATATTCAAGTTTGTTTTTATCACTTACTTTGCCAATAATTTCCCTCAGAATTTGTGGCAAAATCTCTCTCCTTTTAAACATCTCAGTGAAATGCCTCGATTCTTGAGTGGTGGCAATTAGAATGTATGGATCTGACTTTACTGTCTTATGATATCTGTGTCATCTGCTTACTATTATACAACAAAGAAATTATAATGAAAACAAATACATGTATAATACTGTATACAAGACACTGTTGAAAGTGCTTGCCTCATATTAACTTATGTTGTCTTCAAAACAGTTTTATGCTGTAAGTACAACTATTATTATTTCCATTTCACAGATAAACAAACTACATACAGTAAAGTTAAGTTACTCATCCAAGGTCAGAGTGTAAGTGGCCAAGCCAGTATCTGAGAGGAGGCATTTTGGCTCCAAAAACTTGCCTCTTGTCTCCTAATCACTAACTTATTTTGGTTTAAGTTGGATGGCGGATGGGAACAGAGGAGAAAAGGATGTGCAACAGACATCAACTGTGGGAAGCACATTGGTCCCTTTTAGTTGGGCACTGTGCCACTTAGATAAATGGCAATTCAAACATCGGAAGAGCAAAAGTTATTTTTCTCTGTTAGGGTAAAAGAGTCCTGGATAAGATGCAGGTTTTGTAACTTTGTAACCTTGAAGAAATCACTTAATCTTTGTCTGTCTCATTTCTTTATTTTTATGATTTAAACGACTATTGGGGTTGTTTGGTTATATCAAATGTGAAAGTTCTTTGAAAGAATATACACAAAAAGTGGGCAACTGACAATATAAAAGAAGTCCAACTAATGTTTTTACTTTTGTAGCTCAAGTCTATTTTATTGGCTTTCTTGTTTGTAAAAGGCATAAAATAAAAGACCCTATATTGACTCATAGGGTCAATAAGAATACACATATATTATTATTTCTAGGCACTTTATTCCTTTACCTTTTCATAATCCAAACTTATTCAATTCCAGTATTAATATTATAATTTATATCAGGTATACAAAGTATACACTGAAAAGTAGTCTCTACTACCTCATCCTTAACCAATTAGTATCTGAGTTCCTTTTCCAGCAGACACTATTAACTGTTCTCAACAAAGTCATCAATGTTCTCTTAATTTCGGATTCTACAGGTAGATTTCAGAAATTATTCACTTCATCCCCTGGCAGCAGAGTTAAAACTCTCTCTCACAGCTGCAGTGCTTGATATATATGTATAATATGGGTTTCCTTCTTTGCTGGACCATTGTTTATTTATATGTCCCATTCTTCTTACTAAATTCTAAGCTCCTTGAATGTAAGACTTATTCTTTTTTTACACATCTTTGTAATCCTAGCTTAATTCCTGGAACGTAGTGAGCGCTTGCTAAATATGGATAGATGAGTAATGAGTGGTAGGAGGTAAATCATGTGTCTACTTCTTATTCATAACCCACTTGCCAGCTGTGACTGACTGGCCCCAGGAAGGCATAGATGGCCTGCTGTAAGCAGGATCTTTCTAGGTGAAGCTGAGGTATACAGAACTGAAGCCAAAGAGGAACAGAGACAGTTCAGTCCATAACCAGTTGGAATCAATTGAATATTGTATCAAGTTAAAATTATGCTCAACCAAGAAACCATGAATGCCTCACCTCATGTTTCTCACTCCCTCTCTTTTTATTGATTTATGAGTGTAGCTTACAGAGAGCTGTTGCTAGGGGACAGATTTTCTCAGGTTTCTGTTGAAGATGTATTCACAAAGAAGCTAAGCAATTTGCAAGAACAGCCAACAAAAATCATTGCGTGGAGCCCTGTTCATGATCAAAAACACAGCATATCATCAAAAATAAGATTTGGTTTAATCATGTATTCAGTTCGTTCAAGAGGTGAGTGGAATGAACCTGGCTTGAATTCAAGGCACAGGACAGGGCAAGGAGCATCCCTGAAATTTCTGTGATTGTTTCTAAGATATCCTTTCTTTTCATTCAGGTAAACAAATAGTTATTGGAACTCATTCTGAACAGGAAGGGAGTGGACCGTGATTAATTAATAACACTCACTCTAAATGAGTTTACAGCCTGGTGGCAGAAAATGACTCATCATTTTTATGGGTCGACATCAACCAAATAATAGCAACTTCACTTGGTTCGATGCGGTTGCATAGTGATAGAACTATCTGAAGATACTGAATAGAAAATAGCTTGGAAGAAGTGGGTGGTGGTTAAGGAAGCTATCTTGGAAATGTCTGAACTGAAGCTTGGACAATGAGCATAAATGAGATAAAAAATGTGGAAGATGGAGACACCAGCATTCCAGACAGAGGAGGAAGAATGAGCAGAAACAGTGGAGTGAGGGACAAGGAAATATGTGTAAGGCAAACCACACTGATTAGTACTCTTGTGGTATAAAGCGTGAGACAGGGAGTGACAAAAAGAAGAATCCTTCATCCTTAAAATAATGGTTAGAAAAATTCACGGAAATAAGAGCAGAGGAGACTTACATTTTGGTCTTAGGCAGTTAATCAATTAAACATTGATTCTCAACTTTTCACTTGTGAGAACAAAATTTTTAATGATATTTCGAGGATAAACATTCCGTATAAATAAGATAAATAATAATACTTCTTTTCCATAAATTGAAACAAAAGTCCAAATGAGAAATTATTTATACATATAGCTTCCATTGTTACATATATCCTTAATTTCAATTGTTTCTATAATTTCCTGTATTCAAGGGTTCATTCAGAAAAAACCTAAATAAGATGAAATTTTCGAGTGCTTCAATTAATGAATTAAACATATGCATATAGTACATATGCATATATGAACTTATATTTAGAAATATATGTATGCATGTATATACATATACATATGCATAGGCATTTCATCAAATGTTTGAGAATAAAAAAAATTAGTCTTAAAAAATTTAGATGTAGTCCCATAAATATAATACAAATTAAAAAAACTAAAGAATTATTATTATGTAATAAAATTATGATTCTAATCTCATCATTGACTGAGTAATATTTATCTTTGTACCTTTAGGACCCATCATGGTGCTTCATCTATGTAAGGAGCTCAAAAAATATCTGTTGTATCAGTGGATAAGAAATACTCTAATCTTCTCTCATTTCCCCTTTTTTCTTGGTAGTGTTAGTCTTGTTCTAAAGCATCACTTCCTTTTCTTCATTATACATTTTGCATGAAATTTTACTCTCATATTGCTTAGATAATTGTGTTTTATTAAGCAACTGAGGTAATATGGAAATATATTAAGAGAGATTTATTCTCATGACTTTAATTCCAAGGCTAAGGTAGTTATTACTGGAGAAGCTTTAAAAATCTTCTGGGAAAAAAATGAGCCTTACAGATACATTATGTGAAATTAATCTGACAGTTTACAACTTTTCCAGTCTTAAGAAGTTTCTGTCTTTACCAGAGTTTATCTCATAATTGTGGTGGCCAGTACCATCTACCACATTGTGGTGTTTATTTAGGGACATGATACTCTGGATGTACAGTCAGTATGAAACTTGATGTTGAGATTTTCAGAACAGGTGGTAGTCCATTAAAAGGATGTTTGATATAAAAATACTCAGAATACATAATAGAAACAAAGACTTTTTGACATATAAATAATATACAATTTCTATCTTTCATTGAAATAATTAGACAGGATTTACTCTTCTTGTAAATACAGTTAACTCTGAAGCTGTGGGTTATGTCTTGTTCATTGCTGTATCTCCCCAGGCCCAGAGAATTTCTTGGGAAATAGTAAGTAAGCACTTAATACATTATTTGTTGAATGAATCAGTGAGAGACAAATACACATTATAGACTCTTCCAGGTGGAAAGGCAAAGGGAAAGCTGAGTATTGTGCAAATGGAGAGAAACTTTCTCGGTAACAAGTGTCTAAAAGTAGACCTTCTGTAGATTTCGTTAAAATCAGAAGAAATGTACTCCTATTCCTGATCTGCTTGAACTCTTTGTGAACACTGATAACTAGAGATATAGAAACACATTCTGAAATCTTCCTCTGAAAAGCCTAAACTTTAGGTTCTTGAAGATGGTAATATCATGAATAGTCTGAAATCAATATTAAAAATCCTCATACAATCAAGTGCCAATTCCAGACTGGCTTGGGACCAGAATGAGAAGAAGCATAAGCAATTAGCCAACAATTCAGAATACATGTGCAGAAAGGAGAGAAATCAAGTAAGATCAGTTAGACTCATTTTTTTTCATTGCATCTGATGAAGCATTTCCGATTTCTTAGTGAGGAAGATTTAAAAACTAATAGTATTGTAGTATAATTTGAAGTCAGGTAGAGTGATGCCTCCAGCCTCGTTCTTTTTTCTATATACAATGGAATATTACTCAGCCATAAGAAGAGATGAAATAATGCCATTTGCGACAACATGGATGGACCTCGAGATAATCATGCTAAGCAAAATAAGCCAGACTAAAAAGTTGAAAATCACATATCACTTACATGTGGGGTATACACCTAAAAGCAACAAATGAACAGGACAAACAGACTCATGGACATGGACTATAGACTGATATGGAGCAGAGGAGTAGGGGTGGAGGGAGGGTGATAGGATGGGAAGGGGTCAAACATAGAGGTTAAGGGAGGGCGGATAAAGGGGATCAAATATATGGTAGTAGCTGAAGGAATCTGACGGGGTGGTAAAACACACAATAGAATATTACAGATGTCAGATGATAATGTACACCTGAAAGTTATATAATTGCATTAACCTAATACATTCCAGTAAACTTAATAAAAAAAAAAAAACTAACAGCAGAATCCTATTATGTACAACTAAGTTTTATTGTATGTGTATTTACTCAGAAATTCTCAGTTTAAGAAACTGTATATAGTTCATAGTGTAGTTTCCAATATTGTTAATTAATACTTTCATTGCCTTTGTAATTTATAGAAATATAAGAAACTGAATTTAGGCATTGTTTTAGAAAGATAATTTCTAAATGATTGTTTCAACCTTGTGTCCAGAATAGAGAGATGGAATATACATTGTCTCTTGCTGTGCAGTGCTCGAACAATATTTATTTCTGTCTGGGTGTGAGTTATATAGAGAGCTCATGGGCTTGCACTGGAACCATTTAACATTTCTTTTGTTTAGTCTGTATGTCAGAATTTGCTAGATGACAGTCTAGAGATAGGGGTTTGGATGGTGCTAATACTGCTATTTAAAGTTACCATTTGTATTAGCCACTATGCTGAGTTCCTTACAATGTATTACATAAACTAACTCATTTGATTCTCTTAAAAATCCTACAATACTGCTATTAATAATAGAAAGGTATCACAATGTGAATAAGTGTCAAAATATTTCAAAAATAGGATTTGGTCTACCTATTTCTATGCATGTTAACTTACTGACTTACCAGAATAAACTTAAAGAGAGCTATTATCTTTTTCATTTTATAGACGGGGAAACTGAAGCACAGACATTAATTACTCATCAAAGGATACATGGATGATAGATGGCAGAGCTAAGATTTGAATACAGGTCATCTGGTTTTATAATTCAAACTCTTGACTGCAAATATGCCTACCATATTCTTTAATGCGATTATAGATTAAAAAATGCCTTTTTTGTTGTTTCCTAAATCTTTTCCAATTGATATTTTCAGATATCAAGACAAACCGATCTATTTAGATTTCAGGTACATCAGGAAGTCTATTTCCTCAAAAGTTTGCCTCAGAAAGTTAATCAGACTAGTAAAAAAATTGAGCTGAAATCTAAAATATAAGCTGTTTCAAAGGTTACAAACATAACTCTATATTAGTTGAAATCAAGCACGGGTTCTGTTTTGAGCTAGAGGATTGCTAACCATTCAAACTTTTGATTTCTGAAGTGCAAGAGAATGGATTGTTTTTGGGGGGATTAATCTGCTAAATCTGTATGACTTTTTAGCATTAATATATCTATTTTCAAAACAATGCAATTCAAATTGGCTAACTTTACTTCCTAGATCAGTTTTTTCACGTGTTCAAAATGGAAATGGTAGTTTCCTTGTTTAAACTTTTGAAATAAATTTTAAGATATTTGATCTTTAAAAATTTAATTCTCTTGTAAAATTGGATTTCACCCACACACATTTGCTATCTTTTCTCTTGTCCTTCAACCTCATCCTGCTTTTTGAATATATTCCTTAAAAAGAAAATAAGTATCCACATAATATAGTGACACAGGTGATCCTATGAAAAGACAAATTCCAGTGACAATCTGCCCTCAGATTTTTACTTTTGTGGATCACACATAGATTTTTCTAGTCCTGGAACCTCTTCTTTCATTGACAAATATTTATTTAGTGTACCTCTCCTTGTAGCCTAGTAGATACGCTATCTCAGGTTACAGAATATTACTTTTAATGTTAGTACATACATAATCTATCTTCATAAAAGCCCTACTACCTCTCTCTGTATATACTGATAATCAAGAGATCAACTTGAGACTATCTATCTGAGGTAGAGACAAACTAAGTAGAATGTCTATAAGCTTATTATAGACATAATCTTTTGGGTGAGACAAGGTGTCCAAATAGAAAACAGTAGAAGAAGATTAGCTTTTTTCCCTGGGAGTTCTCTTTTAGTGGATACTCATATAATTTCTTTAATTTATTCAGATCTCTGCTCTAAGGTCATCCCTACAGAGAGGACATTTTGGATTGCCCTATTAAAATTTTATTCCCTTCCCATTTTATTTTTCTGCCCTGTTTCTTTCCTCAATAGTTCTTATCATCAGCTGATTTTATATTTGTTTGTTAACTATATCACTAGTATATAACTCCAAGGGGGCAGGAACTTTGTTCTGTTCATTGTTCTGTCCTCATCATCTAGAACAATCCCTGGGTCATTGGAGGCACTCAGCAAACATTTGCTGAATGAAGAAAATTTAGGTCGTTTTAGGTAGAAAAAAGAAGGGATTCAGAAATATGAATTAAGCATATTTTTCATTTTCATAATAGGTACACAGTCTAATACAAAACATTATTTTAGATCTATGTTTAACGTTCAAGGATGACTTACCATCATTTTGACCAACCTACTTTGCAAAGACTTTGTAAAGACAACTTAGGGGGCAGTTATCAAGTTCTCTTAGAGATTTGAAACTAAACTTCAGACCTATTGTGAGCAATGCTATTGAGCTGCATACAGAATACAGAGCAAGTGGCATCTGTTGCCTATTATCAGAAGTCCAAACACTTCTGCCCACTGCATCTTGATATTGGAGTTACCAAGGAAAACACAGCACAGTCAAGTACTGGACGGAACAAGCCTTTACTCACATAGAGAAGAGACAGAGCAAATCAGCCTTGATCTGTGCACACCCTCTTTTACCCTACAATGAAGGACCCCCCATTCCTCCCTTTAGGGGATGAATATAGTGATTGGGTTGGCCAAGTGTCATATTAAAGCATTCACTTAAACAGAACAAAGGAACACACATTGAGTCTGAAACAGAAAAAGACACTTTCATACAAGGTACTGAAAGCACAGCCTTTAAGGACTCTTATTGCTTGGTAAGGAGGTATATCAGGCCCAAGGCCCATTCTAATGCAGCTGAGGGGGTGGAGGTCAAAAGACTGCATGTATAAGACTGCTTTTCCCCACACAAAAGAATCTGAAGCATAGGATTCAGAAGGCTCCTTGTGCAAATGGAGAGAACTGACTAATACCAAATCAATTTGTTTCCCCACCATTTTTTTGAGATGTTTCTCTCTCCTTCTCCATCTCTCTCTCCCCCAAAACCATATGTATATACCATATGTGTATATATGTGTGTATATATGTTATACATACATTTTTTTTTCTTAAAAATAAATCCTTCTTGAGCACAGAATCAAGTTGAGGGAACTTGATACTTGAATTTTGAAACGGATTTACTGAGAGGGCTGTCTGTGCCCATCCTTTGGACGTGAGTGAAACATTTGGAGATTTCATCCTCTGTATATGTATAATAGATAGGAAAGCTGATAGACTCAAATCAAATTTATGGTGGAGAGACATGAATATTAGTGCTATGGCAGACATTATCCTCATTATACAATATAGAACATTCTCATATTAGTTAATTCATTATATTATTTTTTCTACAGGTCAAAGGTATAACATCTATTTTGACCTCTCATTTAAATTATTGTCTTCTACTAATACTAATTGTATGTCTGAAATACTAATACTAATTGTATGTCTGAAATACATACTTTTCAAGAACAGTATATACAGGTGTTGATTTTTTTCAAATATAATTTGCTTAGATAATTTCTACATCTCTGGGCAGTTTTCCACAAAAAGTCCCTACTTGCATGTGTACCAAAATTTTAATTGAGTTTTTTTTCCTTTTTAGTTTTGGTGTAGATTGAGTATAGAAAATGAATCAGATGTATGGAGAAAGGCAATGAGAAGCTTAATACATGAGTTCGAAAAGTGATTTTTAGAATAGTAATTTCAAAATTACCTAAAGTAAACACTTTTAATTTAAATTATTTTTACCAATAATTTTCAATAATGTAATGATAATCAATATTCTCTTAGCAATTCATGTGTGGTACATGCTTTATGCTAATAGGATGTTTAATGAAAAATGTCCTGGCTTCGTTGTCTTCTGTACGTGACCAGCGGGAAGAGTTAAAGAATGAAGACTCTTTTAAAAAGTTTGGTTTAAAAATTACATGTACTCTTTCCATAGCATTGCAATGACAAGAACTAGTCACACGGCCACCTCTAGGTGTAAGCAGGATAAAGGAGGGGAGGGATGGTGATGGTGTTGGAAAATGTATCCTGGCCCAGCAACAACTCTATGCTGTGGACAGAAGAATATATATTTTCCTGTGATTCTTTCTGTCATAATTTGTCCTCTAGCCACCAAATATCTGGGCAGAATGTTTTTTTGCTGTGCATTAAACAAACTCAGCTCCTCCTTAAAGAGGAATTCTCTCATCCATTTCTTTCTATGGCTTTTGATCTAAACCATGTCTTTACTTTATGTGAACATTGGAAGTGAATGCTCTGCGAGGTTGATTTCTTGCTGGTACAAATCTGAAGAACCAAAGTAAGAGGCTGAAACAGTCATTGGCTGATTGCTAAAACCAACAGATAAAGCTAACACACATTATAGTTCTTTCTATCCACTTTCTCTGGAGTCAGAGCTTTACTAGGCAAATGGTCTACCTTCTAAATTATTGCTCATGGGAAATTATTAATTTTGTCACACATCACATGAGGCACTAACTTTCTAGCCTATGGTCATATTTCCATGCCTTGTGTTATCTATTTCCAGTGTTAAGCTAATAGTCATATTTTAGATTATTGTAAAGGCAAAACTCCCCTTCAATGTAATAATTTCTATATTAAATCATTAAAAATTATTTTAGTTATTGTTTTAAATTTTCTCTTATGGCTTCCCACTCTACATTCTTTTTTTAAAAAATTAATTAATTATTTTTTATTATTAGTTTTAAGTACACAGTCCATTGATTTCACTCTACATTCTTAATGTGATTAATAAGATGTTCAATGTCCAAATTATAGACAGGAGAAGAGAAAAAAAGAATAGAAGAAAAATATGATAATATCTAATTTGATTATCAATTCCTAAATAATGGAGAAATGTTGGAAAATAGATTTCATTAATAATTATTTTTAAAAAATTAACAAGTAAAAATAACTATAATATTTGAAGTATGGAAATGGATCTCATCAAGTATTATAATTGGATATTCAATTATTTATGGGTTTATAACAAGCATTTATTTAAAAAGCATTTCTTTTTAATGTACTCAGTCAAATTTACTTTTGATGACATTTCTGGGTCACATGAGATGAGTACATATTTTGGGTTCTAAATGCCTTTCTCCTATACGGAAGAAATTCTATGATCATTCAGCCAATGAATAGCTCAAATATATAAAGTAGAAAATGTGCTGTATGTATGTTTAGACCTGATTCTGTAAAGATAATGCCTACAAGGCCTACTAAGTTTGGACACTATTGCAATAACTACACTGACAGGTGAGTCCACATGATTCAGAGAACCTTAACAGTAGTTGAAACACACTTTTATCTTGGGGCAGTGCCCTGGGCATGGCAGTTACGAAATAAATGTAGCTTTTATTATTCCCAATATTTCATTTCACAATAACAATGAATTCTTCCTCTTTAAAATACTAAACTCATAGCAAGGCTGTCAAGTCAAATATCTGTCCAAGGTACAGACAGGGACATTTATTATGTTCATGGCCTTCATTCTGGTGATCTATTTTATTGTATCTCAAACCACCTTTTCTTTATACAATAACTCTCATTGTCTAAGAACTCTAAAATTAGTCTATGTCCATAATTGCTCAAAATTCTGTCACCAAGAGAGATTTCCAGAGCTATCTTTCTATTTCTGGTCTTTTTGGTATAACAAATACCAGTGTGTTGATAAAATGATGGTGAATTCTCTGTTACTACCCTTTACAAAACAACTTCTCTTATTAATGTATCATTGGTTTATTATATGACTCCATATGTTTTGGTTTAAATAGATTAATATCTACTTTTAATGCAGTGGTGATACAAATTCATTTATTAACTCAGATGTGAAAAATTACATAATATTGTTTTTAGAAACAATTCATTTTGATTTATTTTATTCTTATTTTTTCCTTTCTAAAAAAATTTTATTTTATTATTAGTTTCAAGTATACAGTACATTGGTTAGAATTTATATAGTTTATAAAATGACCCCCTAATTGCTCTTTCTCTCCTCTGGCTTTCCACCTAGCCATTACATTAATGCTAACTGCATTCCCTATGCCGTGCTTCCCATCCCTGTGACCATCTATCAACTACTAATTTGTATTTCTTTAATCTTTCACCCCATTCTGGTCATCACCAGGTTGTCCTCTACATTTGTGTCTGTTTTTAATTAGTTTGTTCGTTTTGCTTCTTAGATTCCACATATAAGCGAAATCATGTGGTATTTATCTTTCTCTGACTTATTTCACTCAGCGTAATAACCTCTAGGTCCATCCATGTCATTGCAAACGGTAAGATTTCATTTTTTTTAATGGCTGAGTAATATTCATTGTATATATGAACCATAACTTTTTTATCCAATCATCTGTTGTTGAGCATTTAGGTTGCTGCCATATTTTGACTATTGCAGATTGTGCTGCCATGAACATTATGTACCATTTTGACAAGGAAAAGAAACTTAGTCTCCACAGATATAGAATTCTCTTTTCACCAAGTTAAAAATAAGATGCAGTGGGGAGATGGTGTTTATCATGTTCAGCTTTTGGTGGCTGCTGGAGTAAGTGTGGAGAAGGAGAGTTGTATCTGATTTTCAATATCAGGTCCACAGGGATATCTCCTGAGATGTATGTCATCCCTTCTGATCCTTGACCATCAATCTATTCAGTATGTGCCTGAGACATCCCTTGCTCCTATTGTCTGACCTCTTTAGTAATCTAGCTCTTTCCATTCCATCAGTGTCAAGCTTGAGGCCATGGGAATCTTTGCAAGGTTGTTGAAGTACCTGTTTCTTCAAATGCAAACCTGCCTCTTTGCTCCCAGGGCTTTTCCTAGCAAGCTGGTGCAGATTCTCTTCCTCTGATATCTGTAAGCCTATACGTATTCTCCTAGGTCTGTTTTCTTCCTGGTTCATGGGAAACTTTTCTCTATCTGAGGGCTCTCTCTGTCTTCTAGTTGTTCCTCACAAATGTTTTTTCTTTAAAAAAAATGCTTAAAACTCTTTCTCTCTCACTAGGGTGTGTATGCTTTTCGATAAAAAATGCCTAGAGGATTCTTGTTAGCTACCTCACCTACATTGCTTAACTAGTATAAAGTGCACCTGGCTGGTTAGCTGTGGGCAAAGAACATGAGGAGAAAAAAGACAGGACAATCAATTAAGTAGACAGCAACAACAATAACTACAGCTTTTTCCTGCCACAATTTACTTTATGGCGATTTCCTATCTTTTTCCTTTTCACCCATTATCTAAAACCTCCTTGCTCTGATGATTTCCTGCTATCTCTTTGTCAATTCTTTATCATCCTGGCTGCTGTAAGTAGTTCTTACCAATGGAAGGGAGGGCATTTGATAAATGGCTTACTGTCTGTCACATTTGGTTCATTTTATGTCATGTAAAATTATGAAACTAGTTTAATTTGGGGGAAGTTTAAAGGACTTTTATATGGTCTGGCTTTTAACTTTGTTTTTGCTGGTTGGCCTGAGGATCAATAAATTGTAATAACAATTTTCTGACATCTGTGAAATTATCATTATTAGAGTAATAAAATGATGACCATATTTGGCTTCCTAGACATATCTATCGAAATGTATTGACTCTTCTACAGCATAGTAAAAGAATGGCAATATTCTAACTAGTCTTTTAACAACAAGCCTATTTCCACATATATTGTTGATAATTATTGAGAAATAACAATTGTGCTAAATATTTTTTCTAAGAGGCAGAACATAAAGATTTTAAAGTCTCAATTTGTGTTTGACAAATAAAATAACTAATAATCCTGCTGAAAGGACTTTGGAATTCAGGGGATTGTTTTTCTTCAAAGCAAAACAAAACAAAAAAGAGAAGCATGATGCAGATTTCCTTTGCAGCCATTGAAAGTAAATGAGAAAAATCATGACATAGTAAGTATTAGGTTTTCTTTTTAAATGACTCTTTAAATACTAACATTGAGCCATCATTCATTTTGTCTGTTTTCCAAACCAGTTGTCAGCAATGTTTTTAGCCTTGTGAAGAAATTATTTTTTATGGGTTAAGAAATATTTTTATGTTCTGTTTTGTGCTTTTTAAAATGGTAGGTTTTATAAAACAACAACAACAACAACAACAAAACAGAATATATTATAGACGCCATAAGTCAAATGATAAAATTGCAGAGATGGTTATCACCTTTTTTCTAGGATGACAAGGCAGGGTAAATAGCATGGAAAAATGAGGGAGCTCAAAGCTTTTAGAAAGACTTAGGAGACTCTACTGATAACAAAGCCATTGTTTGAGACTTTTGAAAAAGTAGGTAGATTGCATTTCTCTAGAATTTGTCTTCAGCTTCTAGCTTCGCTATTCCTTCACTTCCTTCCCTTCCTTCCTTCCTTCATTCCTTCCTTCCTTCCTTCATACCTTCCACCTTCCTTCCTTCCTTTCTTTCTTTCTTTCTTTCTTTCTTTCTTTCTTTCTTTCTTTCTTTCTTTCTTTCTTTCTTTCTTCCTTTCTTTCTTCCTTTCTTTCATTAACTTCAAGTATACAGCATATTGGTTAGACATCTAAATAGTTTTTAAAACTATCTCCCCAATTGCTCCCTCCTTCCCCTGGCCCTCCACCTAGTCAACATATTAATGATAACTGCATCCCTATGCCATGCTTCCCATCCCTGTGACTGTCTATCAGCTACGAATTTGTACTTCTTTAACCCTTTACCTCATTCTCCCAGCCTCCCAAACCCCCTCTCCTCTGTCTGTCACTAAATTGTCCACTATATTTGCGTGTCTGTTTTTGATTAGTTTGTTCTTTTTGTTCCTTAGATTTCACATATAAGTGAAATCATGTGGTATTTATCTTTCTCTGTCTGACTTATTTCACTCAGCATAATAACCTCTAGGTCCATCCATGTCATTGAAAATGGTAGGATTTCATTTTTTTTAATGGCTCGTAATATTCCATTGTATATATGAACCATAACTTCTTTATTCAGTCATCTGTTGATGAGGATTTAGGTTGCTTCCATATCTTGGCTATTGTAAATTGTGCTTCTATGAATATTGGGGTAGATCTTCTATGAATATTCGCATAGATCTTTATGAATTATTGTTTTAGCTTTCTTTGGATAAATACCCAGTAATGCAATTGCTGGGTCAAAAGATATATCCATTTTTAATTTTTTGAGAAACTTTCATACTGTTTTTCATAGCGGCTGTACCAATTTCCAAACCCAACAACAGTGTGCGAGGGTTCCCTTCTCTCCACATCCTTGCCAACACTTGTTGTTTTTTGATTTATTGATGATAGCCATAGAATTTACTCTTGATGCTAGCCTACTAGTGAGAAAAGAAGTACAAAAACTGAGTGGAAGATTTGCATTTTCATTTATATGGCAGATTAGGCCCCTAAATTGATCCTTTTGCTGAAAAATTCTCGATTATAGATAAAATAATTTCAATAATCATAGTGAATTGGTGATCCTGAATGGAAATAATTTTTTTGTACCAAAAATCTTAGTGAAAGTAAGATCTCAGAAAGGACAGTAGAGCACAGAATCTTGTTTTTACCGTAAAGCATTTGCTAATCTTTGTACAGTTGAGTTTTGCTTTGCATGGCCTCACTACATACCTGATGTATGAGGTAAAATTCAGGGCTCAAAAACTTGAGTTTAATATAATATATTACACCCATGTGGCTAATATTCTCATCATAAGGGTGAACTAGAAATAAATCAAACACTTGTTCCTTTTACTGTGGCAAAGAAAAGTTAATGTCTTGAACTTGGTGCTTGGTAGAAGCCAAAATAAGAAAAACAGTAAGAATTTGGAGCTACAAACCTCATTTGCATTCAGCTTGAAGTTCTACTTTCTGTTTACTCTAAAAAACTTCATTCTGAGAACTTAATCAGAGTAATCCTCGATAGCACTAGGTAGATGAAAGGAAAAATTGAGAATGTAAATATTTCCCACAAATAAAATTCCAAGGAAACTGAGTAGCTTGCAATTTAAAATAACTAAACACACAAGACAACATAGCACAGAGAGACGGGCTCTGAAATTTCTAAAGGAAGCATAAAAGACATGGAAAAGGCAGTGAAAAAGTTAACATATATGTGTTTGGATTCCAGAATGCAAATAGGAAAAAGCAATATCTAAAAATTTAAAAGCATGATCCATGAAAGAAATAATTGATAAGCCAAACTTCATTAAAATAAAAACTCTACTCTTTATAACAGTCAAGAGATTGAGAAGCCAAGACACAGAAAGGAAAATATTTGCAAAAAAAACCCCTATCAGATAAAGGACTATCCAAAAATATACAGAGAACACTTACAACCAAACAATAAGAAAATAAATAGCTCAATTAAAAAATGAGTAAAAGATCTAAACAGATACATTAAAAAAGATATATTGATGGTAAATAAACACATGAAAAGTTGCTCAACATTCTATGTCATTAGGGAATTGCAAATTAAAACAATGAGATGCCACTGCAAATCCATTAGAATTGTGAAAACTCCAAACACTGATAACAGCAAAAATACAAAGCAACAGAAATCCTCATTCTTTGCTGGTAGAAATGTGAAATGGTACAACTACTTAGAAGACAGTTTGGAAGTGTCATACAGAACTAAACATATTCTTAGCATACAGTTCAGCAATTGTGCTCCCTAGTATTTATCCAAATGAGTTGAAAACTTACATCCACACAGAAACCTTCACGCATGTTTATAGTAGCTTTATTTATAAATGCCAAAACTCAGAAGCAACTAAGATGTCTTTCAGTAGGTGAATGGAAAAACTGTGGTACATCTAGGGACTGGAATATTATTCATTGCTAAAAAGAAATAAGCTATCAAGCAAAGAAAAGACATGGAGGAAACTTAAAAGTATATTACTATGTAAAAGAAGTCAATCTGAAAAGCAATATACTGTGTGATTTCAAATATATGACATTCTGGAAAAGGCAAAGCCATGGAGACAGTAAAAAGATCAATTTTTATGGTTATGGGTCTGAGAGCAGGATGGGATGAATAGGCAGCATACAGAGGACATTTAGGGCAGTGAAACTATTCTGTGTGATACCACAATGGTAGATACATGCCATTATACATTTATCCAAACCCATAGAATGTACATACCAAAAGTTGACCCTAATGTAAACTATGGACTTTGGATGATACTGATATGTCCATTCAGTTTCATCGATTGTAACAAATACAGCACTCTGGTGGGGGATGTTGATAATAGTGGAAGCTATGCATGTGTGGGGGAAGGGAGTATATGGGAAATCTCTACTTTATGCTTAATTTTGCTGTGTATATAAAACTGCTCTAGTAAATCAAGCCTGTTAAGAAGATATAATGACTGATATATATATATTTCCTTGATCTGTCAGTAGATAGAGCAAAAAACAAATCTTGTTTCCTCATACTGTTCTTCAATGAAAGGAATGCAGGCTCATTGGACAAATGACTGTTTCTAGGACTAGGGAAGGGAATATGCAAGATGAGTCTGGATCATCTTGTAGTACCAGAAAATAAGGAAGTGCTCAATAAAACAAAGCAAAACAAGATAAAACACATAAGCAAACGACAGTGATTTGGTATGCTAAAGGGACACAAGAGCCATCAAAAAGAGTTACCAATGGTCAAAGCTAAAGCAATTTGAGCAACATAATAAACAAAGTAATAATGGATTATAAATGCAAAGTGTAAAATAAATGAGTCCATACTGGTATAAGCAAATGATTGACTAAATAAATAAATGAGAGAAAATATATATATCTTCCATGCAAAAGAATTTCAGATAATTTATAATTTATAGATAATTTATAATTTATATTTATATTTATAATTTATATTTATAATTTATAAATTATAAATAATTTATAATTTATAATTTCTATTTATAATTTATATAGTTACTCTACCCTCAGGGAGATAGAGTATAATCTCTCAGTCCTTAAGTGTGGGCTGCACAGAGTGACTTCCTTTCAAAAGAGTAGAGTTTGGAAAGGAGGAAAAAGAGTAACCTTACAATGGAGAAAATTAACAACAACAATGATAAGTCGTATTGATGATATGTACTCTTGTTATTATATAATGAAAATAGTACTGTAACTCTGTGGTTGTCCTGCTAATAAAACCTCAACCCTGGTCTAATACTGAGAAAAACATCAGATAGATCCCAGCTGAAGGAAATTCTGCAAAATGCCTGGCCAGTACTCTTCAAAGCCGTCAAGGCCATCAAAAGAAGGCATACTTGAGAAACTGTCACGGCCAAGAGGAGCCTAAAGAAACACAGGAATAAATACGATGTGGTATTCTGGATGAGATCCTGTAATAGAAAAAGCACATTAGGTAAAATTAAGAAAATCTGAAAAAAACTAATAACTTTAGTTTCATATATCAGTATTGATTCATTATTTGCAACAAATGTGCTATAACATTGAAAGATATTAATAATAGGGAAAATTGAGTGTGGAATATGTGGAAATTCTTTGCACTATCTTCCACAATTTTCTATAAAAATAAACTTACTATAAAATAAGTTTTGTTTTAAAAATATAATGACTCAGAATTTCTTCCAAGTACTAGTATTAATCCATAGATGTAAAAAGATCAACAAATTCCACAAATGGAAAACAAATCCACAGCTATTCATATAAAACTAAAGCTGAAGGAACCCCAACCAAAATAGTCAAAAAGTCAAAGAAAAAAGACTGATGACATTTGTCTGTCTGTCTGTATATCTATCTATCTATCTATCTATCTATCTATCTATCTATCTATCTATCTACCTACCTATCTATCTATCTATGTATCATCTATCATCTATCAAGAGAAAAAAATTTAGAGGATATTATGGATAATTTTATGCTAATAAATTTAAAAACTGGGTAAAATGTACTAATCCCTAAAAAATTAACTTTTCAAAACTGTCTCAAGGTAAAAGAGGAAAACAATAATCCTAAAAGTATTAAGGACACTACATTCTTAGTAAAAAAAATTTACAGAATGTAAACTTGCTGCCCAGATGTCCCTGGACGTTTCTACTATATTTTCAAGAACAAGAAATTTAACTAATGCATAAAACTATTACAGTGTTGAAAAAGGGGAAATACTCTCCTCTGTGATGCTAGCATTACCTGTATTATGTGATAAGGACAGCAAAAATAGTAAAGTAACAGCCCAATCAGTTAAAAAATAAAGTTGAAATAATTTAAACAAAATATTACTAGCTAAATCACACTATGCTCAAATAAGTTATTACATCATGACTAAGTAAGACTCATTATAAAAATGAAAGATTGGTTTAAAATTGTTAATTACAGTTATTTATTATTTTAAGAGACTAAACTAGAAAAATGTGCTTTTATATGTCTGTTTTCAAAAGATATTTTTACTGGGCAGAGAATTCTAGTTTGACAGTTCTCACAAAAAAAGAAAAATCCTTCTGAGAACTAATGTTCCTTGAATTATGAGGTTTTCTCATTTGGCTGGTTAGAACAGGCACTGTTTTAACCTCATGTGAACAACAGGAACTTTAATTGTTTTGGATAGTTGTTTCCTTCAAGTAATTTTCTCACACATGTGTGATGTTGTTTCATATATTTTATCTAGTTTTTCAGTTGTTTTAGGTGGGAGGGTAAATCTGGTGCCTTTTAACTCCATCTTGGCTGGAAGCAGAACTTATTGATCTGTTTTAAAAGTCTCCTAGCTTCCCAGACTCATTGTCTCCCAGATCATCTTTTATTTTGCTACAAGAATTATCTTTGTAAACACAAATTTTATGTTGCTTTCTTTATCTCAGATGGACATTTTATTATTGAAAATTCAGAGAAATGACTCCAAGTTTCGAGTAAAGTTTCATCTACATGTCTGCAAGTTCAACTGCTGCTCTTCTCTTTTAGATGGTATACTGGTAGGTATGGTATTTGTATTTGGTATTTCTATATTGAATTTTTGGACTAAAACAAGAACTTTCCACCTTCTATCATTTAAACTGGAAATGCTGCGTAGATCAAGTTACAATGAAAAGAAAGATGTTTTGTTTTTCTGTGTATCTACATTTATCAGTAAGCCCCATTATCCTATTTGGCAAGTTTTGGCATGGACATTTTGTTTTTCTATGGACTCGATATAGTATGTCCTCCTGAAATGCATGAATGTCACAGCTTGAATATAGCTTGATGCAGTAATTATCAGTAGATAAACATGTAAGCTGCTTCAAAGCCCATTATGCTTTGGACACCATTGCAACAAATAGAAAGAGTAATTACTTTTAATAGTTTCATTTACCTACATAGAGAAACCATGAGAGGTCCTTCTTCTATTCCAATTTATATCTTGCAGAGAGTCCCAACAAGTGTACTACAAAATCTCAACACACATAAGAATTTAAAAAATTTAATTTTAAAAGCACTATTCATGTTATCATTACCAGCAACCAAAAGATTTTATTTTGAATAAAATAATCCCTCGATATTTGACCTATTACAAAATATTATATGTAATTCAGTGTCATCTAAAGCCTTCTCGTCTCCCTGATTAATATGACACCCTCCCCTGTATTTACTATCCTTGTAACTTTGGGCATGAGACTTAGCTTCCCCCTTGGTTACAAAAAAAATCTACTCACATCAATATTTTGCGAATTTAGTTATTTTTTTGAAGACAAGTTGTGATATAGAGTTATGTCATACATCATTTGCTCTCGCCCCTGGCACATCTCTCTTCACATAATTCTTTTGCCTTATCTTCCTCTTATCCCTATCTCCTCCTTGGAGCAACTAAGTTCTTTTCCTTATGTTCTACATTACAGAAGCATTTTAGTAATTTTTTAGTAATTTTTTGTTAATCCACTAGTCCTGTGGGGTAGTTCAATGATATATCGAAATACTTCTTTTCTCCCACACTAATCTTCCCGAGAGGAATTCTGGAAGGTAAAAGACTTTGTAGATTTTTATATGTAATGTATCTCTTGTTTATGCTTATTGCTTAAAGGATTTTAATGAGCGCTTTGGAGTTGTAGAAGAATCTGACAGAAAGAGTTAAAGAGAGTAATTTTTCACAAAGTGGCCTAAGACAAAGGTTGAATATATTAAAGAAAATTCCAAACTCTAATGAGCTTAAAGATTGTCGTGTGATATTATTATACTTCGAACTTCTATGTGGTGTCTTTTTTTTTTTTAAACAAAATATGTCCAGGCTTTATGGTATCAACATGTCTCACTTTCCTGTATTTTGAAAACCTTCCGTGAAAGTGGAAATAAGCTAATTTATATATACTGTACCGCAAATAAATACTTTAGCTACATCAAATCTTTTTAGAACTGAGGTAGAGTATAAATAAAACTGAGGTAGAGTATAAATAAATAAACACATGCTTATTAAGTAATGCATATGGATTTTTCTGTAGGCATCAATGTCAGTTCTGGTCAAATCATGTCTGCTTATCAACTTCCAATGACCTCAGGATAAAGTCTAAACTCCTTGCCTTGCTTATGAGGCCTCTGATGATGTGGCCCTGCCTGTATTTCCATCCTCAGAACCTCTGTTTCATCTTTCAGGTATCTTGTACTTTTTTCAGCTCTTTAAACTACCATGTACTCAACTCCAGGCTCTTTCTTAACTTGTTCCTTCTGCCTGGAACAGTAAGTCCATCTCTCCCAATCCAGACTGGTTGGTACTTCTGCTGTGCCCTGCTATAGCACCTATGTGGTTGCATTAAGTTTAATTTCCTATTTACTTTTCTTTATCCTCTGCTCAATGGCATAAGCTATGTTAGGGCCAGGACCACTTCTTGTCTGCTTAACTTTTCTATTTCTAGAGCTCAGCATGGGGCCTGCAACATGATAGGTATTAAAAAATTACATTTTAAATGTTGAATAAGAACTAATGGGAAGATCAAGGAAAGAATATTGAATTTGACAAAGTCTTTACCCTTAAAGATCTCGCAATTCTATCAGAGATGGTAAATACACATTCAACTATACTACAAGCTATATGAAATAAGCTAATACCACAGAAGAGAAGTACTATGAAAATAGGAAGGAAGGAAAAACTATCCAAATGAGAAATGTAAGGAAGGGCATCAGGCATAAAACAATATCTGAAGAAAATGGTGTTAGAAAAATGAGCCTTGAAGGAAGGGAAAGGCAAGTTTTCAGCATGTTGAGATGAGAGTGGGAAGGCCTCGAGCATGTCACAGATGCCAAATAATTTGTTTTTATTGGAGTGAAGGTGTGGATAGTATAGATATAGAGGATGAGGCCAGAGGAGAAGGGCTGGCATGGCTTTGGAGGGCCTTGTAGTCGAAGCTAAGGAATATATCTTTAACTTGGTTATCAAAGAAATCTCTGACAGTGTTTCAGCATACCCAGCATTGGTTCATTCTTTTAGTTTTTGTTTCTATCAATTTAAGATACACATCCAGTTTTATTTTTATTTTTCAAATAAAAGACTTGTAATAGATATTTATTTGTGTTTTATATTCTCTTAATCCCATGCTGGCTCCCTTTCCCCTTCCCTAATAAGGAGTGATAGTTTGGGACTAAATAAAGAGTATCATTTATAAAGGTTTCCTTTAGTATGAGATAACCATAAATTTGTGGCAAAATAATTGGTAAACTATTTTTGCATATAGATAAAATTCTTAATAACTTATTGGATAAGGTAATTTAGTCAATAATATTTTAATTCTTTTGACGATATCATTTAGAGTCAGACTATTATTTTAAATTTCAGCACAGTAACTAGATTTCTTTGAAAATTTCTTTGAGTATTTACAAAATGAAAATTTAGAAATTTAAAGGGGATGACTATATAACTATTATGTATGCATGAAGAAATATTTGACAACAAATAAAATTATGTTTTGAAAAGGTTTGTAATAACATTGAAGATTTTTTCCATATATTAGGCTAAATAAACAACAGCTAAAAAGACAAACATAATTACACTAAATAATCCAACATGATGTCATGTTTAATAAAATTTTGTTGAATTATAAAAAAGAAAATAAAGACAAACATCATTTATACAGTATGATCAGAAATATTTAAAGCATATAGAAAATACTGGAAGAAAATTGATAAAGTTAGTTTGTCTTTGTGTTGTAAGTTTTTTCTTCCTACATTGCCCTAATTTTCAAATTCTTCATGCCTAATTTATGTGAGGTATTATATTAAAATAATAACAGCTAGAATTAATTTTTTTCTAGACACATAATTTTAACACTCTGTACTTTTGTCTTAGTAACTTTGGGCTGTTATAACAAATTACCATAGATTGAGTGGCTTAAACAATGTTATTTCTCACAGTTGTGGAGCCTAGAAGTCCAAGATGAGGGTGTCTGCATGGTCAGGTTCTTGGTAAGGGCCCTCTTCCTAGGGGACCATCTTCTCTCTGTGTCCCCCACCTAGGAAGGAACCTCTCTGGCCTCTTATTGTAAGGGCACTAATCCCAATCATGGGGGCTCCATCCTCATGACCTAATCACCTCCTAAAGGCCTAACTTCCTAATACCATCACATTAGGATTAAGATTTCTGATTTTGGGGAGAAATAGATATTCAGTCCATTGTTCTTTTCTTTTGCTTTTCATCTATAAGTTCCTAGAAATCAGCTCAGAGTATGGAATGGCAGTAAATTTTAGAAAATTACATTTTTCCTTTTGTTTTTGCTAATAATTTTTTTGTTTACTTAGAATTTTTATTAATGCCAGAGGTTAATATCATGATGGACATTTCATATTGGCTGACATTGAATGTTTTTGAACTTTAGAAATTAAGAAAAATGTATTTAATGCATATACATTTTTGGCACCTACTGTATGCCAGTACTACATTAGTAATCAATGTAAATGACTAAGGCACAGTACTTGGTCTTAAGAAAATTATATCTAATGAGAGTAAGTATAGACATATAAGCCACAGTGATTTTGCCAAGGAGAATGAGATAATTGCTATCATAAATAGAAAAATGACCAATTATTACAGTTGGGAGGAGGAAGCTGATGTTTGACTAATACTTATTCTGTGTCTGACGCTGTCTTAGAGTTTTTCAAAAACATACATGAGCCAATTTTATTTTGAGGTTAAGAGATGTTAAGTAAAATGTTCAAGTTTTTATACATAGTATTTGTTAAAATTAGGATTTAAATCAGAGATATTTGAGTGGTTCTAACATAAGACTATGGAAGTGGTAATGGGCTTTCCAGAAAAGGTAATATTTTAGCTGGGATTTAATGGTACAATAGAATGTTGATGCATAGGAAAGAGCTCAAAGGAATTTCCAGGTTGAGAGAACTTATCTCCTTGGTGCCTTGCTCACTTCTTCAACTTTCTATCCTCTGTTCTAGTATCCATACATCAGTAACTATATTTGAAGATGGCAAAAGCATACATATGACATATTTTCTATTTGAAGAGGGAGTCCAGCCTTCTCAAGTTGTTTTTCTCTACATGATTAACATGATCTTTGTAAAACCCTATGAATGGAAATAAACTAATTAGAGAAAAACAAAATTCTGTATCATAAAGATAGTATTTTGAAATATTTTTGGGTGGAGTTATGCTTCACTTTATATTATTATAGTCTCATACTCTATTGCTGACCAGATTTCATATAAGGTAAGTATTTGATTTGGGTCACAATGAGTTAAAAATTTTAAGGCATCGTAGAAATGTAAATTTTTCCAAGCAAACAGCTAGAGCAGTCTAAGGATTTTCTTTACAGAGGGGGCCACCTCTTCAGTCTTTGAAGATTGTGGCATCAATAAAAATTATATTCAAAGCCATGAAAAATAGCTCTTTGGAGATGTACCCTTTCAGAAATCAATTTTGCCCAGCAGAATGTATCTGACTGCTATCATAAAAGATAAAATCATAGGGTGAGAAAGGAACTTAGAAGTTCACCTATTCTACTAACCTGTCTCTAGAAAGGACCACACCTGATCAGGGTTTGAAATACAATATTGTTTTGTTTTTTAAGACCCTCAGGAAAAGAGATAATACAATTTTTTCAGATGCCCAGTTAACATTGAACTGTCTGCTAGGTAGTAAAACCTTTGATTCTAGTTTATATTGTCCTTTGTTTCTTAGAAGAAAATGAGTTTTTATCTTTGCTCTTCCTCCTCCTCCCCTCAATCTTAACCTATTGGATACCCTTTATATTTTTGAAGAAGATTGTTAAATTAATCCCTAAAATTTAATTTCCATCATAAATAGTTTTTCTAATATTTCTTCTTAGACATTATTTTCCTTCTCTTTAAATATCTTCTTTAATAAAGAATAAGTCATTTCCAAATTTCACATATCATTCATTAGCCATGATACCCAGAAAAATGGATACTCCCCTAGAGGACAAGATTATATATAAAGAGTTGAAGGATTTGGGGCCTTTGCAGAGGAAGATAAAAAGAAAGACTTGTGATTTTCCTACCACTCATTACCATTTTATACATTAAAACAATATTATAAAGAATCACAGGGATAGTCATGAGAGTCAAAAACAAGGTGAAATGTCACAAATAAACATCAATTTCGTGCAGAAGACTGCACAAGAAATTGGGGTAGGACAGAGGAAACTAGGACTTTTCATAGACTTTGCCTTGTTTGGGCATGATCATCAGATACTAAATGAGCTTCATTGAATTGGGTAGTTTTAGTACAGAAAATGAAGACAACGCTTTCTCCATAAAGTTCGCCTGCCGCCTATCAGCGTTATTTCAACCTAAATGATTCTGTGTGTAATGTGAAACATATGTCAAGGCCCCGACACTCCATTGTATATTATATGCTATGGTGTTGTGCTTGTTTACAAACCTTGCTATCTTTCTGTTTAGGAGTCATTCTGTCATTTATAGCCATGCTTGCAGCTCACTTAGCCTTCTCCACACAGGGTTTGTGGTTTTCCCTACTTGTATATGCTACCATAACATATATTGGTGAAGATAATAGTTAAAGGCACAAAACTTTTCCACAGTAGTAAATTCAGACATAACAAATGAAAACATGGGCCCAGAGTAAATAATTTCCGAGTGAATGGGTGCATCGGAATGGGACATACTGAGGAGTTATTGTAGCTCTGATGAGAACAAGTTGACGGGGACATACTGGAGATAATCATATAGCAAAGAACATTTAACTAATAGGAGAAAAGAAAGAAAAAAATTAAATAAAGAACTCTAAAGTAACAAATAAAATAAGAATTATTATCCTAGTGAATTGTGACAGAATAGTATTTGAAAAAATACTAACGGATTCTCCTTCTTCACTTACCCTTATTTTGTTTGTCTTCTTTGGACTTCCTGACTTTCAAGGTGTTCTATACTTCATTGAAGGAAAATAGGTGGAGTAGACTTGGAATAGTGCAGTGCAGTGGTTCTCAAAAGGTGACCCAAAAGAACAGCATCAGGATCTGAAAATTTGCTTGAAATCCAGATGCTTAACCCAGACCTAATGAGTCAGAGATGCTGGGGTTTCCCTAGCAACCTGTGTTTGAACAATCACTTTCAGGTGAGTTTGATGCAGCTGAAGCTTGAGAACCCCTAATGTAGTGGATGAAGCCAAGCTCACCTTTAGGACTGTGATACTTATTACCTAAGGTGTTAAGAATGCAGCTTATCCCTTGTTCCAGGAGTTGCCCAAGACTAAAAGGAGCAGCCTCATCCAAGGTTATGTCCCTCTCTGGCATAGCATTTGTCCAAGGATTTGTTGGTGAGGAGGCATGAAGCTGAGGCATTACTTTAATTTGGGGTATCTGAAGAGCTGCTCCTGCTTCTGAGCTTTTTGCCAAATCAGCTGTGGCCTCTGTTGCACCTGCATCCTGTTTAACTTCGCCTTTATTCAGTCTTGCTCCTCTGACCCTCAAAGGCGTTGTTTCCAAGAGCCTTCCTCACATCTCCATCTTAGAGTCTGTTTCCTGAGGAATCTGGAGACTTGTGTCTTTTATATTCTTGGCAGAGGTCATCGAGAGGATGTAAGGGCTGGTTGACTTGTAAGCTGGACACAGGCAACTGAAGGGCCTTAACCCCTCCCCTGTCTTTGGAATGTACATTCTGCTTACTATAGTTGACCCATGAACAACAACATGGGTTCAAACTGAGCAGGTTTACTTATATATGAAATTTCCCCCCGTACAATTTACCCTCCCTATCACAGCATTTTGAAGATATATGGATTTTTGACTGCATGGGGTTTGGCCCCCTAACCCCCACGATATTCAAGTGTCAACTGTATTCCTATACTAGCAGTTGCTTTGAGGACACAGCCATGAAAGTACGGGTTGTTGAAACCATCTGAACTGTATCTGTGACTGAACTCAGTCAAGGCTCTGTATAAACTTCCAGCTTCTGGCAGGTGGGTATAGTGAGAGATCTACTTGTGACACCCAAGACAATCCTCATATGTAAGTTCTCTTTTTTATTAAACCCACCACCTACCAATCTGGACTGGTCTGCCTCTTTCCTTCTGTTTCTCCTCGCCCTCTGTGTCCAGGGCCAGTTTCAAATTTCACTCAGGGAACTGCCAAGGTTATGAATCAGCACATGTTCCAAAAATCCACACACCCACATGAGAGTAACAACAAGTTTACAAATTAATAAAAAGCACACAAGAATTCAGGAGGAGCCACTTAGGAGAGAGGAGTTTTTGCTAAGCCAGTGGGAAGATGAGAGATCCAGGGGAGATGATAAGTGTATGGATATTGGTAGACCTGACTAAGAGGGACCCTGTATCCGTCTTGCTGAGAAGAGCTCTGGGACAGAGATAGCAGGGTCATATCTGGGGGAATGGAACCTGTGTTAGCCTTGAAGAGATTCCCGTGGCTTGAGGTATGTCATTGATAGAATTGAGAGAGCAAATTTCTGAAGGAACCAGAACAGATAGAAACAAGGGTTGTTGCAGGACAACCTGAATAGATTGAAAACCAAAGATGAAATGGAATGACCTACTTCTGTGTAGACAGACAGTCTTGTAGTCATGTGACATTGAAAACCAAATAGAGACTCCAGCTTCCCCTACCCCATCAGCTACCAAAGGATAAGTGCTATAATCATCCTCTTCTCACTGGATATTATATTTCCTTCAACAAAAGGAGAAAAATCCTAAATTTGTGAAGACTTGGTTTTTTCCTCTCCATATCAGGATGTGACACAAAAAATTAAATAAATTGTTAAAAATGAAAGTTGTAATTTTTTTACATCTAATCATGAACTAAGATTTCAATCCCACAGCATGAAGTGCAGATTAATTTTTTTTTCCGTTACATAAAGTATGTTAAAAAAACAAACAAACAAATAACCAAACAAGTCCCTTTCCAGGGACTCAGAGCAAAGGTGCCTGTAATGGGCAACAACATGTTATTTGATCTCTGCTGAGATGTGTACAGTGGTTAAAGGTTCAGAAATAGAATGACAGTTGAGGAAGCCACTTTTCTTTACAGAACTCTGAGAAATTGTGAACACAGACTACTTTCAGAGTACTTGAACAATGGCGGTTTTTGTACAGGGACCAGTTTGAGGTGGACTAAAATGGATTACAACAATGAAGAAAGGGGTAAAGTTACCTGATCTGATCTAGAAAAGATATTGTCTTTTTATGGGTTTCACAAATGTTCTAGTGAGGTGGAATTAGTTGTTATCATAAGAGCATGTTCTCTTGCTATAGTTATGTGATCATACAGTGAATAACAAGAGCTACATTTATGGAGTGCCTGCCATGTGCTGGGCACTGGCCCCCAGTTTAAAATGTGTATTAACCATTGTTATTGAAGGTTCTCTAAATACATGGTGCTCCAACTTAGTAAATCTTTTAAGTGCCTGAACATGTATGGTAAATTTCTAATCATATGAAAAATTCTTTTGATTTGTTAGGTAATCATAAAAATTTTCTTATAAAGAAGAAAGTGCCTTAAACTTATACAGCGTTGTATGCTGATTATTTCTCAAAAAAACTGGAAAAAAAGGGTAAGGATAAAACATTTAGAACCCGAAGCTTATGATAATTTGCTATATTTATCTGTTATTAAATGTGAATTTAGCTCGTAAGCAAGCTAAAGAATTAAAGGTTACTATAAATCCATGAATAATTGCTTTTTAAATAGCTTCCTATGAAAACCATTTTTCCAAATTTCAAATACTTAAGATACTTCTACTTTTGAATTTAAAAAGATAATATTTAAAGAAACATATATTCTAGCATTTGGCCATTGTTTAGGAATTGACAATATTTTATGTCATTCTTTTGCATAGAATATGGACATAGTACATTTTATTAATCTCAAGTGTAAGTCTGAAGGGGAAGAACAATCTCTAAAGTTAAAAATTTAGAATTTTCCCCTAGTTTTTCCATGCTTCATTGAGCAGGTTGAACAAGAGTTTTTGATAGTGCATTATTATTTTAAATATTCCTTAGGTTTTTAAATTTTAATTAATATATTATTAAGATTTGTTTGTTTCTTTGTCTTGCTATTCATTTTATAAATACTTCAAGTTAGGAATCTTAACTAAATGGATTCTAAAAGAAGATATTTTCAATTAATTAATGTTTCTCTTCTTCCATTTTTAGTAGGTTTTATATAAGGTTAAGTCAAATAATGTTTTTTACTATGACTTTTGGTTCCGATTGACTAGAGAGACTCCTGTAGCTTCTATTTTTTTTCCACCTGTGATATAAATGCCCGCTGTCTGTTGACTACATACTACATAATTTTGACAAATTATAATAGGTAGATATAAATAAATTGTTCAGTGGGACATCAACTCCTTTGTCTTTCTGGTCGGCAAAATTGTTGGCTATATTTTGTTTGTAAGTTAACCAATGTTAACCTATTTGGGACAAAAAATGTTTTTATTTTAGTAGTTAGATCTGCTAATTGCCTACCAAAATCTGTTCTCCTTTTCATCCCAGTTTCCTGGGCAGGTTTTCTTAAACCATATGACTTAAGTTCTTGCCAATGGAATGGGAGCAGAAACGATGATACTACTTCTGGGCCTTATCCATCCTCATAGATATGCTGTGATTCAGTCTCTACCAGGCACATGAGGACATTGTTCTGGGGGCCCCAAGAACCAAAATGGAAGGAACCTATGGCCCTGAATGATGGCATGAAGTGGAGCCACCAGATTGACCTTTATGGAATGTGATAGAAAAATTAATTTCTTTTTTTTCCTTGCCACTGTATTGTCGGGGCTCGACACAGTTTTAACCTAATATATTTCCATTGCTTCACGTCTGGAAATACTGTCTCCAGAATATTATTGTGACTTCTTGAACCTGATTTTCTCATTGTTTCTACAAGGAAAATTAGGCATTTAAAAAGTTATGTTCTTGTTTTAAGAGCCATAAGTAGCCAATTAAGCATATTGGAACAGAGTGAATGAATCACTTCACAACTATTCATTACTTTTCTTTTATGTGTTTACTACTATATTAAATTCTGGGGCTATAAATGCCACATGATATAATTCCTGCTTACTTTGATGGAAAATTAATATTTTCACTTGTGTTACAAGATGGTTTTATGTATGTTTTAGGTAATCATTATACTGAAAACATTATTTGAAATCATTATGTACAACTTACTGTGTAAAATGGTATCGATAAAAATGAAGACTAAAACACAGTTAATTTCCTAAAAAAACTCACAGTCAGAAGAAAAAAATAGTACTTAAACATACTTTATAATTTGCTTTTGATAAATGATGACTTCTTTGAACTTCATTACAATCTAGAAAATAGATTTTGCCATATCTTTTGTAGATGATGAAATGGAGATTTAATAATGATTATGATAATAACTGTACATATTGACTACCTACTAGTAGCTATACGCTGTGCTCTGCCTTCCTGGGCCAAACTATGTTAGGAGGGGGTGGAGTGAATACAAAACTCTGGATGTTCTGGTGGGATCTGAGAGAGGTAAGGGCATGTCACGACCATTTCCTGATGGAGCCTGAGGAAACTGCAAGACCTGGGTGATAGTTATAAAAATTTTCCTATGTCCTGATAAGGGGCAAGTATAGCAGAATATTTCCCAAGCAAGGGAGCTGGGCGCAGGGTGATATAAGAACAGAAGACTGATTTCTATGTGTCAGAGAGCAGTATGAAAGTGACAGAGGGCATTAGCTTCCTAATTTCCCTTGTGCCAGAACTGTGTGGGTAGCTTTATGGTGACTCCTCTGTACCTGAAATTGCAGACAGAGTTCAACCCTGGAGGACTTTTTGGACAAGACCGAAACCTAAGAAGTGTCATCCTGTATGCGCTGACACCTGAGATTATACAAGAATAAAGGTCCACATAGATGCCAGAGTAGCTACCTGCCCACCTGGTTCAGATACCTTCCTCTGTGAATCCTCTAGTGCTACAGAAGGCCAAATCCTCATCCTACTACATAGGGTAAAAGGGAGTCGCCTCTGGATTGGCTGGGATTAAGTTTCTACCACCCACTAGAATAGGCTTATTATTAGGAAGACCATGTAATTCATTTTCCAAATTGGGACACGTCTGAGAGTGAAAAGGGGAGCTATTGATATTACACTCAGATTAGCATGTGTAAAGTGGGACTACGCAGGGCAAATTGGGAAAATGGTCATTTTCTTCTTATAAAAGAAATTAGGATGAGTTACAGAAAAACCAAACAAGTTACATTTCTTGCATGCATGAAAATGTGGACTGAGATTCACACCCACCACAAAAGGCAGTACTTGCAGCAGGATTTGCCTTCACACACCACTGCAGTGTGTAAGGGAGACGATTTTTTCCTTTGCTCCACATTGTGTACTTCTGAAAGAATGGGATAGAGGCTCCTTTGCACTTTTCACTAACTCCTCCACATGTAAAGAGGAATGATTTATTTCTTGGTGAGATGGCCCTGATTTGTCATCACGTGTTCAGTTTTCTCTTTGAGCAGGAATACAGGGTTAACAACTAACAATGTGTGAAAGCACTTCTTTTTCTATTTCTTTTTCTGTGTGAAAGCACTGGAATTTTCTTTCTTCTGTCATTTCTCTGCCTCCTTACAGGCTGCTGTCTGGGGAGAGTCTGTTCCTGTGGGGAAGACACAGGCAATTTGGAGTGGCTAGATTCAATCTGCGGAAGATGAGTGGGGAGCTTAATTTTGAATGCAGATCCAAGTCATAGTCTCTATTCCATCTCTACCAGTGGAAAAGCAGGTATTTTAATTCCTATCTGGCATCTGTGCGCATTTCTTCATTTGTTTCTAACTCATTAAGGGAATGGATTTGTCTAGCCCTTCAGAGCCATAACACACAATAACAGTATGCCTGAACAATTTAGACTACGACTCAAATGAGAGATGTTAGACTGGAGATGGTTCTTATTAGGTGCTTTGCTTGGGCTGCAGATAGCTTTTAGAACTTTTTTTTATTATGCTTGAAGGTATATTTAAACAAAATTTTAACTTTAGTAAAACTTGACACTTTTAGAGATTGACCCCACCGTTTGATAAGAGATTAATGCATTATGACTTTACATTTCTTAGGTTTAAAAGTTTATTTTCTGGTTGTGGATAATAGGGGAGAATATTTCTTCCCTCACTCCTGAAATATTCTCTCTGTTCAGGAACTCAGAGTTAATGTTGAAATGCTGGCTACTCTCCATATGTGTTACTCTGCCCCAGAAGTAACTCATAAATGTAGAAAGGATAAATTGAGCATGCCCAGTTTTCAGCTCCTGTTTTCTTTCTCTTACAGTAAGGCAGTCTCTATGGTGTGGGTGGTTCTCTTCAGCTCCTCTGTGCTTTAAATCTTACCTGCTCCTGTCCAGTAATGCTTGTGACTGGATAGGTAAATCTGCCTAAAAACGGATTCAATTAGCAAGCTAATTTAGCTCTTATATTAAGCTGTGAACTTCGATGTAGTCTGTATTAATCAAAAGATGATATCTTGATTTGCTCTCTGTTTTGCTCCTTTTATTTCTCTATGTGCATCAGGTCACCTCAAAATTCCAACAACGAAGTGGTAATTTCTGGCTTATGAGTGAACTTATTTGTGGATAGATTTGAGTATTTGCATAAAGTAAAAATTATTTTTGTGGTTATTTCTTAGCAACATTTAAACATTATTAAGCAGATAACTATGCATCGTTAAAGGACCTTTATTAGCCACTGGAGGGATGATAGGACTGACAGGCTATTCTGAGAGGAAAACTGAGTAGAGGACCTTGGAGGTTCTAGGTTCCCTGAATGGAATAGCCCCTTTTCTACTCTTCTCTCCTGGTAGACATTGATATCTCACCTAACCTTTCCTCAGTAGTAAGAACTGTCTATTATGTTCTAAATCTTTATAAGTTATTTCATTTCATCTTCGTGACTTGCTGTAAGATAGATTTTATTATCGACATTTTTGCTGAGAAAGAAATTGAGACCCAGAGAAATTATGTGACCACAAGACAGAAGCAGGACATAAATTAAGTCCCTCAGATTCCAAGAGTCACATGAAGATGATAGATAGAAGAAAGTATCAAGTGAATATTCATTGTCTGACCTCTGCAGTTATGAGGTTCTATGGAAAAACAAAAACTTTTATGAGTGTTCACTAATGAACTGATAGTAGAGTTTGGAAGACTGGTGTCTGAAACTTCTCTACAAATATATAGATCTGGAACAGCACTTTTGGATCAATAGTATCAATTGTGCCAAGAGACTATATTGCCATAAATATTGTCAAGGGGAAGGGCTTTCATTTTCTTTTTGTCCAGTTCAAATCCTTTATGTTAAACACAATAATAATCAAAATATTTATTACATAACATGGCAGAGAGCATAGTGTTGAAAATATTCGGTCACCTAAGGCAACGGTAGTTGGGTATGACAAACACTGATTTAAAAAAAATCTCAGCTGTCAAAGCAAATCCTTGAAAGCACAGTCACGTTTTAGCATTTATGATATAGAAAAAGATAAGACAGTGTTCATCAATACAATTAACATTTTGTTCCTGAGATGGACTTCTACGAACACAGTTGCTTCGATGGATCTAAGATATATTTCACTCTTGAGAATTTTTACTTTTTCTTGACCATATCATTATTGTTTTCTCTGTCATCTTAAGGAGGTCAGTCCTGAAACTTTGAGTAAAATGATGTCTCCTGCTTTATTGTACTATGTACTTAAAGTAACAGAATGAACCCTGTGTTCTGACAAGCAGATTGGAGAGTGGCTCGAATGAATCTGTAGAGGGAAGTCAGGCAAGGACAACTGGCATAAATAAACCTGGCAGTTAGTCCCCTGCTGTATTTTATTTTATTAATATTTAATTAATTCTTTTTTTTTCTGAAACACAGCTTTAAGTCCTGGAGTCATTAATTCTTTGTAATTAAATCTTTTATGGTGCAAGACAGAGCTGGAAAGAAAGGATGTAAGGCAACTAGTCTCCACTTGTGGCTTCATCAGAGATATTGGCTTCTCATACTTAACACAGATGTGACAGATGAGATGCTAAAAAATATTTTGAATAATAAATATGATACTTCTCCATTGAGTACATACAGCATTCTAAGCCTATGCTAAACTCTTTGCAATTTAATTGTATTTAAAATATACATACCTTTAAGCCCTAAGTTTCTTGTCTGTGCTGCTGTATCTTGCTTTATAAAATAGTCTCCCCCCTCCAAAGTTAGCTTCTGAACAACAGGGATCATATCTTGCTAAAGTTAGCCACCCAGCATTGAGTTTGGGTCTCCAACTTAATAGGTATTCAGAAATGTTGGTTAAATTAAGGCATGAAGAAGATTTACAAATTTTAATTTGAGTTACCTAATAAGTATAAAGTTTTACATGTAAGCTATTCAAAGTTATATAAATATTTAGTATTTAATACATTGTAATCAGACTCACAAAGAATACTATTCAGATAAAATTTCTTTTTGAAAAGCCTTTTTTAGTCATGAATTTGTAGCACAGCTAGTTTAGTTTTTGCTGAAAGGCTTTTTTTTGTGTGTATGTTTTTTAACAGAATCTTTGTAATGCTCATTCAACAGAGAGCCAAGATGCCTTTCCTATTCCTCAAGTGATTTAATGCCTGTAAAAGAATACTTGTAGAGTAGATGGTATATGTAAGAGGAAAATGAATAGGAATCATGGTAGCCTAATTCTACTATAATTATTTTGATAGTAAGATAAAGATTGAACATTGGCACCTTAATTTTGGGATGGAAAAGTTTTCTCAGTGAGAAATTCTTTATTCCACAATTAGTTATATAGTTAGATTATGTTACTAAGAATAAATTCATCTTTGTATAGGAGAGGGGATTAGTTTTTTTCAATGGTTTCTTAGACAATTTTGTAAGTCAAAAAGTATCTTGAGACAATTTAAATTTTCTTTTAAAATTTAAACTTGAGAATGGGGACTTGGTCTTGTTTACTGTTGTGTCCCCAGCAGCTAATACAGTAAATAGCACATACTAGTCATGGAATAATTATTTGTTTTTTGAAAACTATTTTGGATTAAAAATTGTAATTGATTGATATTTCCCATTGATCAAAATGGCTGAATATCATAGCCATTTTTATATATTACTGAATTAAATATAAAACAAAAAAATATCCAAGATTGCTTTTCTGCCATTTTAGATATTTCTTAACTTTTTTTGACCAAAAGAATTTCTTTTTGACCAAAAGAAGTTTGATCATATTCTTGTACACTACTTTAGATAATGCTTCACTAGTCAAAACCTACTTTTTCCTTCCTTTGGCTTTGGATCTACTTATTTAGATTTTTTGGATGGTATGATGACAATACAATGAAGAAATCAATAGGTGTCTCATGACTGCCTATGTTTTAAGTCAACAGGTTAAGGTAAAGCATACTTTTTAAAAATTATTTATTACTGTTCTAGTGATATTTGTATGGAACATATTATTAGGAACAGTATGTAATGGTGGAGAAAGATAAATTATTAGTAATTTTTGAGGCATAAAAACTTCCAGAGCTTCTGGATGATATACACCTGTAATTTTATTTCATAGGTTTTAGAATCTGTTCACCAATTACTATGCAATTACCTTAAATTTTTATCATTTCACAGAGGAGGCTAAAATTATGACCATCACAACAAGGATGGGAGCGCTACGAATTATTATCTGCTAACAGCATGCACAGACATATTCACAAATACACTCTGAGAAATTGTTGTGGGAGCTCTATATACCCACAAGAGTGAAATTATAAGAGCAATAACTGAAATGTAAAATAATTACCAATAAGTTATTGATATTATTTTGTAGAAACAAGAGGCAATGAAAAGAGTAAAAAAGTATATATATATGTATATATATATGTAGATATATGTATCCAGCGTGAATGCTCCAAATAACATTAATTTATATCTTGGTGTTTGCTAATGCTAGTCAGCAAATGAATAATTTTTATGAAACAATGTCAATACTGATTTCTAGCTATGTGTTTCACCTTTTTAAAAAGTAAAAAAGTTGGAAATGTTTAGTGTGCAAATATACAAATTATAGTCTAGCAATCTAATTTATTAAAAATTATTAAAATGTTACATATTAATTTTTAATATATGAACAATTACTGTACATCATTCCAACATTTTAAGATTCTTAATGCTGTTCATCAAAAATATGTATACACAATATACCACATGTGAAAATATATATTACATTATTAAATCTACTTTAATGTTAAAATTAAAGAATTGAAGACTTTTTGAGTATATTGGTGTTTTCTATTTCTAAACAAGTTTGGATTGGATAGAACGAAGTGTGTGTGGGAAGGTGACTGGATATAGATTTGATATGTCTGTGTAAGGACTTGAAAGAAATAAAAGCTCGATGTTAAAGGTGATTTCTTAAGTATTTATACTGGAATTATCTGGGCATTTGCCTTAGTTCTTAATTTTTAATTATGGGGAAAATTTGGTATTTTGTATCATGTTTAGTTAATTATAACTTTTATGAGAAGTCAATTTGTAAGTCAACATTCAAGATTCCAAAACTACCTCATTTTTCCTTAATAATTTTATTTATTATTTCAAAATGTTATTAAAAATAGTATGTTTGTTGCAAGAAATACAAGAGTATACAAAATGAAAGTTTAAATCTTCCCAAATCCTTCTACCCCCAAAGGATCACAGTTTGCAGAGGAGATAATTTTTATAGAATAGATAAATCTTTCAAGGAATTCACCTATACATTTTTAAATTATTGTTTTATTTGATGTAAATGGACCGTAACATATTTCCATAGAGTTGTATTATTTTAATACATTGCTGTTTAGGAAGGAGAAAAAACTTGTAAGTTTGGAGAATTCTTGGCTCAGGATTCTTGGATATTGTTTGTTAGAACTTTTTTGAGCATGAAGACGGAAAATCCAATTTATATTGTAAAAAGGGATTTTTATTGACTTGCAAAATTGAAAAGTTCAGAGTAGCTGTGGCTTCAGGTTTACTTACCTTAGGGGCTCAGATGACAACACTGTACTTTTCTCATTTATGTGATCCTTCAGCTCCTCTGAAGGATCGTTCAGATTCTTTCTCTTTGTTGGTTACATTCTCTGACAGATCTAACCTCATGGTGACAAGAGGGCTGCAGCAACTCTCACTTTAAATTCACTCAGCTTCAAATGCAGTAGTAAAAACTATTCATTTTCAGAATCGAATCTTATTGGTTCTGATTGATATGACTTTAGTCACATACACATTTGTATTAGTTATCTAGGGCTGCCATAACAGATTTGATGATTCGAACAACAGAAATTTATTTTCTCACATTTCTGAAGGCTAGAAGGTTAGAATGTTTGTTTTCTTCTGAGGCCTCTCTCCTTGACTTGCTGATGGCCACACTGTGTCTTCACATGATTATCCTTCTGTCTCTGTGCTTATGTACTAATCACTTCTTTTTATAAGGACACCAGTCATATTGGATTAGGGACTACCTTAATGATCTCATTTAACTTTAATTGCTTCTTTAAAGGCCTTATCTCTGAATACAGTCCCATTCTGAGTTACTAGGGGTTAGGACTTCAACATAGGACACAATTCAGCTATAACGCCATTACTACATAGCCACTGTTACATTCTTACAGTCATATGCCCATTCTAGGTCATATATCACCTTTGAATCTAGTGTACAGTCAAAAGATTGAAAATAGGGAAGAGTTGACTTCCAAGTGAAAACTGGCTACCGTCATCAACATGAGGATGAATGTGTTTTTTGCCAGCTCCAAACCAACAAGTGTCCATTTCACTAAAAATATAGATTAGAATTATAATATCAGTAGCATGTATCTTGATAATAATTAAATAGTTAAATAATTAAATGGTAAATGGAAAAATAGATTCTTGTATTAAACTACATTTTTACTTCAGGGAAAAGAAAAACATTATTCTTATTAGGAAAAGAGAGAAAGGGGTAGCTTCACCCAAAACACTTTTAACAAAGGAAAATGAAGTGAGGTTTTAGCTCCACATAAACTATATAGATTGAGTGTAGGGGAAAAGCGAATTAATTCTATCGTCAGGAAAAGGGGGGATAGATCCTGGGGATGCAAGCAATAGATATTCATTTTATTCACTATAATCAGAATAAAAATTATTTAAGACTAAGGCACACTTAGTGAAATTATTGAATTTCAATGTAAAGTAGGAATCATATAAATATACAAGCAGAAGAAACATTTAATTAATTAAGGAAAAATTAGTTTAATTTCAGAAACTTTATATTCAAGAGAATAGAAGAGCAATATCTCCAGAATTTGGAGGGAGAATAGAATAGAGGGCACAGGTATTTCCGTATATACATAGACTCTTCAACAATATGTCCTATGTCTTCTACATGAAAAATCTACTTGATACATAATCTATTAAAGCAAAAGATTGAAACTGTGGGAAGAAAGTTTTGGTGGTAAGTATTGATTTTTTAAAAATATAATTATTGTAATTTAAAAATTTAAATCAACCAGCAACCTCTCTACTGGCTATTTACCCCAAAGACTTAAAAAATCATATTCATAAAGATATTTGCACACCAAGGTTCATAGCAGCATAATGCACAATGGCCAGGACATGGAAGCAACCAAAGTGTCCTACGATAGATGACTGGCTAAAGAAGCTTTGGTACATATATATAATGGAATACTACTCAGCCATAAGAAGAGATGAAATACTGCCATTTGTAACAACATGGATGGAACTCGAGATAATCCTGCTAAGCAAAATAAGCCAGACAGAAAAAGTTGAAAATCACATGATATCACTTATATGTGGGATATAAACCTGAAAGCAACAAATGAACAGGACGAACAAACAGAGACTCATGGAAATGGACTATAGACTAGTTGTTACCAGAGGATAGGAGTGAGGGAGGAGGGGGCGGGAGAAGGGGTAAAAGGTGTCATATATTGGCGGGTAGAGGGAGAGTGAAGTGGGTAAAGAGAATCAAATATATGGTAGCTGAAGGAAACTGGACTTTGGGTGGTAAACACACAATAGAATATACAGATGTTAAATTATAATGTACACCTGAAAATTATATAATTGTATTAATCAATGTTACCCCAATAAACTTAATAAAAAAAATTTAAATCAGAGTTATAAAGCTGACTTTTATGATCATAACTCATGAGCAAAGCTATATAATGAAATAATAAATAATACTTATTAATTCAGTTATACTCAGGAAAATGTCTCAGGAGTTGTCATCGAAACTGGAAGAAAAAGGGAGAGGTGGCAAAATTATATAAATTTTTGCATTATTCCTAAGTGACATAGCATCAAAATATATAAATACAAACACAGAAAATAAGAAATTAAAAGGAATACGATTATAGCCAGAAATTTTTAATACTTTCATCCTAGACTGTTTGAGAAATCCAAAATTCAATAAGTATGTAATATTTGTAGGGATTATAATTTAACGTAATTAATAAAGTTGCTATAAAAATTTTTATAACAAAGAGACTCCACCCTCTTTTAAGTCTCTGGGAAGCTGCAAAGAAAAGCTCAATAAATTTCAGAAAGTAGAAAAGCATAATCTTTAAATACAATTTAGCAAAACCAGGTATATCTAGCAAAAGTAAAAACAAATGAAACAATACTTTAATATAGCCAACTCTTGGGTCAAATAGAAAATAAAAGCTGAAATTGAATAATATTTTGAAAATCAGATTAAGAATACCACATATAAAAATGTAAGAAAAAGATAAAAAATAAAGCATTCAATACAGGATATCAAACAAATATATCCAAGGAAAGCAAAAATATAAATGAATTAATAAAGATAAAGGCATAAATTAATAAATTGCAAGTAGAAAAAATAGTAGAATTGATAAATCCATGAGATTTAAACAATAGCAACAGAAACCTATTCAAATAGGTAATTTTCTACTTAGCTTTATCAAGGGGATGGATGAAAAGAGATGAAAGCATAAATATACAGATTTAAGAATGAGAACAAGGAATGATCCACCAGTACAGAAATAATGAATAGAGCTGTGAAAAAATAGTTTTCAAAAATCTATGCTAACAAGTATGAAAAACTCCTTGAATGAATGGTTTTCTGGGAAATATGTTACCCAACCAAATTAATTCCTAAGGAAATTAGATGATTGTCCAAGAACCACAGCTGTCTTCTTTATCTATTGTTTTTGAAAACAAGGACTTTATGTCTACAGTGTTCTGGCAACAATATTTATTATCTATAAGTAATATTGAAAAAATTACTTCCAGTCATCCTGAAATTATATATGTACATTCTCTAAATACTCTGAGATATATTTTGCCAGGTTTAGATATTTTAATTGGTTTAAAACATTATTTATTTATTTTTTGATTAATATCCTCTTGTCTATATGGGATTCAATATCTAGTTTGAATTGTTCTCATTAATTAAAGAATCCAGAGTCACCTTACTAGAGGGAATTTTGTCATTCAATTGTAAATTAAGAAATATATCTGTAAAGGTGATATAATTTTCTTTATTATAGTTATCCAGCAAGCTAGTGGTGGAACAAGCACTAGAAAAAACTGATTACCTGACCAGAACAGCAAACACAGAAGATTCCTTTACCAGGTGTTGGATGAAGGGAAAAGTTGTTATTATATGTAATACTCAGAAATACTTTACTCCTGTAAATAGTTTAACTTTAGTTAATATAAAGTGCTTTCAAGTTTTAATTGCTTATATACATACTCTGTTTAAAACAGAGTAAGGAAGTAAATTTGTAAAACTATTTAAAAAACTTTCTGAGTTCGTAAAAATATGTTCTGAGGAGGTGGCCTTCAAAATTAGAGCTGAGGATAACAGATGTCTGACAAATTTCAAAGTTTTTGTGGATGAACAAGCATTTTAAAGTGGTCCCCAAAGATTACCAAGGGCCTCACTGCTTAAGAAAAAATGGACTCATCAGTGCACACAGTCTGGTTAAGCAATAATGTCACATCCTGACATTACTGCACCATCAAAGCTGCCGAGGAAAAGCAAACGGGGAGGCAACAGCTGTATTTCCAAATGATGAAAATGTTAAAGGTTTTGTAGAGAACTGTGAAGTTATTTATATTCACCAGAGAGGTGCATTTCTGACAAAGACTATATTTTAGAGCTGGGCCAAAAGTCTTGTGAAGGTCAGCCTCTGTTTACATGAATAAACCAATCTTTATTAATCCACGAATCTGGAAGAACTTTTACATTCCTTTGTAAATTCCATGAGGGTAGCGTTTTTTGTTTGTTTTTCTCACTATTATATCCCTATGCCCATTAGAGTGTCTGCAACATAGTGCAACCTCAATAAATATTCATTAAATGAATAAATACTATTTCTCTAATATTACTTCCACCTTATACCACGTTTTTCATTTAGGTTCTTATTTCTTGTCTGGATTGTCATAGCAACCTTCGAACCAGTTTCCTTGACTATAGTGTTATCCCTATTTCCCTATTTCTCATCCATCTTTCGATCTAGAGCCAGATATAAAATATACCTTCGATCTTGTCCCTTTGTAGTCTAAAATTCTTCAAAAGTTCACTATCCATTGCAGAGTTAACCTAAAGGGCTTTAAGATGGTGTATGAGGTCCCCCATGATCTGATCTAAGCTCTCAAGTGCATCTCTCAGCCTTATTTGCTCTGCTCACACTTTATGTTCTAGTAACAATTACTCTATTGTTCTCTGCACATACCAGAGATTTCTTCTATTCTGTTCATGTTTTACCTTGCTTGGAATGTTCCCATCCCTCACTTACCTTTAAGATTCAGTAAAAGAGTACTTTTTTTGTAAAGCATCCCTAATCTACCCTCTTCTTTACCTTCTGGCTGGGTGACTTGCCCAATTCCCTGGTACCCAATGAATACCACTATTGTAGAACTTTCCACATTGCATATGATGGTCTGGTTATGAACCTATCTTACCCTCAAAACTGTGAGCTTCTACAAGGCAAGGATGAGTTCTCATCCATTTCGAGATTCCCAAATACCTTGCACAATAAATGGCAGTGAGCAGACTCCATAAGTTTGTTGACTTATTTTGTATATATGGGAGGAAAAATCTCATGATTCTGGGGGAGCATGCTCAAGATAGAGAGAATACATATTTTATCCACCCCATTTTGCACAAAGGAGTCTGGCCTAAGAACTTTATCATATCTAATTTAAAAAGTCAAAATTAAAAGAAAATAGTTCCATTTCTTCAACCTAACCAAAAAAAAAAAAAAAAAGGAAAAACTGGTTGCAAACTGGGAGAAGGAAATGAGAGCAGCTTGAAGGAGAAAATTTCCCTGAGAAGAGGGCAGAAAAGAGGCGGGTGACCTGGTCTAATTGAAATATGATGAAGGTAATACATCTCTTTGGGGCATAAAGTGAGCATGTTTAATAATTTAAATGCTCCCTCTGTGTGAACTTATTCTGTGATTCTCACACAGAGATCTCATCTATTCTGAACCAGAGGAACTGTTGGTGGAAATTACCTGGAGATCTGCCTTTGACACGTCAGCCCTCTCTCTCCTTCCTCTGAGCCTTTTGTTAGCTTGAATCTTTGACAGTATACAGTAAGCTCATTACTTGCAAGATCTTGAATTTGTACTTTCTCTGTGTTGGCTCATGAACATTTCTAGTTGCCTACCAAATATTCATTCTCTACTTTTTTTTTTTTACTAACAGAACTCTAATTTTGTACATACTTTTGTAGGGTGATGGATGTAAAACATAGGTCTAGTCAAGGAAATAGAAATATATCTTTGGCTGGGGCTTCCAGGAAGTTCTTTAGAAAGGCATAGACTTGGCTGACTTGTCCCTTCATCTTCTGGCTTTTTTTCTCTCCCTTCCACCCTCCTTCCCTTTTTCCTTCCTCTCTTCTTTCTTTTCTTCCTCCTCACCTACCTACCTATCTACCTACCCCTCTCCTCCTTTTCCTTTTTTCTTTTATAGTTGCTCTTTTTCCTGCCTAGAACTGGAACATTCATATTAGGAGCATGAGGGAAAAGGATACATGCTAAAAATGTTGTGTTGTTAAAAGTTAGAAGAGCTTGGATCGCTGATGGCTTTTTGGTGCCAAATTATCATTCCTACATTTCACACTTTGTGAAAAAAAATATCTCTTCCTGTTCAAGTGGGAAGACATTGCTATTTTTGAAGCAGGATCTATTCCTGATAACAATCTCTTAATGTCATTAGAGAGAAGCTCTAGAAAAGATGACTTTTAAGTGTTGGAGAACACTTTAACTATCTTTTGGTTAGGGATGTGAGGCCAGAGGTCTCATATTGATAGATTAGAGCTACAACATTGAAAATAAAACTGCTTTATGTCAAAAATAATAAAATACCAGGAGTTCGGAAGTGAGAAGAGGATATGCAGAGAGACTAGAGAATGAGATTGAAGAAGAGGTACAGCAAAAGGCCAACTGCAGAGAAGGATCTTAAGGCAAGATGGTGGCAGCCTGAGCCATGAGGGGAAGGGAACCCTCCTCAAAAGGAAAATTTTCTCTAGAGAGCAACAAAGAGGTACTTTGGAAATAGAATGGCTAAGATTAAATTGTGCGTTGTTTTTTTTTCTGCCCTTAAGTTTCCTTCTTTTAACCCAATAATTTCAGTAAAACTCTCCACTCTCCTGGGGGTAACTAGTAGAGGGCAAATGTCTAGCCCTGGCTAAACTGTGCAGGGGCGAACAGGTTCCATGGAGGCAACTCATACCTTCAGATAAAGCAGGACACCAGGCTGAAGGGAAAAGGGAACAATGGAATTTCTTAATAATCTAAGAAAAAGTTGTGGGTCCTCAGCAGACCAGACTTCTCAATACATGAAGGAGGACTTGTTGAGATACTAAAAGAGGAAGTTATGACCCTAAAGTGTTGGAGGACTTGGGTATGTGCAGGTGGTTAATACTTGGGATTTATAGATGAAAAGTGGCACATTTTTCCTTCAGTTTTTCCAGGGCGCACTAATCTTCAGACCAGATGTTTTCATTTAAGCAAGTGACCACCATGGGAAAGGATTTTTTTGTAACTTCCACAAAATGTTTCTAAAGCTGCTAAATTGGAAATTTGTCTTGCATTATTTTGCTTAACTCATGAGACCATTAGCTTTTCTAGAAAAGCTAATCTATTGTTTTCCCCATGAGAGATCTGCTGACATAGAAAAGGTAACATCATGCTGAAGAAAACATACAGATTACTTTTAAAGAGAAAGTGTGATGTTTAGCTTATTAAGAGTCAGCTTAGGAGTAGAACCACAACTACCATCATATCTCATTTGCATTCTAATTTGCATATTTCTGCATAATACTATTTATTGAAACTATCATTTATTCAAACTCTAGAACAATCTGGCTCTCTATAAAGTGTTTGGAACTCCTGTGCCACAAACTTTTGTTTGTTTTTTAGTTTCCAATTTCTTTACATTTGTACCTGTGTCAAGACAGAGCTCAGTGAGGAAGTTCTCTTAAGAATTTCAAGTATAGACAAACGCAGGAAATTAGGGCTTACGAAATCATTTGGATGGGCTGGAGGAGTGGAATTCAGAGGGCTTCCATTGGAATTTTGGCTTCAAGTTCAATTGACCAAATTTGTAACCTGAAGGTCATATAGTTCTGTCATGTGGCTTCCACCACTGTGGCCCACAGCAGCCCTACATCTTCCAAATGTATTACTGGATGGTGAAAAGTGTTATTCCACTGCAGACACTCACATTTGTCTGAATCTGTTTGCCAGTCGACACTGTCTCCGCCCCAATTCTGCTTTCCATATCTCATGGAAACCCATCTCATTGCATAGCCATGTGTAGCAAGTGCCAACTTTTAAGATCTAACAGACTTCTTTTTCAGAGTTCTAGGAGTTTTATAGTACAAAATGTAGGGTAGAATCTGTCTGATTGTGTTTTAACAGTTGAAAAAGTTACTGTTGTGAATGGTTTTCCCCAGGCTGTCATCATTAACATAGAACCAGTATGCACATGGGGACAATAATTACTAGGTTCTCTCAAACCGTCACATATCAGTGTTAATATTCTATGTGTTATTGGTTATCACAAAGGAAGAATGTACCTTTATAGTGGAAAATTCTTATGGTCATCACCTTACAATGTTCAAACTTGGCCACATCAGTAGAGGGACAACTTGACATTATGTTCTTTCTGATAGGATGCTAGAAGAGCTGTACTATGTCACTTCTTGGCTGTTTGTTCCAAAACAGTCTCAATATTTAAGAGACAAAATCCAGAACTTAGGAATTCTACAGGACAGCTACGTGGATAATTTAAAAAAAAAATGATACCTGGAAAACAATTAAATAAACATATAAGCAAGTATGTGAGATAATGTTCTATATTCAGAGACTGGAAAGTCATAACAACCAAAAACGCATAAAACTTAATTTCATATAGTATAAAGCCTATATATAGAGAGAGAGCTTAGAGACACATAAATTTAAATATGAATGGTATATTAGGAAATATTGTGAGTTGTTAACTTTTTAGGTGTGATGATCTATAGTTCTGTAGGAGATGTATGTTGAAGTCTTTGGGTGTAAAGTTTTATGATATCTACAATTTATTTTCAAGTGATTTTGCAAAATAAATCACACACACACACACACAAACACACATACACACAGAAGGCAAATGTGGTAAGTCTAGAAAAGTGTAAATGGGTGTTCATTGTAGTATTCTTTCAAATTTTCTGAAGATTTCAAACTTCTAAAATTAAAAATTGGAAAACAGAAAAGAATTGTGGCATTCATTAAGCTCACCCTGTTAACACTGTAGGTGCTATTAGTTTCCAGGTACAAATGCTCAGCATGGCTTCTTCAAAGACCCGTCCCACTGATTGTCACGGCGGGCTTGTGGCACAGCAGCCTCTAGAGAAGAGTGGTTCACAACATCAAGACTTAACAGACAAGGCATTCAACATGTTAGTACCTATCAAACATAGAATATATATGAATAAAAATCATATTTCATGGAATTTAAGATGTGAACTATTTTAAAATGCACCATAATTTTGTATGTAACCAAAAATTATTAATATTGTACAATGCCTTCTAATGGTAATTAAAGAAAAAATCCCAACGTCAGAACGTTAAATCTAAAAACAAGTATGAGAAATGGACCAGAACTTAGAAAAATACAACCTTCATAGGCTGAATCAAGAAGAACTGGAAAATCTAAGTAGACCAATCAGCAGTATGGAAATTGAAACAATCACCAAAAACCCACCAAAAAGTAATTCAATCAAACATTCAAAGAAAGTTTAATACTTATTCTCCTCAAACTCTTCCAAAAAATTGAATGGGGAGGCAAAACTTCCCAACCCATTTTATGAGGCCAATATTACTCTGATACTAACACCTGTATTGGACCAATATCTCTCATGAACACAGATGCAAAAATCCTAAAGAAGATACCAGTGAACCAAATACAGCAACATATTAAAAAGATTATACACCATGATCAAGTGGGCTTCATTCCAGGGGTACAGGGATGGTTCGACATATGCAAATCGAGTAATGTGATACACCACATGAACAAATTAAGAAATAAGAATCATAAGAAATAAGAATCAATAGATGCAGAAAAAGCCTTCGACAAGGTACAGCATCCATTTCTGCTCAAAACACTCAACAAAATCAGTATGGAAGGAAAGTACCTTAACATAATAAAGGCCATCTATGACAAGCCCTCAGCCAACATTATACTTAATAGTGAAAAACTAAAAACCTTTCCTCTAAGATCAGGAACAAGGCAAAGCTGTCCACTATCGCCACTCTTATTCAATATAACATTGGAGGTGCTAGCGAGTGCAATCAGGCTAGAGAAAAATATAAAAGGTATCCAAATAGGAAATGAAGAAGTCAGACTGTCACTATTTGCAAATGACATGTTTCTCCTATATAGAAAACCCTAAAGATTCCACAAGAACACTACTAGAAACAATAAGCAAACATGGTCAAGTCTCTGGATACAAAATCAACATTCAAAAATCCATAGAGTTCCTATACTCTAATAATGAAGCATCAGAAAAAGAAGTGGAAAAAATAATTCCTTTTGCAATTGTAACAAAAAAAATAAAATACCTAGGAATAAATCTAACAAAACATGTGAAAGACTTATATAATGAAAACTATAAGACCCTATTAACAGAAATCAAAGAAGATACAAAGAAATGGAAAGATACTCTGTGTTCTTGGATTGGAAGAATCAACATATTTAAAATGACCATATTACCTAAAGCATTATACAGATTTAATGCAATCCCCATCATAATCCCATCGGCAGGCATTTTTAATGAAATAGAACAAAAAATTATCAGGTTTGTATGGAAGCACAAAGACCCCAAATTGCCAAAGCCATTCTGAGAAAAAAGAATGAGGCTGAAGGCATCACTCTGCCTGATTTCAAATTATACTACAAAGTGACAGTAATCAAAATGGTATGGTATTGGCAGAAAAACAGACACATGGACCAGAATCAGTAGTCCAGAAATAAACCCATAATTATATGGGCAGATAATTTTCAATAAAAACGCCACAAATATATAGTGGAAAAAGAAAAGCCTCTTCAATGAATAGTGCTGGGAAACGGAAAAGCTAACTGCAAAAGAATGAGACTAGACTGTTGTCTATCACCACACACCAAGATAACTCAAAATGGATTAAGGACCTGAATATAAGACCTGAAACAATAAAATGCATAGAAGAAAACATAAGAACTAAACTCAAGGACTTTGGACTTAAAGAGGATTTTATGAATTTGACTTCAAAAGCGAGGGAAGTAAAAGCAAAAACAAATGAATAGAACTACATCAAACTAAAAAGCTTCTGCTCAGCAAAGAAACCATCAACAAGGCAAAGAGAATGGAAAATACATTTGCAAGCAACACCTCCGATAAGGGCCTAATATCCAAAATATACAAAGAACTCATATGACCCAATAACAACAAAAAACACAAACAATCCAATCAAAAAATGAGCAGAGGATCTGAACAGATATTTCTCCCTAGAGGACATACAGATGGCCAAAAAATATATGAAAAGATGCTCAACATCACTAGCTATTAGGGAAATACAAATCAAACCCACAATGAGATACCATCTCACACCTGTTAGAATGGCTATACTCAACAGGATCAGTAATAACAAATGTTGGAGAGGATGTGGAGAAAAAGAACCCTCATACACTGCTGGTGGGACTGCAAATTGGTACAGCCACTATGGAAAACAGTATAGAGGTTCCTCAAAAAACTAAGAATTGATCTACCATATGATCCATCAATCTCTCTACTGGCTATTTACCCCAAAGACTTAAAAACTCACATCTGTAAAAATATTTGCACACCGATGTTTGTAGCAGCATTATTCAGTGGCCAGGACATGGAAGCAACCAAAGTGTCCTACGATAGATGACTGGCTGAAGAAGGTTTGGTACATATATACAACGGAATATTACTCAGTCATAAGAAGAGATGAAATACTGCCATCTGTGACAACATGGATGGACCTCGAAATAATCATGTTAAGCGAAATAAGCCAGACAGAAAACGTTGAAAATCACTTGATATCACTTATATGCAGGATATAAATCTAAAAGCAACAAATGAACAGGACAAACAAACAGAGACTCATGGACATGGACTATAGACTAGTGGTTACCAGAGGGTAGGGGTTGAGAGAGGAGGGGAGAGGTAAATGGGGTAAAGAGGTCAAATATAAGAGGGTAAGGGGGAGAATGAAGTGGGTAAAGGCGATCAAATATATAGTAGCTGAAGGAAACTGGACGTTGGGTGGTAAACACAATAGAATATACAGATGTCAAATTATAATGTACACCTGAAAATTATATAATTGTATTAACCAATGTTACCCCAATAAACTTAATAAAAAAGAAATGTTTTCAGAAAAAAATAAAAACAAGTATGAGTCCTAAAATTAATGAAGTACAATATTCCCCAAGAAAATAGATGATTATGTAGAAGAATCAGTTCAATTCCATCTTGATCTATTGTTTGTCCTTTTTATTGTACCTGTATGGAAAAAATATTAAGAATTTTAATAGTAAATCAGACACTTTGGGATCTATTAGTCACAGAAGTAGTGGAGCAAAATAGTTGAGAAAGATTGTGTAGAAGAAGAAAGAGAGGATTTTAACTCCTGTCATACATTTGATCCTATGCCATTGGGCCACTAATGTTCTTAGTTTCAGGATATAGATAGAATTTCTTTTCTAAGTGATAATAAATATTCAGGAGAGAGACAATAAAAACAAAATAACAGCAACAACTGCCTAACACTGCACAGGGCAAAATCAGACCCCTCTCCATACTGGATCATATTATTGTTCAAGATATTTGCTGCCTCTCTCCATAGGAGGATTATACATCCTTTCTCTGTTTGACTCAGGAGTGACCCTGTGACTTGAAATGCGTAAGAATGTCGTGTGTTACTTTGTGCATAGTTTTCTGAGATGTGCTTATAGGCATCCATGTCTTTCTCTTCCTTTGCCTTGCAACCCAAAGAAGGACTGTTTTGTAAGTCTGGGTCCTGAAATAAAGGCAAAGGAGAGCAGAGTTGCAGCAAAAAAAAAAAAAAGAAAAAGAAAAAGAAAAAAAAAGTAACACGAATGAGAAATAGAATTTACTTCTTTTGAAAATCTATGAAATATCAAAGTTACTTGTCTATTCAGCATAACAATATTGGGCTGACTAATACTTTGACTAAGAAAAATTTGATATCAGAGAAATAATTAAGGCACACGGACACACAACACTTGACAATGGCTAATACCATCCCAAAGAAATTTTCTACAGATCAGAATTGCTAAAAGAGCTAATACTTTTGACAAAAGAATATCTGCAAACTATGCCTTTTTCCTTCCCATTCAGTACTGCTGAGTTATTAGAGACAGCCATAAATAATGCTGATTCACTATCTGTCTAAGGTTGTTTAGCATATGGATAATCATCATTTAAAAAAGTTTAATGGAAAAAACATTAATGTTGAGGTGGTAAAATAATAAAAACTAACATTTATTTAGCCCTTATTATATGCTGTACACCGTCCTTGGCTCTTTATACGCATAAACTCACTTACCCTTGTGGTAATCCTCTGAGTTAGGTATTTTATTAATGAGAAAATGGAAGTCCCAAGGGATTAAATAATGACATCAGTGTCACACATTTAGTAATGCCAGAACCAGAGTTAAAATATCTTTGTACCCTCACTTCTGACCGGCATACTTAGTCCCAATAAGGCAGTTTAATTGCAAGTAACGTGTAACATGGGAACATACAAACTGTAACATGGAGTTTGCTGTTGTGACCACATCAGTTATGGTAGAAATGTCACTGCTAGGAACTGCAAAAGATTCTAAAAGTTGGTAGTTTATAGGAATCAGTATTATTTGAGAGACAGTTACTCTTTTTCCCCCTTTCTATACTCAGTATTTGAAATATACTTTTAAAGGCCTCGATGTCACTTTTTCATGCTCTAGCTTCTGGATGTTGTTCCATGATAAAGATTTCACAACTTGAATGGAGATGTTGTTCCATTATAAAGATCCAAATACCTCTGAAATTGGGTACAACATCACTACCTACTTGAACAGCATATGCTTTCATTCAAAGATCAACAGTAGAATAAATGACAGACACTGAATCCATTTTAGGTCCTTAGTATGGTTGGTTTGGCATTCATATTTGAAATTAGTGCTTACTTTGTCTTTTAAAAGCTATTGTAATTTATATGTCCTGTCCGTTCTGCTCTATCAAGTCTCTGGCTCTGGATTTATGCCATCCTGCTGAGGAGCTCTCCCAGTTCAAGTCTCAATTTCAATCACTTTGAGGATGACTTCTTTTCTTATTCCTTTGGGTATGCAATTACTCCTCAGTTTTGCAAGAGTCTAGGCTGCTTTAAAAGTAGCAAGACTTTTCAGATTGAGGACTAAACCTTCTTTGTGTAGTATGTCGATCTCATTTGCTCCTGAATTAGCTGAACTTTGTTGATTGGCAGTCATTCTTCTCCATGCTTTTGAAACTAACTTTCTTCCTTTCCTCCTCCTCCTTCCCTGTCTCTCCCAACCTCTTTCAGATTTTTTTTTTTTTAATGTGGAGCCAGTGGTATGCTAGTAAATATTTAACAACTAGCTTTCTGAAAAGAAAAAAGAAAAAAAGAAACAAAGAAATAATGGCTCTGATTTGCACTGTTTGCTTTGCCAGTTTCTGTGGTGTAAATACTCCCATCATGGCCAATTTTAAATTATCAACATAATGTAATTGATCATGGAGTTGGAAAGAAATGTTCCCTATTGGCTCTCCTGAGGTGGTAGGAGCTAGCAGCAGTACATCACTGTGTGCAATCCTTCATTTTTTGATGGTATTTTTGCTGGCATAATTTCCTACATATATTCAAAGAAATAAACTAAAACTATACATTTTAAAATATTAATAAACACTTAAAGCCTTCTCCTTCTCAATCTGTGAAGTGATCAAAAGATTATGTTTAATTTACAATTTTAAATTAAAAAATTTAAATAGGCAAAAAATTCATAAGATTCAGAAGTAAAAATATTATAAACAAGTGTGCAGTGAGTAAAATATTTCAATGTAAGTTTTAGATCATGAAAAAGAACCATATATATTATATTTAAGATAAACTATCCCAAAGTTACCCAATGAATATGGTAAAAATTTAAGCTATATTTTTATTTATTTATTTGTTTATTTATTTATTTTTTAATGCTATATTTTTAAATGAAGTGGGAATGATAGACTGATGCCTTCTAATTTAACACGAGCTCTCAAGAATTCCTGGTCATCCTGTAATCTATCTCTTATGACCTAATTCATTTACTGTAAAAGTTTTTCCAAACTTTTCTATTTTCCTCAAACTTTCCAGTCTTGCTATTTTAATCTTCCATTTCCCATAATTCTTTGAGGAAAATTACTTCTAGTAAATCCAAGATCACATGCATCTTATTCCAAAATCAAATAGATTGATGAATTTTATGTTAAACTCTCTCAGAATAACTTTCAATCTTTCTCTCATGAACATGGCCTTACTGGACCATCTCCTGCCCTTTCCTGCCCCATATTTAATTTACATTCTTTTTTCCTTCTGAATTTTCTCCACTCTCCATTTCTCTAATGCTTTTTGGTTGAAATCTTGCTGAAAGCTTAGAAGGCTATTTCTACTCCAATCTTGTTACCAGAAAATTTTATTTTTTAAATCATAGTTTTTCATATTTTTGCATAATTGTATAAATATATATTATTTAATATTAGTAAGAGTTTGTAAACATTAATTGTATTGTTCTCAGCATGCAAGAATCCCCTAGGAAGAACTTGACTTTCAGAATTCTTTATCTTATAAGATTAGTTCTGATTGCCTTTAAGTGCCATTTCCATGTTAAAATTCACTTACAGATAAAACACTTAAATTATTCATTAAGAGTAATTTTCTCAGAAGATACAAAGTTGCTAAATTAAAAGCAAGTTTCACAACTGAAATGTTATCCTAGCATTAACTCTAGCATAAATAATTTAACTTAGACTTAATGCCCGTTTTCTAAGATATCATTGATTAGTATATCAATGGAAATTACATTAGGGCATTATAAAGTTGTTAATAAATTCACTTTTCCCTATTTTTCCTCTCAGGAAGGAATAGAGATATGTTAAAGTTCAGGCTTTTCCCTTCATTTTGCCAAATTCCATCAATTATTACAAAGTGCCACTTTAAAGATATTCCTGATGTGGTAGATTTACTTTAATGGATTTCTGAAGAGTGAGATCAGTGGAAGATTTGGCTGCGTTCATTGTTTTCTTCTTTAGCTAAAAGTCATATTTAGTTTTTACAGAATTGCCTATGAGCAATGTCATTACGACAGCCCTAAGTGGAAGTGACCAACTTTAATGAGTTTAATGAAATTAATATGATAGTTATAGAAATCTCTTTATGATTTTTTTTTGGCTTTTGGATTTTAAGAACATCACAGTATTATAGTTGAAAGAAACTATAGGCACTCTAGTTCAAGATTTTTAGCACTTCTGATTTTGTGTTTAAACTTGTCCACTAATGAAAGATTGTTTACTTCCTGAGATGGTCCCTTTCTTTGAAATGTTTAGATGGTCCCTTTCTTTGAAATGAATGTGTTATATACTTGAAACAATGCAGTATAAACCCTTGTATTCATCCTTAAATTTATTTAAATTCTGATTCTAACATTTCTTCCAAATTTGTCAGCTTCAAATTTGATATATATGTTTTATATATATTTACTAACACTGTTGAAAAATTAGTTTTATAGGTTTGAATTTATTTATATTGGCTTTTATTGGTCATTGTTTTTACACTTTACATTCTTCATTTGAGGTTTATCTTCCTGCTGTATAGAAGCAGGAGATTGGAGTGGTTAAGAGCACAGGCTTTGTGTGATGTTTGGCAAGCTACATAACCTCTCTGTGACTTTGTTTATTCATGAAACATAACCGACAAATGGGAATAATGATTGTATCTGATTCAGAGAATTCTTATGAAGATCAAGTGAGGTAATACATGTAAATGGCATAATAATTGTGGCATTCAATAGTAGGCACTCAAAATTTTCTTATTAATTTTTCTTAATGCTAGAAAATGTGAAATGAACAGTACTGCTTTCCTTCTGTTATCTCTTAGATTATTTTCCCCAACTAGAAAGTCTGTTTTATGCTTTTTAATTTTTTTAATGTAGATTTTAAAAACTTAACAATGTACATGTATTATGGAACATGAGTAGTGTTCAAGGTAGTGCAAGATGTTTTGCTGCTAGTTAATTTATTCCCAATTTATAGAAAACATATCCTAATTTATTGAATTCTTTTAATTTAAAATTTTCTTTCAATTTAAATATTCTCAGCACCTTAAATGTTTTCTGGGACTTTATTCTAAAGAAATAAGAATAAAGAAGAAAAAAATGTGAGTACGAAAATATTTATGGTAACATTATTACTAATAAAATAACCTGAATGTCCAGGAATAGGAAAATATTTAAGTGATATGCTGTATACACTTGTTACATGTATTTGTGGTAATATAATGAGTTACAATATAATAATATTTCTAGCTAGCAAAATTTTTCTATGTATGTATAATACAATTAAAATGTATTCATATTTCTTTTATTCTTCAAAAGGCATTCTATTCCATTGAGTCCCATGGCTTCCAGGTGCTCTGCATAATAAAGAGATTTGAGACCAACAGTTGGCTTGTTTCATAAGGACTGCAGCAATTTAGAGCTTCTTTAGTTAACCAGGTCATGTGGAATATCAAGGACCTTTTATCTTCCCTCACTGAAAAGAATTGAATTTCACTCCTATTATTAAAGACTATCTGGTATATCAATATCATAATCACTTACATCTTATTGAGCACCTATTACATCCTAGATACACTAGTTTACAAAAGCTATAACTAATTTAATCTTTATAATGACACTACAAGGAGAGTACTATTATTCCCATTTTACAGCTGAGAAAATGGAGGCACAGAGAAGTTAATAAACTGCTCAAGCATGGATGTGGTCGAGTTGGCTGAGAATCCCACCCTGGTACTCTATTGTACTGACTTTCCTATAATATCATGTTGCCTAAAATTAGAATAAATTTCAACTCTTTTTTTGTTTGTTTTCTTTATCCTTTACATTATGAAAACATCTGTGTTAGGAAAAAATTATTCTTTTTTTCTGGCTTTATCGAAATATAATAGGCAATTAGTTGCTCATATTTACATTGTACAATTCAATGAGTTTTTTTCTAATTATAGTTGGCATTCAATAATATGCCAGTTTCAGTTGTACAGCATATTGATTACAGACCCATATAACTTACAAAGCAATCACCCCACTAAATTTAGTACCTCTCTTTCCCCTTACATGCTTATTACAAAATTATTAACCATCTTCCGCATGCTACACTATATATCTCCATGTCTATTCTGCAACTATCCATTTGTACTTCCTAATCCCTTTGTCTTTTATTACCATCCCCCAACCCCCTCCCATCTAGTAGCCCTCAAAATATTCTCTGTATCTATGAGTTTATTTCTGCTTTTGTTGTTGTTGTTTATTTTGTTCTTTAGATTCCACGAGTACGTGAAATCATGCAATATTTGTCTTCAACTGACCCATTTCATTCAGCGCAATGCCCTCTAGGTCCATCATGGCAATATCTTTTTTCATTTCCTTCCTTTTAGTCTCTCTGTGTTTTTTAATCTGAACTGAGTCTCTCGTAGGTAGCACATGTCTTTTTATTGAGAGCTCTCTGTAAAGACACATGTTTCTGAGATTTTCCAGGAAATAACAACAAAAAGATTTGCAAAAAGTTAATAAACTTAGCAATCTTTGGTATATGCTGTATTTTCTTTCTGTGTAGTATGTGAATCTGTATCAATCTACTATTGTAAATGATAGATTTAACCCTAATACCTAATGTTTTAAACTCTGCCCTTTCTTCATTGTAAGGTAGTTCATTAAAATGTTTTATTCAGGACCACTTTGCAATGGGCACTATGATAGATTTGTGTCTACTGTGATCAATGGCAAATACCTCTAACCTCAAGAAACTTATAGTCATACATATAGATAGACATTTGATCAACAACATTCATCCATCAATACAGTAGGATCCTGTTATGGTGTTATGTGTTGAATTGTACAATGACAAATAAGACACAGTCTATGGGCTCAAGGAGATGTAAATACTTGGAAAGCAATATGACAATTACTGATGGGTTGCATGTAAAGTGTCTGGTAGGATTGGGAATGGATAGGGAAGGCTTCAGAGACAAGATAATATGAAAATTCATTCTTAAAGAATGAATACAAGCCTTCCGTGTAGGCCAATTGTAAATATCATATGAGAAAGATAAATTAGCAGGAACAGAGGCATAGTTGTAGAAGACAACTTGGAGATGTACAGGAATGTAAGTGGTTAAATGTGGCTAGACTATAACAATATTTTGAAGGAGTAATAGACAACAAGACTGAATTAATAGGGAAGGCTTATACCATGTTTAACCCTCATTTATTTTCTCATAATAATTTATTGCATACTAACTATATGCCATATATATACATGTAGGTGCATATATATATGTGTATATATATATACACTTATATCTTGGTCATATATACAGAATGCCTTGTTCATGCTATGGGGATGGTTTGACCTGCAATTTTTTTTTTTTTTAATTTATGCTCTTGAAGAAAATTCTGCTTACATAGAGGGGCATATAATTTTATTTTAGTCTTTCAGAGATTTGAGTGATTTGAGAAAAGCACAAACCATTTAGAGATTGTTATGCTATATTTGCAAGGAAAAATAATAAAAGACTATCCAGAATGTTAGAGATTTATATTTCTTTCAAAAGAAGAATGCAATTCTACATCCTGAGAACATTCTGATCAGCTAGAGATTTTATTGCAGCTTTTGACACTCACAATAATAAAATATTTTGTTCAGGTACCATTTGTTTTTTGGGTTTTCTTTCCAACTATATTTGATCTTGCATTTTAGATTATTAAAATCACTTGCATCAGTTATGATCTTGAGCCATGATTCTTTTAATAGCTGACATTTTTTATTTATTTGTAATCTCATTTGCTATTTTACTTGCATTTCGATTTTCTTATTATCTAACTGCTTATTTTTTCTTTGCAAATCTAGAGCCTGCTATCTACTATGAGCTAGCTTTCATTTTTTTATGTCAGTAAGACAGAGAAACTACTAAAAATAAAAAATATTCAAAGGTGACTTGAGTTCAGTTCAGTATTGTTGCGTTACTACCTTTTCAACTCCAGAAAGCTTGAGTTAAAAGGTGCCTTTGAAAACAAGGGAGGATGGTTTTGCTGATATTTTATTCTTAAGGGAGACTTCTCCATAGTACAGTCACTTAGAATGGGGTTTGAACAGTGCATATGATAAACTATTTTGTCCTTTTTGGAACTTCTTTCTGCATATGAAGTATTTTGAGAATGTCAGGAGGCATTTAATAAGTACTGGGTGATTAAATAACTGACATACACAAATATTTTCCCATTATTTACCTACGAAGTTTCCGGGTAATATATCAAACTCTCCACAAATTCAAGAAGCCTACTCTACATCAGACTTGTCTTTTACCTAAAGCATAAACAGATCCTTCCAATTGCTTCTAATTCACTGTGGAACTTTTACAGGGATATAATCTGGGGAGTTTTCTTCTATTCGTGTTTTTAATGCTTTCCTCTAGGGTGGTGGATTGAAAGTAATATCAAGAAAAACAAGACATGATGAGGCAACTTCAAATTGACTAGAAGTTACAAAACAAGTAATGATAGAATTCAATAATACTGATTAAGTCCTCAAATACAGGTTGTGGTTCAAGCGAGTAAAAGACCACATTAAAAAAAAGGATCAAGAAATATGGGATTTTCAGGTATTAATTGTGTGGATGATATCTGCCTATGCAGAGGAACTGAAAATAATAAAATCGAGAAAGTACAGGGACTCCTCGGAAGGACAGAGAATTAATTTGGCTGGAACATTTAATTAACTGAGAGTAATTGTAGAAGATAAGACTGGAAGAATAATTCGGGGTCATATTGTGGGGAATTTAGAAAGCCAGGCTTAGAGGTTAAGATTTAATAAGCTAGAACAAGTAAAGGAATTTGAACAGAGAAGTAACATGGACAAACAGATGGGTTAAGAAAATTTGGCAGCGATGTATCAGCAAACTGGGGTAGGAGAGACTCTTGAATCGGAGGGCCAGCTAGCTGTTTATGTAAGTAGGAATCTAATGAGGCCCTGGGTCAGAATAGTGAAAGTGCATTCTGAAAACGGTGGTTGGTAGAACTGTCTACAGGACTGGCTGTATTTGGTTCGAGTGGCCTAGAAAGAGGAAAAGCCAAGAATGAATTTAAGATTTTCTTTGTGACCAAGAGAACAGTGAAGCTGTTAAAAGAAATGAAGAGTCAGGGAGAGGAGTAGGTTTTGACAAGATAGAATGATAATTTCAGTTTTGTTGACATGAAAGTGGAGAATTCCAGCTGGTTTGGATATAAATTTTGAAGCTGTATGCATAGACAGTTGAAAGCATAGGAAATTATAAGGTCCTTCAGAGATACAAAGTAACAAAAAACAAAAAAGATTTTAAAGAAGAAATAGGCATATATTTTTGGAACTGAAATACATTGGTAAGAACTACCATAAAGGTAGAAGAGGGTGTCATAGATATCTATCAGGATCTAGTAGAGTCAGGGAAAACTTCCCAAAGGAAGGGAAGGCTGGATCGATATCTGAAGCGTGAGTAAGGATTTTCCAGGAAGCGACGGGTGCGGGATAGAATGCGCTGTGTACTCAGTGAAGTGGGTTCCTCAGCCAGTTCCAGGACGCTCAGTCTCCTGTGAAGTTCCTCACCTGGAATTTGATAACAAGGCTTATATATTCATTTAGCCATAAATCTCTTCAACTTTAGTTTACTTCCCTGCCCCTCCCCCCACCCGGAGTAGCTCCCTGACTTACAAAATAACTGCTCTAGAATGCCTTGTACAACTCTGATTTTGGTAGATTTAAAGCCTTGTCTTGCTAAGTCCTTTAAATTTATCTGGATTTTCTGGGTAATGAGAAAACAGAGGTTTAGCTAATAATTTCCACTATATTGGCAATAGCAAAAAATTAAACTTGTCTTTGACAGCCTTAAATCCTGCCTTTCAAAATCTTTTCTTGAAATATATGCTCTATCTAAAAATTTCCCCCATGTCCATCCATTTTTTTCCTGTTGAATATTTGCCGTGTTCTTTGACAATTTTCTTCTGTAATTTTTCCTAACATATTAAGGTTCATATCTGCTATTATTTTTATTAGCTTTTGTAGATTCGAAGGAGGCTTTTATACTTTGAAAATTAGCAAGATTTAAAATTATTTTATGATTCTATGAATAGTTAAAAATACTACTTAGGATTGTTATAAGAGTAATAGTCATACCAATACCGGTAATACCAAGTAGTAGTACTATAAATACTAGTACAATAATTGATACTAATAAATATTTGTTGAATGTAACCATATTCTAGGGCTGCCTTGTTTAATACAATAGTCACTAGTCACATGTGTCTGAGTACTTGCAATAGGACAAAACTAAATTGAAATGTACTCTAACTGTAAAATATTCATCAGATATAATAGATGTAGAAAAAATTTAAAATACTTCATTAATAATTTTTTATATTGATTGCTTACTAAAATGATAATATTTTGGATATATAGGGTCAAAGAAAATATACAATTAAAATTAATTTCCCTTGATTTTTAAAAAATGTGTTTATTAGAATATTTATAATTACATGGCTTGCATTTGTAGCTTACATTATATTTCTATAGGACAGCACTGTTCTATGGCATGTATAAAAGCTTTACACAAATTGTCCTTCTTTAAACTCCGCAAACTACTCTTGTGTGGTTGTTGCTATTATTATTCCCATGTTATAGATGACGAAATAAATCTCATTACAGCTAATCAGTGGTGGAGAAGAGATCTGTTCACTCTCTGGCTTAAACAGAAGATTGTCATACAGAAGACTGAAATTGTTGCTAGGCTAAGAAACACACATTGAGAATTTGCTTCCCCTTTGCTTTGATAGTAACTTTCCCATTTCATTTATGACACCTGAAGTTGGCTTCGTTATCACCGTCAATTTTAAACGTACAGAACCTTTCACATAGGTGTGCACTATCCAAGTGTATAATGCATACCAAAGGGTATAATGTATACCACAATGTGTAATTATATCAAACTAGGGTCAAATAAAAGGCTAAGTAACTTACTGGGTCTGGAAGTTGTTGCAGAGGTTAAATGGCAGGGCCTCCTTTAAATTTTGCCCCAGCTGTATGCTTCCTTGTTAGAATCTAGCTCTTGTGCATAGGCTATAGTATTGCTAATATCTTTGGGATCCATTGGGATAAAACTTGATATCAGTTGGGTTTTCAGCCTCTTCCAGTTTCTAACTGAAGCTTGGTGTTCTCATTGCTCAACAGACCCCTAGATGGTGCTTCTTTTTAATGAATTATAGAAAACTCCTTTGGGTCTAAATTTGGTAGTGATTCTGCCCCTGCATAGAGATGAATCTCAGAGAAATCATGCTTCAATTTTTTATAAAGCCATTTCTTTAATTTCTTCTTTAGTCAAATGTTATTATGCCCATAGGTTTGTCATAAGATGAAAGAATTTGGAGAATACTCTGAAGAATCTTGATTCCTTTTTGTTCTCTCACCCTCAGGCTCCTAATATAGATGCTAATGTACCCAGAGGCTGGGACACTGTCTTCTTTTCACTTATCCCACATTTACTGCTTCGAATTTCAAGAGTGCCTGATAATTGGTGAAATCAATCTACTCATGTATAATTAATATAAATATATGCAGTTGTACATTGTGTACTGACTCTGTACTAGTCCCTGGTGGTCAGAATGAACAATTTTTTTTTTTAATAACATATTTCAGACTCAATAAGAGGTGTTTTGCAACTTCTCTTGTGGAGGATTCTTCTATTGGTGTCAGTTTCTATCCAAAGGCTCTTCTGTTTTAAATGTTAATGTTATAACACAAAAGAGAAAATGACGATGCTTTGTGGAAGTTTTATTTCAAGGGTCTTAGGAAGTAGTAAAAAATATTTTCCATTTTTTTTAGAATACTTGTATGTCCTCATTTAATCATACATTAGTATAATTAACCTTCTTAATAATTCTTAAGCTTTAGCAACTCTTCGTGACATCTTTTAGATTTTTTTGTGTAATAAGTACATAAGTTGGAGCACTTACTCTATGCCAGGTACTATTCTAAGTGCGTTATAAAATATTAATTCATTAGTACTATGACTTTAAAGTCATAGCTTAATAGTAGATTTAATAGTAGTTCGTTATTAGTTCAGATTGGGTCTTTTGACAAACATATAAACAAGGAAGAATGATATATATCTCTGTATATATATCTTATATATCTCTGTAGGCCTTAGGTTAGCTACAGTGATTGCCACCATGTGGGGATGTGCTTGCCGGGGTCTAGACAACCCATTTCCAAAGAAAACAACACACAACATTTCATTCTCTATTTCTCAAATTCTAGTAATTCACTCATTTTTTTGGTTGTTGTTTATTTTAACTGAGAGGAAAAAAACCTAGGCCATTGATTGCTAGTTCACAGTCTCTTAACTAGAGAATAGAAATTGCTAATCTTGCTCCTAGAATTAGTGTTTGTCTATTTATTTATTTATTTATTCATTCATTCACTCATTCATTCATTTATGTATGTAATTTTAGGACTAGTCCACCAGCCTGAGAGTCTTCAAAGATATTTCTGAATTCTTATTAAATGAAAAAGCCTGGAAGCCAAAATTGGGAAATACGTAAAGCTTAAAAGCAGAAAACTGTCAAAATTAAACTAATGGTCATTTTTGAAAAAAAAATACTCCACTGTGAAACATATCAAATTAGCATTGCATATTGATTCATTCACTGAGACTCTGATATTTAGAAGCAGACCACCTTGATTGGAACCTTGTGATGGAAATCAAGAGCAGTGATGACTTTTTCTCATCTGCAAATCATGGTAATGTGAACTGTATTCAGTTCACAAGCATTGACTTTAAAATGAGAACCTTTAATATATACTTTACTGAAATATTGATAATCAGAAAAATGACCTGAATTATGTCAAAAGGATAGATATAGTAAAAATTACAAAAAAAGGTTATTAAAAAGAGTAAATAGCAAATATCTATCAAGGGAAACATTAAAGTGTAGGGCTTAAATGTTTTCTTTAATTTACACATTGTTTTATTTACTTATTTTTCTGAGGTACAAGATCTCTAAAAAGGAAAGCAGGCTTTTAGTACTTTTGGAAGCATTTATATAGATTTTTAATTAAGTCAGTGTGTGCTCCTTTCTTGTTTAGTCTATGATACACAATTTTCTAGACATATATACTGTACCAAATTCTTTCATCTTTTTAATGTTGTTAAGCTAAAACTGAGAACGTTTAGATCTTTTGTATTTGTCTAATTGCAGTAAACATGCCATCACTCTGGTTAATATTTTACAGTAAAGTATTAGCATGAAAATATCAAAGGTATTTAAGAAATCAATTTTTTTATCAAAAAAGAAGAAATATTTGCATTTAAAAAGTCCTCCTAAATGTCAGTGCACTTGAAGTGTTTTCAGCAACTCTGTTAATGCTGATAAGGAAGTCCTCAGCCTCTATTAATACACATTATTTAAAGTCAAAATAAATAGGACATACATGAGAGTGAATTTCAATCCATAGTTTCATCAAAGTGATGGACACTGTATTAATGGTTTTATTTGTAATTTTTCTGCAGAAAGGCACTAGATGATCCTATATGCACATGATAATAATGAGATTCATTTTATACATCTTCCTCTGAGAAGAGGAAGTCATTAAATTGAAAAATATTTTAAAAAGGACTCAAATCACCTAAAGGCAAATTTTTAGTCAATGATGATAAATTTCGTGACTACCTGCTAGATGCCGATAGTCATGTTTATAGTTCACATAAAATAATGATTACTTTCTATAATTCTAGGTAATTCTTTCCATGAGCAAATTAAAAATTAAATTATTAATGTTGTAAAGTTTGTCTTTAATATTTTTCTATCTTAGGCAGTAAAAATAAATTTGAACATCACAATTTAAAGTTCTAAACTAAGTACATGAAGCCGAATGTAATGGAAATAATAAAAGCTAGAAATTTAGAGTAACTTGAGGGCGTGTGGCCTGTTAAAAAACTAATGTTAGATTTGTTAAGATTAATGACAGAGATGAATCAGAATCTCTGTGCAACAGAAATCTGTATCATCTTGTGTATAGTATTAAAACATTGTTTTCTCTGTTTCATTGGCACTCTTAACTAGAAGATAGTAAGTGGTTTATTTTTGGGGTAAGGGGTTGCCTTAAATTACCAAAAGTCACTCTGGTTTATGTATTTATGTAGTACTTTAAAGGCATAAAGCTCTTTCATATTCTTAACATTTGGTTCTCATATCACCGATATGAAATATGTAGGGCGTATATTTGTATTCTCATTTACAAATGAAGAATTTCACTTGCAATGAATACATACAGCTTGTAAGTAGTGGAGACAAGGCTTGAACGTACACCTTTAGATTTCAAGTTAAATTGTCCTTCAGGGACTTTAAAGCCATAGCCTGATAGTCGATTTAAGAGTAGTTCATTATTAGCTCAGATTGGGTCTTTTGACAAACATACAAAAAAGGAAGAATGATATATATCTCTGTATATATATATCTTATATATATATCTGTAGGCCTTAGGTTTCTTTTGGGTAAAAGCAAGACAATAGGACTTTTGATTTTTTAAGATTTTTTTAGTGATCTAATGTAAAGTGTACTTGAATAAAATTCGAAACCTAAAAGCAACAAATGAACAGGACAAACAAACAGAGACTCATGGACATGGACTATAGACTAGTGGTTACCAGGTAGCGGGTAAGGGAGAGGGGGGAAGTAGACTGGGTGAAGGGGGTCAAATATGTGGTGACAGAAAGAAATCTAACTATGGGTGGTGAACACACAGTGTAAATATATATATGCCTTACTGTTAAAGTGTACTGCTGAAACTTATTGGATTTCGTTAACCAATGTCACCATAAAAAATTAATTAATTAAAAAAATTCTGTCTACACTTGGGAGAACACGTATGGGCAACCTAAGTATCATATATGATTAATATGCAAAGAAACATAATATGCAAAGAAACAGCAGCTTACAAATCAGTAAGAAAAAATATGCACAATAAAAGTATGCAAAGTATACAAAAAGAAAATTCATAGAAAATTATAAATATGATCAAAATATATGAAAAGACATACAACCTCTTTGACAATTAATAATGAGACTGTTTTCCAATAGATTAGCAAATTGTTAATATTAAATGTTGACAAAGATATGGAGGAAAGAGGTTCTCTTTATAGTTAGTAGAAACATAAAGTGGTGAGTTAATTTAGAGGGTGGTTTGGCAGCATTTATTAAAAGAAATCAAAATGTCCTATCTTTCAAGTTTTTCATTCCTAAGTATTATTCCTATTCACAAAATATTTGTATTTGCACATGAATGGACAGGTTCAAGGGTGTTTATTACAGCATTGTTAGAAATACTAAAAAGCGAAATGTCTGTCAATTTAAGGATATTTAAATTATGCTTCATATATTCCATGGAATATTAAACAAAAGATAAAAAAAATGAGGTATCTGTGGGTGCTCATGAAAAATACTCTAAAGTTTATTAAATGAAAAAGACAAAATATGCAGTATGATTATGTTTATATAACTTTACCTCCCCAAAATAAAACCCCCAAATATATTTTATACATACATGAAATCATAGAAAGAAGTGACAAATACCTACCAAACCATTAATATCAGTTTCCTTTGAAGAAGGAAATAAACTTGGGGGTTGAGATAATAGTATAACAGGAAGTTCACTTTTGCTACGTATACTTCTTTATTAAAAAATTATAACCAGCAATGTATTTGTATTTATAATTTATAACAGATGGGCTAAGACTTCAGATTTGGGATTGTTTTTCTCCATTCATTATATGAAGAGAAATGTGATGTCCGTTTGTCCCATTAATAGTGATTTTAATTTGATCACATGGTTAAGATGGTCTATGGTATTCCTGTCAAAAATATATAACCTGAGTATAATTATAAGGAAACACCAGGCATACTTAACAGTTGGATCCTGGCAATCAGAGCCTCCTCAGCCTCTCTCCTGACCTTAGAATGTATGCTCTGCCCACCATTCCCACAGCGGGAGCTGTTTTAAGGACTTAGTCTTTAGTGAATAAGGTGTTGTTAAGAGCACTGGATTGTATATGTGACTGAACCCAATTAAGGCCTCCATATAAACTTTTAAGGTTCCAATGGGTGGGGCAGAGGTCCACTTATCTTGGAGTCATCCAAAGCAAGCTTTGTATGTAAGTTCCGTTGCTTATTTAAACCTGCGATCTACCAATCTGGAGTGGTCTGTCTCTTCCTGGTCCTCTGTGCACAAAGGCCAGTTTGTGAACCAACACCAATTTGAGAGACTTTTTAAAAATATCAATGTGAAGAAATGCAAAATAAGATTGTGAAACTGTTCCAGATGAAAAGAGACTAATGAGACATGACAAAGAAATATGATCCAGAATTTTCTTTTGCAATAAAGAACAATATTGAACAACTGGAGATATCTCAATAAGGTCTGTTGATTAAAACATACAAATTAATAATTAATACTTGACTAATTAGTAAACTTACTAATAATTAATATTAGGTATAAAATTCTAGGGTCTTTTTTTTCTTTCAAAATTTGACTGTATTGTTACACTATCTTTTAGCAATATTGCTTCTATTGATAGCCTGAGGCTAACCTACTATGTAAATTTTTGTTTTCCTACCTGAATGCCTTATAATTCTTTCTTTGTTCTTGCAGTTCAGTAACTTTCTGAAGGCATGTCTCAGTGCTAATCTTACTGTATAGATTTTTTTCCTTGAACATTATATACTTCTTTGACCTTCAGAATAAAGCTATCATTTCAGGATTTTTTTCCTTCTATTTTAGATTTGAATATTTTTTTTCTATTTGTTCACTTCTCTTTTTAAGAAAAAAGTACCAATGATGTATTTGTTAGGTATCTTTATCTATGTTCCATGTCTATTATCATCTGTATATTCAATTTTAAATCATTGTCCTTTCATATTTTTTTTTCTGTGAATTGCAATATCTTATTCACTATATCCCTGCCTGAGTTTTCAATTGTATGTGTGTGCATGCATGAGAGAGAGAGAGAGAGAGTGAGAGAGAGTGAGAGTGAGTGTGTGTGTGTGTGTGTGTGTGTGTGTGTGTGTGTGTATGTTTGGATGCTAACCTGGTTTTTGTCTCTACTGTGCTATTTTTCTCTTCCTTTTTTATTCTGAGCTCCTAAGTTCACTTTTCACTTCTTTCTGTAGTCTCTTCTTTGAACATTTTGAATCTACTTGTTGACCTTTTTTTAAAAGAGAGTTCAGTGCTGTAATTTGTTTGAGAAAATGGAAACTCTTTGTCTGCCTTCATGTTTCAATTGCTAAATTTCCATTTGGTTTGTGTTCCTTATCTGCCTCTTCATATCTTTCTCCTAGATTTTATATATATTTCATATTGCATATTACATAATTCTTTCTGATTATGACATCCTCAAATAAAATTACTTACCTCCTGAAAAAATAGATTGAGAACAGGAGAGGAGATATGGGGAAAGAAGAGATCTATGACTATACACAATTACCATTTGTGGCCTTGAAAAGGCTTTCATCAAATTTGTAATTTTATTACTTTTTTTTATCTTGGACATATCAGTTTTTCTAGAAGGATGGTGTGGCTCCAGACAAAGTCTCTTAAAGATATAGGCTATCTGTGTTAAAATCTAGTAATTGTCATTTCTTCTTCCCAATCACTCATTCACTCTTCACTCTTTGCTCTGCTGAAAATCTAGGGAGTAAATAATAGAAATAGTGTGACAGCATGATTTGACCCTTGACACTTAATGATATCTAAATATTAAAAGGAATCAAATTTTCTCAGGACTGCCATCTCTTTTCCTGCTACCCATACAACCTTCAGATTTTGACATTCTAATCAGGTTGAACTCTGGATTGAGATACCTTTTGGGGGAAATTCTGCACTTGCCAGAGTCCCAGTAGGCATGACTTCGCTCTCAGCACTTCTCCTCCTGATTCAGAGTGTTTGACAGGTGAACTTCACTGTATACGCTTTGCAATTGAGAGAACTTAATTCACTGAATATGGATTATTTTCTCTGTTTTTTAATTTTTTTTTGGTGAAGTTTCTGTTGTTTTGTAAGAAAGATGTGGGAACAAATAAAAATGCCTTTATTCAACAATGTAAACATAAAATTATTTGGGGAGTAAACTTATTTTCTGTATTCTTATCTTCTTTAAATTGAATAGGAGCCTATAACATATTATGGAAAATTTTGAAGTAAAATTCAAAAAAGTTTAAAATCTTGGAGAAAATAAAAGTAGTTGGATTCAGATTTTCTATGTGAACTTTACAATCTCGGGTTATGGGCAATGTACTGTATGCTTATGAATATGTATTAGCTACAATACAGATTTTGCTTAAAATTTTTTACTTGAAAATTTCATAGTAGCAGGCAGCCAGAATCTGCAATTATGCTACCATTTAGTGTTGTGTAAAATTCCACTTGATGCTAATTATACTTAATGATTATACTTCTTAACAGTAATTACAGTAGAAAATCTGTAAACCAGAATTATCTTTATTCATTTGGTAGGCTGGGTTTTTAGTAAGAAAAAGAGATGTAAAACTTTAGCAATATAGATGTCCCGGCCATAAATTATATTTATCAACTGAATAATATCTAGACTAAATCATTTAGTGCTACATTAGAATTATAATGTTCATGGTGAGTTCCATATGTTTTTTCTCATTAACCTCCTTGTTTTTATAAGGTAATGATGAGAGGCAAGTAATTTCTATAGCTCTAAAATTTAAAAAAAATTAAAGACTGAATTCGAATGCTATCTTTGGGTAGTGGAAGCTTACACAATTCAGATCAGTCCTTTCACCACAGAGACGAATAGATATGGGGAAAATAATTATTTAAAAACTATGTAAACTCAAACATAAGACCTGATATCATAAAAATGCTAGAAGAAAACATAAGGAAGAAGTTTTTTGACACTGGTCTTGGCAATAAGTTTTTGAATATGACAGCAAAAGCACAAACCACAAAAGCAAAAGTGAGCAAGTGGGACTACACCAAACATAAAAGCTTCTGCACAGCAGCAAAAGCAATCAACAAAATGAAAAGACAGCTTACAAAATGGGAGAAAATATTTGCGAACCTTATGAGGGGGGTTGATATCCAAAGTACATAAAGAACTCAAAAACTTAATAGCAAAAATCAAACAATTTGATTTAAAAATATGCAAAGGAACTAAATAGACATTTTTCCAAAAAAGACATCTAAATGGCCGACAAGTACATTAAAAAGTGCTCAACGTCATTAGAGATCAGGGAAATAAAAATCGGATCACCTCACAACTATTAGAATGGCTATCATCAAGGCAAGAGATAACGAGTGACGGGGAGGATATATAGAAAATTGAACCCTTGTGTACTATTGGTGGAAATGTAATCTGCTGTAGCCACTATGGAAAACAGTATGAAAGTTTCTCAAGAAATTAAAAATAGAAACTACCATAAGACTCAGCAATTTTATTTCTGGATATATACCCAAAGGAAATGAAAACAGAATATTAAAGAAATATATGCACTCCCATGTTTACTGTAGCATTATTCACAATAGTCAAGATACGGAAACAACCTAAGTGCCTATCAATGGATAACTAAAGAAGATACAGTGGGCTATTATTCAGCCATAGAAAGAAGGAAATCTCCATTTGTGACAATATAGATAGACCCTGAAGACATTACACCGAGGTGTCAGACAAAGAAAGACAATTACTACGTGATATCAGTTATATGTGGAATCTAAAAAGCACAAATTTGTAAAAATGATGAGTAAAATGGTGATTACCGGGGGCTGGGGGGTGGGGGAGACGTTGGTTAAGGGTACAATCTTACAACCAGTAGATATTTAAGCCATGGCGATCTAATGCACAGTGTAGTGATTATAGACAGCAATATTGTATTAAAAACATCAAACTTGCTAAGAGACTAGATCTTAATTTTTCCCTCCACAAAAAAGAAATAATTGTAGGACCCAATAGAGGTGTTAGTTAATGCTACAATGGCAATCATACTGCAATATAAATATATTAAATCAATATGTTGTATACCTTAAACTTACACAATATTATATGTCAAATATATTTCAATTTTAAAAAAACTATTTAAAATCATTGGAGAACAAAAAGATAGCACAGAATTAATGGGCCAGAAACAGGGAAGGACAGATGCACAGAGAGGTGAAGCAGGTATTTGTGGCCCCCTTTCCTCAGTTTTCTTTGTGGATTTTGTAGCTGTGACAGCCCCACTGAATTGGGTGAACAGCAGTTGGTTTTGTACCCTGGAGGGTCCATGGGAAGGAGTTGCAAAACTCCCTGCTGAGCCCCCAAAGGACTGCATCATAGTAGTAAAGATGAATAAGAAGTGGTCATGATTTTCAAAGATGGCTCAGTTTAAATTCACCTCAATTCATTGAAACTGGATTGAGGAGACCTCAGGTTACTAGTGGCCCCAGGTGGCTGGCAGAAGCAAATATAAATTCTGTCTAGAGAAATATTACATCATCGTCATTCTTAAAATATTATTTCCACAAACAATTTTACAAATAAAACGCTTATTTACCATAAAACATAATTTGGAAAATGAGAAGATAAGACAGCACAAAAGAAAATAAATAAACAGTAAAGATTTTTGCTATTGAATTTATCAAAGACTAAAATATAGAATACTTAAAAACAATGGCCAGATGTCAGGGCATAAAGCCAATGTTAAAAAATCAAAATCATACTTAGAACTAATTGCCACCTTGTCATTATGCTAGAAATCAATAATAAGAAGATAATCAGGAAATCTCAATGTTTGAAAAGTAAGAAATACATTGCCAAATAATTGGTAAGATGAAGACAACATAATGAAAACATCTCAAACTGAATGATAAAAAATAATTTCTAATAAAACCCGTGGGATGCAGTTAAAGCCCTACTTAGAGGGAAATATATATATATATATATCTTTAAAATAATATGTTAGCAGTAAGGCCAACAAGCAATGATCAAAAGAAGAAAACATGATAAATTAAACCAAACACTATAGGAGAAGGAAATAATAAAGATAAGAGTAGAAATTAATTAAATTAAAAGGGAACATATGATAGAGTATTAATAAATCCAAAAGTGGTGTGATTGTTGGAGGGTAGGGAGAGAGAGAGAAAGAAAGAAAGGACAGAGAGCAGGGGTGGGGGGGAGAGAAAAAGAAATAGAGAGAGAGAAGAGAAAGCATAAACAACTAATATCAGGAATGCAGCAGAAGATATCATTATAGATCTTATAAACATTAAAAAGGGCAAAAAAGTATATTAAAAATGGAACAACTTCATAGCAACAAATTTGAAATTTTGATGATATATATAAATTCCTAAAACTGCATTCTAACAAAACTGATAGAAATATTATCTAAATAGTATCATAACATTAAAAAATTAAATCTATAATATAATCAATAATATAAATACAATTTCTACAACTCCACACTGATAAAGCTTAAGCAATAAAATCTGGAAAATATTTAACGTCTTGCAGAATCTATCCTAGAGAATAGAAAAATAGGAAATACTTCTCAATGCATTTTATGTAACCAGAATTTTATGTAATCAGAGGCTAACTCTGATATCAAGATTTAAAAAAGGAAAATTACAGGATTATCTCACACAAAAAAGTAGATGTGAAAATCCTAAATAAAGTAATAACAAAATGAATCCAGAAAGTATGTATATGGTCTACGTGTGTGTATGTTATGTGTATATGGAGAGAGAGAGAGAACACGTTATGGGTATGTGCGTGGATGTAGAGAGAGAACAAGTTATCCCAAAAATGCAAGCTAGGTTTAACACTAAAAAAATTTATCTTTGGTAGGTAGACAGGGTAAAGGGTGTCAAATATAGGGTGTAGGGGGAGGGTGAAGTGGGTAAACGGGATCATATATATGGTAGCTGAAGGAAACTGGATTTTGGGTGGTAAACACATAATAGAATACACAGATGTCAAATGATAATATACACCTGAAAATTATATAATTGTATTAACCAATGATACCCCAATGAACTTATTTAAATAAAAAAATTCATCATTGAAATTTCTAAATTAAGAAAATAAAGGGAAATACATATGATCATTTTAACGATGAAGATATTACATATTTAAAATTTAACATCTGTTCAAATAAAATACTCTTAGGAAGTTAAGATTATAAGTAACCTTTTAAAAACTGATAAGTCACATCTACCTACAAAAAACATCATATTTAATGATGAAGTTTGAAAGATTTTCCTTTAAATTTGGTAGCCAGACAAGAATACGGTCCTCGTACGTTCGTCTTCCCCACCAGCACGGAAGGTCTGAAACAGGGCTAGAAAAATGGAGGAATATAATATATTCATGAATTTATTTGAAGATTTGATAGTGTAGAAATACCAAACCTCACCAAACAGATCTATGGATATGATGTGAACCAAATCCTAACAGGTTTTTCATGGATTTTTAAATGGATTTGATGATTCTAAAATTTATATGAAAACACTAAATTCAAAAAAGGCAAAGAGAAAACTACAGTAATTAAGAGAGTGTGATAATGGTGCAAGAATAGACAAATAGATCAATGGAAAAGAGTAAACATCCTACAAAGAAAACCAAACATGTATGGACATTTGATTCATGACAAATATGGGACTTCAGAAATGAGAAAAAGTTAGACTTATCAACTAACGATAGGGCAACAACATTGAATATACAGAGGTGGAAAAATTAAACTTGACTCTAACACTGTATGTTAAATAACCAAGTGCTGGTGGTTTTGTAGAAATAAAGGTGAAAGTTGAAATATAAAGCATTTAGAAGATTATAAAAGAGATTTCCTTCATGATCCTGAGATAGGAAAAAAACGTCTTCCACAGGAAATTAAAACCACTGACCCAAAGTGAAAGATTGATAAATTTGACCACCTTAATATTAAGAATTTATGTTTATCAAACACTATTGCAAAAGTGAAAAAGGCAAGTCATAGAATGGAAAAAAGTTACTTGCAAAAATATATATAGAACCAACCAGGGGCTCATATCTAGAATATATAAAGAACTCTTATAATTCAATAAGAAATTTAACTCTAGAAAAATATATATAGACATAGTCACTGCTCAAAGGAGGATAGCCAATGGCCAATATGCAGATGAGAAACAGTCAAGCTCTCTGGAAATTTGAGAAATGCAAGTAAAAGCCATAATGTGATACCAGTATATATCCACTGGAAAGTCAAAATTAAAGACTGCCAATACAAAGTGCTGGTGACTATGTGGAGCAAAGGGAAGTCCTTTACTGTTGATGGAAATGTAAAATGGTGTAACTAATTCAGAAACAGTTTGATTGTCTCCTGAAGTTAAATTTATGTACCCCCTATTTCCTAGGAATTTCACTACTAGGTATATACTCAGTAAAAATGCATACATACGTGTACCAAAGGACATGTATGAGAATGTTCATGTCAAGATTATTCGCAATACAAAAAATCTAATCTTGAAAATTTCTAGTGTCCATCAGCAATAGAATGGATAATCAAATTTTGTTATATTCATGCAATAAGATGCATGGCAAAAAGCCACTCAACAACTCTTGAGTCGTGGTGCACATTTGACTGAGTGGCTGAAGCAAGGACAGTATTCTCCCATGGTTATTGAAAATCGAGTGGCTGTTATTCATGTAGATGTAACGGGGTACGTTGATAAACTGGAGCCCAGCAAGATTACAAAATTTGGGAATGCTTTCTTGTCTCATGTTATTAGCCAAAGTCAAGCCCTGTCACTGTTGCCTAATATTAGGGCTGATGGAAAAATCTCAGAACAGTCAGATGCAAAGCTGAAAGATTTTGTAACAAACTTCTTGGCTGGATTTGAAGGTTAAACTCCTATGGATTCACATCACATACTAGTTTGGTTTTGAAATTGTTTCTTCTAGTAATCAGTTCTATTTGTAAAAGGATTACTTTCATACTCTAGTTGTACAGAAATCACATTAAAAATGAAGGTTCCATGTTACGTGGTGGTTAAAAAAATGAACAGCAATAAAAATGAACAAACATCTGCTATTTAAAAACTATGGATGAATTTCAAAAATGTAATGTTGAATTAAAACAAATGAATAATAAAGTTACTCTTTACTCTTCCTTATTGAACAACACTCTTCCTTGAGAATAACACAAGAACCACAGTGACACATCTGACAGGATCATCAATTTATTTATTACACTTCTGTAAAATTTGGCTTCTCTAAGTAAAAGAACTTCATATATTTTCTAGTAATTTACACTATATTCCAATGGGTTATCTTTTACAGTGTTCTGGTATGGTCTGACCTACTTTTCAAAAAGCTGTCTTTTATGAGACAGCTGCTAAAATCATTCATTTCCCTTTACTATATCCTTCTAGACTATCTTCCAACATATTTCCTTCTTCATCTCTGTGGTAAACATTTGCGCTTATGCTCATGCTCTCTTCTGTATATGTATATGTGTATATGTACATATGTGTATATGTAGTCACGCTTTATAGATTTTTCCTAACATATCTTCTCTAATATAAAAATCATCAGTTTATCAACATCTCCATTCCTAGCTAGTTTTTTTCTTCCTCTTAGTCTCTTTCATTGCATTTTGTGGACCTTCTTACTCACCTATCAATAAACTCCAACCTTAGACTTTTTCTTGAACTGCCATTTTTCCTTCTGATCTAGTAAATACGTGCTGCTTCAACTTTCCTTCACTGCTTTCTGTCTCAAACACTCTATTGGAATTGTGTTTTAATAGCCAGCCATTCTTAGTTCTATTTTTGGTTTCTAAATTCTTCCCCATAATTTTTATCAGTGTTGGCGTTCAGATACTTTGGATTTAGTAATTTCTTACCTGCCATTAATTATCTTGCTTGTAGATTACCCTCTTACTTTTAAAAATTTTTGGTGGGGATGTAGTTGGTACTTCACCGAAAGATGTTAGGGATTTTCATAATTCTCACCTAACACATTGCTCTTCACAGTTTATATACACAGAAAGTAACTTGGTTAAAAAAGTGGTGCTTATATTGATCACTTATTGTATCACCATATGGATTGCTGACAAGTTTTCCTTTTCTTTCAACAGATAGATAAAAAATTTAAATATACTAGTTTTAGGAAAAATTAGAAAGAAATATATAGTTAATATGTGTATAAGTAGATAGTGCCAAGAAAGATTTGGCTTCTTGGATTATAGTTTACCAAATAAATGTAACAGAACGCTGCCAAGGAAGAAGGTTTAAAATATGAAGACTAGAAAGAATACAAAATTGAGGGTCCAGAACTCAAGAGAGATTCGGAATAAAGATTGCTAAAGGTAGTGTGGTAGGTCTGGCAAGGACTGTCATGCTCAAATCCTCCTAATTTTTATAGCATTAAAAATAATTGACCACACATGTGCACGATCTGTTTTTATTGCATAATTGCAATAGAAGGCACAGAAATTATTATATAACCATGGCCAATGTAGTAATGTGATGGAATTATAGGACCCAGCCCAGAAATTGATGGCGAATCCAGGTTCGATGCTTAATTAAAGCAAATTTTTCAACCATTTAAACTTTATTTTAAATTTTAAACTAATGATACTACTGTTTTATAGTGATGCTGTTTGTTTGTCAGTTAATGTTTATGACAACGCACTGTAACTTCCATAAGCTTAATGTGGGAATGCTCATTTTTACCAAGGCTCCAATTTAGTCTCTGGGAGTACTTCATGGAGTCACCTGCTTAAAGGTTATAGTTGTACTAGAAGATGCCTGAATGTTATAGGCTTCAAAGATCTTTCCAACTCAAGGATATTATTTTTCTAAGCCGTAGTTTCTTTTAGTTTACAGAAATTGTAGTTTGATCATAGGATTGTTTCTGGGTATCTATATTAATTTGAGGGGAGAAAAATAAAACCTAATTAGCTTTTTATAATAATTTTTAATGTGTATAATTTCTATGTTTGTATATGTAACAGAGAATGGTATGAATATAAAAAATGGTATGAATATAAAAGTATATCATATGAATATATATGTCTATACATATATGATATTTAATTGTAATTTTTCTCCACATTATAAATATGCACAAGAGTGATGCCCTAGGGGATGCGGATGTCCTCATGTACTGGCCTAGGGACATATTAGGTGTCTGGCAGAGGGTTTGGTATGAATTGCTACTGTAAGGTCATGGATAGCTGTCGTTTATTTTATTCATATGGCCTATATGATCTATTTTCTGGGTGTTCTGTGTATGTATTAACTCATATTATCCTCATAGCAACCTTAGGAACTAGTTGCTATATTATCAATTCCATTTTACAGGTGAGGAAACCAAAATGAAGAGAAGTTAAGTGACTTGCCCACCTGGTAGAGCTGGACTGTGGATGGAGCAGAGCAGAATGATCTCTAATACCTCCTCACTGAAACTAACTTCAGAATGAATTCTCTTCTATGTTCAGGAGTTGGCTTGATTTGGAGTAGATATCCCAGGGTAATTCCCAACCAAAGCTAATTTCATGCATCTGGATAGAAGGAGAATCTAGAACTATACAAATACAAGCCAGCCAGGCATGAGGTGACTTGCTGTTTGGAAAAATACCGTCTTCTCAGAGTGATGGTTTGTTTCTTGTCATGAGTGCACTCAAACAGACACAGTGCAGAATAAATTTAGCATATTTTTGAGCAGTTAAGTTCTGTGCTTTCAGATAATAGACAGTCAAAAAAAAAAAGGGGGGGAATAGAATAAATTAGAATAAATGTATTTAAAATACAATATACATCTTTCAGCAGTCTTGTTTTCCTTTTATCAAAATGCTTGCAAGGTGTCATGAAATGGCTGCATAGCATATTAGTTAACTAAACGGGTGCTATGTGTATATTTAAATCTTGGATCCATCAACCTACTAGCTGTGTGAATTTGGCATGATAGTTAACCTCTCTGTGCCTCAGTGGCCTTATCTGTAAAATGAGGATACTATTATTACTTCCTTCATAGAATTGTTGTGTAAATTAAATTTATACATATGCAAAATGTTTAGTATAATGGCTAGTATAATGGTAAATGCTATGGAAGTGTTTGCTACTATTCTTAATAACTAATTTATTTTCACTTAAATTAAGTGGTCACCATCCTACTATTTCTACAATAATTTTTATTTACAAAAAATGTTATAGAAGGTTAGCATCAGCTCCCACCCCATTTTAAATGCTGGAAAAGATCCACATACTAAGATATTAAAAGAGAGATAACACTATTCATTGGCAGTAAAACTTTGCCTTATTTTAAAATCTTGTTTCATAAACAATATTCTGTTTATTTTATGGTTTGCCATTTAATTAGTAGCCTAAAAAAATAAAAAAATATATAAACTGTCTGAATAACAATGCCTTCTTTCGGGGAAATACAAATGTCAAGAGTTTGTGATTTAAGAGAAAGAGAAATTTAAATTAGAGATAGAGTTGATTTACAACCTGTCTTTCTAGTAATGTCTTCAAATTCTTTTTTCATTGTATCTAGAATCATTATAGTTCATTAATCTAAGAGTTTAACACATTTTCAACAAATTATATGTTTTCAGAGTATTGCAGTAAACCTGAAATTTAAAAGCGGCTAATAGTCTCTGCTGATTATTTGATTTTTAGAATGACTTCTTACACTATTTGAATTGATTTTCACTTTTTATTTTTAGAAAAATAACAGGACGCGAACAGCGAGAAAAGAACATACTTTTTAACAAATGCTAATGAATCAGTTCGCTATCCACGTAAAAAAATAAATTGACCCCATTTCGCACTAAATACATGGTTAATTGCAGGTGAATTATAGATTATAGGTGTCCCATATAAAACAACAGAATAAAAATTTTAAAGGATAACATAGGATAATATCTTTAAGACCATGAGAAATAGTTCTTAAACAGAAAACAAAAAGTACTATGCATAAATGAAAAGTTTTATAAATTAGATTTTATTAAAATTAAAATCTATTTATCAAAAGAAACGATTAAGGGAGTGAAAGGGTAAGCAATAGAGTGAAAGAAGATATTTGTAATAAATACCATATCTGTCAGAGAATTTATGTATAGAATATATAAAGATTTTCTATTAACTGATATGAAAATAATAGACAACACAAGCTAAAGGCAAAACACTTGAATAGGCACTTCACATATAAAAATGTGTCAAATATCATTAATTATGAAAGCAAAGGCTGAAGGCATAATGGCATACCTCTATGCACCTGTTAAAGTGGCAAAACAAAACAACAAAAACTACTATTATCAAGCGCTGGCAAAGATGTATGGCAACTGGAACTGTCATTCACACCTGGAAAGAGTATAAATTGGTCCAACCACTTTGGAAAATTATTTGGCTTATCTACTAAAACTGAATATTTGCAAGCTCTGTGACTAGCAGTTCTACCTCTAAAAAATAAAGACATTTCATTCCTACTCAAAGAAATACATGCAAATGTTTTCTAAAAATACATTTTCTACAATGTTAATAGTATTACTGGTAATAACTTCAATCTGTACACAGTCATTTTGTTCATCAACATATATACATACACATGTATACAGGCATATTATACATACGAATTAAATACTATCTAGCAAGAAAAATAACAAATTACTCCTATATATATCAACATGGATGAATCTCATAAACATAATATTCAATGAAAGAAGCCAAACACAGTTTATACTCTGTACTTCCATTCATATGAAGTTTAAAAAGGCAAAACTAATCTATAGTGATAGAAGTTAAGAGAGTGATTTCCTTTGTGGAGGTGACTGATGTTTGAGAGTGGGTGGGAGGAATGCTACTATGGATGCTGATAATGTCCTATCATATATTTTTTCTAAACTTACGAAGACATTTTATAACATCTATAAACATGGCCTCTTTTACTTGTATGTACATTTAGTAATTTTAGAAACATGTGCTTCTTCAACAAAAACACA